>NW_008356058.1:3559198-3580624 GCF_000622305.1 Nannospalax galili
ACTAACCTTCTTGGATGTTTAACAGACATACCTTGAGATCTATACTAATTGGGCCAGAGGGATACAAAGGACACTTTTTGCTCCTGGCCCTCCTAGGTCGATTAGTTCCAAGGGACTATGAGCATCTCTCAAAATGTCCTGTAATGGTGGTGGGTCACCTGACCCCTTGATCAAGGAGGCCAAGGAGACCCCACCAGATGGACTTGAACTAGTGTCCAGTCTATAAAGACGAGGGTCAACGCAGAGGAGTCATTTCCTCCATGCTTCCAAGTGAAGCCAACCATGGTCAAGCAGGACCTTTGACTTATCGTCACATAGGCAAAACTGGTAAAAGAAAGGAGCCAGGGGCTCCTCCCAAGCCCATGTGACCCCTGAGGAACAGATTCTCAAATGACCTTAAGAGTAAAAATAAATCGGTTTATCTGGGCCAACTTTATGGCCTTAAACACCCAAGGAAAGTATAACCAAAGATTCAAGGGGCCAATACAATTTCTTAAGAGTCCATATGTATAGCTAAAGGCTACACAACAAACAACAATGGCAGATAGTAGATGCCTTCTTTTGAGTTGCTGGCCAGGGTAAACAAAGGGACTCCCAGATAGTAACCCAGCATAGAACTGGGAAAACGAACAACAGACCCCAATCTTATCTAAAGGAATATTGACAAGTGATTGCTGCGAGATGAGGAACAGCTGACCCTCCTAAAACAAAGACCTCTAATAGGTTGACTAGATTCACCAGAAAGGCAAGTAGTAGGAAATGGCTGGGGGTGCTGACAACACAGCAGACAGTAACAGGAATATCAGAGTATATGGGCTCTCGTAGGGGGAGGGAGGTTATGGGATGGTACCATCTGGGAAGTGGGTGTATAGCTGAATAAGATGGTTTGGCACATTCTGTGTGATACACACACACACACACACAATCAACAAATTTTAAGAAATGTATTATATTTGAGTAGGAAGCATGGAAATTTACATCATGTTAATTAGTAGAGGTGATAAACATTACCACTGAAATCTACCCGATGACTTTACAGACATACACAGGCGCCAAGGATCCAAGTGCAACCGATTATGACTAGTAATAATCAGATACATATGGATAATCAGATATATACAGATTAGAGATGCTTTCCCCAACATGTTAGTGTTAGTAGCAAAACAAAAACAATGAGTCTTTCTGCAAGGAACAATATATTCTAAAATGAAAGGAGATCTTTTTTAAAGGTTAAAAACTCATTCAATTTTAAGTCTTACAGGGCTTATACTGAGTTCAATATTGTATAACTGTATTAATTTAACTGTGAACCTAAAAACTTGCAGCCACTTGTGAAAGAGATGTACTCTTGCTCTGGAGTGTGTTACTGAATGTTAAAGCTGTAATGAAAAGCTTCTTCTAATCATGTAGTTATTAAAAATTAAAAGAAATGATTAAAAACTAATTCTTCAAAGCATAAAAATTTTAAAACTTAAGTCATAGTAATTAGTAGATGTGAAAAACATTACCATTGAGATCTACCTGACGACTTTGTATCTATGCTCAGATGCCAAGGAGCTCAGAACTGTGACTAGCAATAATCAGATATATAGAGATTAGAAACGCATGTGCAAACATCTTAATGTCAATTACATTAAAGATGAGTTTTTCTGTATGAAACTGTGTATTGTAATAATGAAAAGGAGATTTTTTTTTTTTAAAGGTTAAAACCTCATTTAATTTTATGTCTTATGGGGTTTATACTGAGTACAATATTGTGTAAGTGTAATAATTCAATTGTAAACCTAAAAATTTAAAGTCAATTTTGAAAGCGATGCATCTTAGTTCAGGAAATTGTTACTGAATATGTCAATGCTGTTGTAATGAAATGCTTCTTCTAAGTATGTGGTTATTAAATAAATAATTTTTAAAAAAAATTAAACCAAAATAAGAAAAATCGACATCTTTTAAAAATTCTTGAAGTCCAATTGAGAAGCAAATTATATACAAAATTAATGAATATAGGGCTGGGAGAGATGGCTCAGTGGTTAAGAGCACTAACTGCTCCTGCAGAGGACCCAGGTTCAGTTCCAGCACTCACATGGTAACTAATAACTGCCCATAACTCCAAGTTCAGGGGATCTCATGGCCTCCTCTGACCTCTACAAGCACTGCATGGCACAGGTGCACTTACAAACAAGCAGGCAATACACTCATACACATAAAATTAAAAAATATAAAGAAATAATGAATACGATTTTAATAATCCCTCCCTTGCTCCCTTCCTCCCTCCCTCTCTCCCTCCCTGACAAAAATTAAATGTATGCCTTGAGCTTAGCAAAGTTGATTTTAAGTTTCATTCTTGGGTCGGGCAGATAGCTTAATGGGGAAGAGTGCTTATCACCTGTCCTAGTGTGTTTCTTCATTGCTGTGACAAAACACTCTGACCACTACCAACTTGGGGAGGAAAGGGTTTACTTATCTTACATCTCCTGGGTCACAGTTCATCAGGGAGCCCAAGGTAGGAACTCAGGGCAGGAATGTGAAGGCAGGAGTTGAAGCACAGGCCATGGAGGAACTCTGCTTACTGGCTTGCTCCCCTGGCCCCTGCTCAGCCTGCTTTCTTATGCAACACAGGCCCACCTGCCCAGGGGTGGCACCACCCACAGTGGGCTGGGCCCTCCCACATCACTCAACAATCAAGAAGATGCCCCCAAAGACATGGCCACAGGCCAGTCCAATAGAGGAAATTCCCAAATTGAGGCTCCCTCAACCCAGGTGTGTCAAGTTGACACTAAAGATATCCAGCACATTGCCACTTTTCCAGAGGACCCAAGTTCAATTCCCAACACCCATATCAGATGACTCAACAACTACCTATAACTCAAACTTGGAGATTCAACAGTTCTGACCTCTATGGGCACCTTGGGCTCACCCTACTCACCACATATGCATACTCGCAGACACTGACACACATACACATAAATAAAAATTAAAAGGGGAATACGTGTAATAAATTTTTTTTAAGTTTCTTTTTCTGGGGTTGGAGAGATGGCTCGGTGGTTAAGAGCACTGAACTGCTCTTACAGAAGACCTGGGTTTGGTTCCCAGGACCCACCTGGTGGCTAACAACTTCCCATTAACTACAGTTTCAGGCATTCCAATGCCCTCTTCGGGTCTCCATGGGCTTTGCATAACATAGGTGCACTTACATAGATGCAGGCAAAACATTCACACACATGACATAAAAAGAAATTTAAAAAATTAAAGTTTCTGAGATTTATGATACAGTCAAGAAATGGCATCACTTTAGTTCCTAATTGTATTTAAATAGGAAGTCATCTGTCAAAGATAACCCCTCCCCCATCTACGGTGCTTGGTCCTACAGTGGACTGTTCAATTTCTAAATGGTCTACCTAATATTTAGCAAGAAGCATTTATTACACAGAAGCACCCCACCCCCTTTGGTATTTTAAATTTAACTCAAAGACTCTGCATATGGAAAACAGCTAAGCTACATCCCAACCCCAGTACTACTTTAAAAACAAAAGAGCTACTTTAAAAACAAAAATTAAAAATGGGGGCTTAGCTGTAGTTCAAGATGACATCAAATTCACACTGCCTCAGCCTTTTGCATGTTGGGATTACAACTGTTAGTCACTAAGGCCAGCTCAGAATTGCTTTTAATGTAACACATTATGCATTAAATACATGCTGTGCTTCTTACCCACCATGACAAGTTCTGTAAGAGACTGTAAGGCCTGCTTTCGGACAGACACAGCAGGGTCTCGACAATGGTCCTGCAGAATCAACAGGTCTTCCTGCATGTCCAAGATGTCATGGTGTTTCAAAATGCTCACTAACACCTAAAAGGCACAACATGCAGTGGTGACCACAGGGTACAAATATAGAAAGTAAAAATAGACAAGTACTTTAAGCTCATAGTTTTTAACATTTGAGAATCGTGGGTCAGTTTCATTTCCCTGCAGTATTCTATCTTTTGGAAGGACTTTCTCTAGAGAAAATTTAACATTTTCTATAAAGAAATACAACCAATTTCACTAGCCTATTGAATTTCATCCATGGTCTCTTTTAGTTTGAACAAATTACATATAAAAAGTTGTTGATTCTTTTTGTTGTTGCTGTTGTTGCACAGTCTCTTACTATTCAGCCCTGGCTGACTTAGAACTCACTGAGTAAATCAAGCTGATCTCAAACTCAAACTTCAAGCCTCCTGCTTCTGCCTCCTGAGTGCTGAGATAACAGGTATGTGCCATACATCCTACAAAAGTTGTGAGTCTTAAAAAGCTAGCAAATAAGAAAGCTTTAAAAATGGGAAATTCTCCAGTTCATCCATGCAGTTTATAAATGAAAGAACTGAAGTCAATTATGAAAAGTAAGTTAAATAATAAATAATATGGCCTTAAAACATTCCCTTACATTTCTAAGTTTTAGTGCTTAATTAAGGCATAGTTAAAGGTAAAGCTCCCACCTGGAGTGCAGACTTTCGGACATTGATCTTCTCATCCCTGATTCTTTTTCTCAGCATTGCTATGACGCATCTTTCTGTTGACAGAACACCAAAGAATCACAGTCTTGAGGAAAGCCAGGCACTACTTAACGTCAGCATACAATACTGAGAAAACAGGATTTTCCTAATGACTCACTAATTCCTATGCTTTGAGTCCTAAGAAATTAAGAGTATCAAAAACTGTTGAAAAAGAAAATTTGAATAATCAATATTCACCATAAAAAGCAGTAGTTTTAGAATATTAGTAATTTACCATCTTAAATTTTGATTCCTACCTCTAAATTTTTAGAATTTACTTTATTTTTTATTTTGTATATGTCTGTGTGTATATGCCATGTGAGGGCAGGAAAGGGCCCAGAAGATGGTGTTAGCTCCCCGGAGCTGGAGCTAGAGGCAACTCTGAGCTGCCTGATGTGGGTGCTGGGTAGTACATAGGGGGTCCTCTGGAAGAACAGCAAGTGTGCTTAACTGCTGAGCCTTTCTCCAGTCCTCCCCTAAAATTCTGAATGAATTATTTACCTCTTCTACTTTGTTCAGCTACAAAAAAAGTATATCACAACCCACAGAGTTGTTTTACAGATTTGATGAGATAATCTGTGACCACTTTAAACTTTCCACTCTTGAATTACTTAGTACCCCAAATAACTTTGCTGTGTAGATTTCAATTTTTAGTGTGAATTAGAAACTTTTAACTGAGAATTGTTAAGAACATTTAATACTTAATTTACAAATAAGAGTGGCTAGCAAGATGGCTCAGTGGGTAAAGATGCTTGTCTTACAAGCTCAACAACCTTAGTTTGATCCCTGGAACCCATATAAAGGTGGAAAGAGAGAGAGAACTTTCCAAAGTTGTCCTCTGAAAGTTTTCCTTGGGCCTCCACTTGCATACCATGACATGTGTATGCCTCCACCATTATATCTACACATATACAAAATAAGATAACATAAGACATTACTATAAATAATATTTTAATAAAAAATAGTTATATTTTCCAAAAAGTGTAACAAAAGAAAAACAGTGAGGAGTGATACTGCTTCACATTTTTGTAAACTCTGATGCTTGGATTAGTTTTAAAAGCCTGTCCTCCCAGCACTCAGGAGGCCAAGCCAAGGAAGATAGATAGTTTTAGGCCAGGGTAGGTCATTTAATGAGTTATAGACCAACCTGGGTTACATGGTGAGACTCTGAAAGAAATTATTTTTGTTTACATGAAAACAACAAAACAAGACAGACATGGCTGTACAAGCATGCTGTATTGCATGTGGAGACTGACGTTGGAGGACGGGGAGTTCAAAGTCACCCTGGGATACACAGGAGACTTTGTCTAAAAAAAGTAAACAATGCAACAAAAACATCACTGAAACAAATTAAACATCAAACAAATAGGTACCTGAAACTGACAGATCAGAGGAATGTCACATTAGCATGCTACTAATTCTCTTTAAATTGATATCCAAAACAGTCCCTTTTAAATGCACTATTGATGTGGTATGTGGTGGCATCTGGCTGTATTCTCATCATCTGGGAGTTGAGGCAGGAGGACTTCCACTTTAAAGACAGTTTGGGCTTCACAGAAAGCTCTTGCCTTAGAGAAAAACCACACAAACATGCACACACATGTACACACACGTATCTCAGGAGTGTCCGGTTGTTTTTATTTTTTGTCGATATAAACAGGTGGCTCTAAAATTCATAAGAAATACAAAGGACTCAGAAGAGCCAAACCTGTTTTGCAGAAGAGCAAATACAGAGAACCCACACCTCCTGATGTTTAGAACCTCTTGATGGAATCTAGAGCATATCACCTCAAAACATGTCTCTTTGGGGCAGGAGAGATGGCCCAGCAGTTAAGAGCACTGGCTGCTCTTGCAAAGGACCTGGTTTTTGAATCACAGTACCCACATGGCAGCTAACAACAATCTGTAACACCTTCTGGCCTCCATGGGCACTGTCCGACATGGGTGCACTTATAGCCATAAAATAAAAAAATATGACTCTTTGACAAGAAATTGTTTTTTAACTAAAAGCAATGAAGCAGCAGCAAGCAGAAAAGCGATCTCTTGCACTTTCTGCCCAAAGGCATGACATAATTCTCCTTACTAAGACAATTTTAGATTCTTACCAGCCCAGAGACAGCACTAGAGGAAGTCTACCAACAAAACCTTATTCCATTAGATTCCTTTCATACTGGTTTCGACAAGGGCACCAAGACCATTCAAGGACTGAAGGAGCAGTCTGTCAAATGTGTGGTACATTGTCAAATGGGTAACATGCAAAGACCTCAATATCACATAAGAAATAACTAAAAATTCACCAAAGACCTAAATGTAAAAGCTAAAATTATGAAACTTTTAGTAGAAAACACAGGACTAGAAGCATGTTCCAGCTTTTTCAGTGGATCAGAGCTGAACAAGCCAGAAAACAACTTCTCAGTTAGGTAGGTGGCTGAGGGGATACAATGATGTTTAAGATTGGGCAGAGACTTACAAAGACCCAGAGTCATCAGAAGAGGGGGAGGAATAGCACAATAGTGTGGAGCCTGTGGTAGCCCAGTAGAGGAGAGGAGCAAAGCAAGGGAAATAGGAGGAAGCACTGTGGAGAAAAATGGACACAACAAAGGATTTACAACAGAAAGTCAGTCTAAACCCAGCGATCCGGGAGCCCCAGAGCATTCCTGCACCTAACAAGTGTTTACTCTGTTTCTGGACATAGAAGCATGGTGCTAACAGGGAGCCATCTTGGGGCCACATCCACATCTGCTCCTTCAGGAGAAGAGTCTCCACATGTATGTCCCTTTTCTTGAGAGCTCACAACAAGTAATGCACACTCTCCCAGTCAGTGTCTGCCCTGTGTAGCAGTGTGGTCCTGGAGTGATGTTTCATCCTAAGAAGTACTCCGTTCTTGTGAGACATACAAAAAAAGTAGAAACTTCAGGCTCGGATACACCTGTGCCAGGCTCTATCTCCCCATCACAGAAGTCACTGAGAAAACTAGACTACAAAACTCAACTCGAAATATATTTACTGCTTCACAACTATATATCCCTAGATGCAAAATCAAGACATGGATGTTCCCTAAAAAGGCTCTCACGAAAATGTAGGAGGTATGTCTAATCCAACAGATACATAAATCTCAACAAAGAAATAAAAATAAATATTAACAGCAAAGCAATATGACTTCTTCAAAAGGTTTTAATTCCTTAGAAACCAACCCCAAAGATACTGAAGTAAATGAGATGCTGGATAAAGAATTCAAAAGAATGTTTTTTTTCTAAAGAACTGATGAATCCAAGAAAATATAGAAAAACAACTAAACAAATTAAGGAAGATAATTCAAGTTATGAATGGGAAGTTCAACAGCTAGAAATTTAGAAAAGCATCCAGACAGTAATAAAGACATAAAGATTATGAACAAAACATGAAAAACCACTGGGACAGGATTAGAAAAACAAATGTATATGTTTTGAGCGAAAAAGGCAGTATGAAGACATAGATTAAAGGCATAGAAAACCTACTCAATGAAATAGCAGAAATTTTCCCAAGTCCAAGGAAAGATACGGTCATTGACTTCAAAAAGGAAGCATTTAAACCCCAAACCCACATGTCCAGAAAAGATCCTCCCCACATCATACTACAGTTGAAATGCTAAGAGTACATAAAAAGAAAAAACACTGAAACCTGAAAGAGAAAAGTACCAACTCTATTATGAAGGCAAACCCATCAAGGAAAAGGGAGTTGGCAGATCAGATTACTAGAACCAGGAATCAAAAGAAAAATAAAGCCCTTCAATGGAAAATACATACTAAAGAAGTTTATGACCACTAAGTCAACACTACAAAAGACATTAAAAGGGGCTGGAGAGATGGCTCGGCGATTAAGAACACTGATTGTTTTTGCAGAACCCACATGGCAGCTAACAACTGTTCATAACTCCAGTTCCAGGGGATCCAATGGCCTCTTCTGACCTCCGTGGGTATTGCAATACGTGCACTTACCTACATGCAGGTAATACACGCATACACATAAAATAAAAAAAATAAATTAAAAAAGACATTAAAGAAATCCTTCACAGAAAGAAGATTAAGAGCCTCAAGAACACAGGGAAAAAGAGCAGACAAGCAAATGAGTACTAGGAAAGAATCAAACATTAGGGAAACATTTTTAACCAAGCATTAGAAAATGATGAGTTAGTGTGCATCTTTCAATAGCAACTGTGAATATAAATGGTCTTAGTCCTTCAATTAAAACACACAGGCTGATTAACTGGCTTAAAAAGAATTGCTGCCTTCAAGAAATACACCTTATTAGCAAACACACCATTGACTGAAGGTGGAAGGGTGGAAAATGATATTCCAAGCAAATGGAATCTGAAAGCAAGCAGGAGGAACAATACTGGTATCAGACAATGCATAGTTCAAGCCAGAATGAGTCAAAAGAGAGAAACATATTAGTAAGATAATATATCAAAGAGATACAATCAAAACATATGCACTGAATGTCAACAGTGTACAGTTTCACAAAAAACAAACATACTGGACCTAAAGGGAGAGACAGGCCCTGATACAAAGTAGTAAGTGACTTCAATACCCCACAGCATTACATAAAGTAGGCACAGTGGTGTACTTCTGTAATCCCACACTAGGGAGATGGAGGTAGGAAGATTAGGAGTTCAAGGTCATCCTTGGCTACAAGAGACTGTCTCAAAAAATATGAACAAGACAACCAACCAATATGGGCAAGGATACAGGGTGAAATGGAACCAATACACAGGTAGTAAAAATCAGTTCTTAACAAAATAAAATAAAAAGAGAAATGCCATATAATCCAGTTATACCACTTGTGAGTTTTTATCTGAAGGTAATCTAGGTCAGCATATAACAGGTATACCTACACATTCATGTTTACTGTGGCATTATTCATAACAGCAAAGTCACAGAATCGGTCTCAGTGTCTCCAATGAATAAAGAAAAGGTAGTATACACACATGATAAAGTTTTATTCAACCATATGGAAGGACAAAATAATGTCATTTGCAGAGAAATGCAGGAAACCACAGATTATCATGTTAAACAAAATAAGTTAGACTCAGAAACATAAACATCACATGTGTTCTCTCACATGTGATAGATTATGTAAAAGTACATTAATATGAAACATATATGTTTCATTATATATATATATATATATGAGTCAAGAAAGTAGACAGGGAAACTTCTGGGAAGGAGTAGGGGACAGCGGGAGGATCAAGAGGACAGGATAAGTGTGGGTGATGACGGATGTATGAAAATGATGTTTTGTGGACAATCAATATGTACTAATAAAGTTTGATTTTCAAAAGAGCAGTTACAACAGAAGTTACTCATTCATAAGAAAAAAAATATTTTAATTCTTAAGGGTAAGTTAATCAGAGAAAAAAGAAACCCTTCAAGTTTTTTCCCTGTTTTTATGACTGTCTACAATCCATTAGTATTACCCATTCGATAGTGATAAAACCTGACATACCAGATCCAACTCTTTCACCACTGTTATCTATGAAGTTCTGTGTTGAGGGCTTAGAAGAGGTAGATGTCCAATTCGGGCAAGAAAGTACTATTTAAAAGAAAAAAAGATTGAGGTAAAAGTGTGTTACATTTTCAATAGCATAAGTACAGCATGGTACTCAAGTGATGAAATGACTGAAAAGAATTTCAACTTCTTTGAGGAAGAAAGAACACCATTAAAACAGGTAAATATGGAAGCCAAAGAATTCTTTCAGATATTTCAGCAAGTCTTTCCAATTATTCAGTATTAGAAAACATTCTGATCCATTACCTGATGAATGTCTCAACAAGGTACCAGGCTGACTCTGTAGTCCTGAAACAAAAGGACCTAAAAGTAAGCATATAAAAGGGGGAAAATAGCATAAATCCCAAGTAAATATCCAGAGGACTCAAAAATCAAGACAGTTAGGCCTAAAGTCAAAGCAGACATGCTCTAAATTGCTGACAATTTTCTCTCCTGTTTTAGAAAGGTCTTCCAAACGTACCAGGCTTTCCTATTTAAAAAGGTATTTGAAGTTTGTGAAATATCAGAATTACAGGGTATATGTTTAGCATGTGTAAGGTTCTGGGATTGAGCCTTTACACAGACTATAGAGAAAATAGCTTATGAGGATAAAATTGATCATTACCACACTATTTTTGGCCATAACCCACTTGCAGTCCATTTTTTGACTTTTGTTTTTTCTTGTTGGCCATGGTGGGCACACTAGGCAAGTGACCAATGAGATATGCCCCTAGCCTCCCCTACTTACTGTTAATGAGGAAGTCCAGTATACTTTCTGATGTGTTGCTAGCAGACACTTCCAGACAGTGTGCAAAGCTGGACAGTGCCTTGGTGCGGACAGTAGGTGCCTTGTCTAAACAACGGTCAAACATAATTTCTTGCACCAAGAATTTATGTTTTAGGAACTTCTGATGCTCCAAGAATAGACTGTCATCCACTGTTCTCTCAGGCAGCTCTAAGAGAGCTAAAACAATATCCAGAGTAAAAACCCGGTGTGGAATCTGGTAAGGTGGAATCAGAAGGGTCACCATCAGTAAGGAGTGAGAAGCAAAGAAAAGTCTCTACTGCATTCAGATCTGTGTATCATCAGGCTTGCTCAGTCAGGACCTAGGCTTTTATTCAGACAAGACTCCTACCTTGGAACTTCGTGAATATTTGTAAAGCCAGGCAATGAATGCAGCATATTCCCCAGAAGGAAGTTTATTAAGCAGCTGGACCAGGGACTGTGCTGCAAAGGTCCGATACTCTGATTTATCTATCACCTGAAACACACAAAAAAAGAAGCTAACAGCCATCTACTTACAGGATGACTGAAACTCATGTTGTAGTTGAAAATCTGTGAGTGTAATCAGCTCAATGATCTCTAACTAGACAAATAACTAACAAATGTTAGGTTTTACCACCTTTTGAAAGCTAAACTAAAAATCTCAGCAGAAAAATGAACAATTTCAGAGACTACGCATCTCTATGGTTGATAAGGATCAAATTAAGAACTGTTTGCTTAAACAATTGTATAGATTTGTAAGATATATTAGCAAAACTTTGAACAAGATTAGTTATTTGAAATTAGTTTATCTTTTAGGTATGTTAAAATTATACAGTTATGTTTTTTAAAGTTCTTATCCTTTTAGAGATAAAGACTAAAACGTAATGAATGAAAGAATAGGATGGACTCTGCTTCACAAGATGCAAAGCAGTATGCATGTGTTGGAGCATACAAGTCAAACAAAACCAAAGCCCAGGCTGGTGGGAATGCTCTGATTCATAACACTCTCTACCTGTTTCTGTGTACATCGAACATTTTCAAACACAAAAATTTTATATTTTAAAAAACACTTTATTAGCTGGCTGTGGTGATGCCTGCCTACAATCTCAGCACAAGAGTCTACAAGCAACAGGATTAAGATCTGGAGGCTTGGGGATAGAAAGATGGTTCAGCGGTTAAGAGAACTGGCTGCAGAAGACCAGGTTCAAATCCCAGTACCCACATGGCAGCTAACAACTGTCTGTAACTCCAGTTCAAGGGGATCTGATGCCCTCTTCTGACCTCTGTGGGCATTGCATGACATGAGTTGCATTAACACATATGCAGGCAATATAGTCATACACATAAAATAAAAATAAAAAATAAAATATTTTAAAAATATTTGGAGGCTAGCCTGGGCTACACAGCAAAACCCTGTCATAAAACACACAAAAAGCCACTTTGTTTAGGAGGATATCTATTATTAAATACAACTACTTTAGTAATAATACAGACTCATTTCTAAGAACAAATACACACTTCACTTTCCATATTTAATATACTTATATATTGTAATTCCTAAAGCACACAGTACCTTAGCACAGATATGCTGCAGCAAAATACGAAGAACTGGGAATATACTTTCCTGTAGTTCATCCACAAGTGAGCTATGTCAAAGAAAAACACAAATCTAGTTTACAATGTATCTATTATTACAACACAACACTAAATTATTTTAACTTGTTGCTTAAAAACCAAGACTCATATTTTTCAGAAATTCTAAGTATTAAAAACAATCTACCCCCTTGTGGCTGGCAGAATGGCTCAGCAGGTAAAAGCGTTTGTCGCACAAGCCTGGCAACTTGGGTTTGATCCCCAGAACCCACGTAAAGCTGGAGAGAGAAAAACCTACTTCATAAAGCTGAACTCTGACATCCACACACGCACAGTGGCCTGTATGTACACACACACACACACACACACACTCCACATATGTTAGTAGTAATAAATAAAAACTGTAAAAACAACCTACTCGGAAGCAGGCAGATCTCTGAGATCGAGGCCAGCCTGGTCTACAGAATTCTAGGATAGCTGTGGCTACAGGGAGAACTAGTCTCAAATAGGCCAAAAAGAAAAAATATAAACCACACCAAACCAAAAACAACAACAACAACAAAAACCCCTAAAGAAACCCAACTTATTCTACAGTATTTCCAGTAAAAAATAAAGTTGTTTCAGTAAAGAATAAAGGCATTGTATCAAATTTTAAAAATGTGCTTTCTATGCAATTTTATAGACAGCTATCACTGAGAAACCAAGTCATTAAGGAAGAGCAAAACTGCAATCTTCATTATGACTTTTTAACTATTATGAATTTCATAGTAAACTGTAAAATATAACACTTTAGGATAAACTGAAGAACAGGCTAAGACATAGCACCGCCATGTGGCAGCTCAGCACAATGCTGCTTCTTTAAATGCATTTGTATTATTTCTCCTACTCAGGAAGGATTCACTATATTATCTGAACCACTACATAAATACTATTCAACTGGCAACATAACGAACTCTTGATTTTTCTTGTGGAAAAAAATCAAGCAACAGTGTTTCCACTTAAAACATCCTAGTTATTTAATATTTTCCAAAAATCCTAGCCATGAGCCAGAGAGATACTTCAGCAGGTAAAGACACCTGCCGCCAAGCCAGTGATCTGAGATCCATCTCTAGGACCCACATGGTGGAAGAAGTGAACCAAATCCCAAAAGTTGTCCTCTGACCTCCACATACAAAACACAAACACACACACACACACACACACACACACACAAACACACACACACATACACACGCACAAATCCTAGCCAGGCAGTAGTGGTTCACACCTGTAATCCTACCACTCAGAATGCTGAGGCAAGATTATCACAAGGTCTAAGTCAGGCTGAGTTACAGGGTCGGCCTGGGCTACAGAATGAGACCCTGTCTCAAAAACAACTCCAACAGGGCTGGAGAGATAGATGGTTCAGCAGTTAAGAACACTGGTTGGTTTTGCAGAAGACCCAGGTTTGAATCCTAGCACCCACTTGGCAGCTAACAACTGTCTGTAACTCCAGTTCCAGGGGATCCAGCAGCCTCTTCTGTCCTCCGCGGCCATTGTATGACATGGGTGCACTTACCTACATGCAGACAATACACATATACACATAAAATAAAAATTAAAAAAAAAAAAAACCAACAGACAAATTCCTATGGAGAGGCATTATTCAGTGACAAGACAGCATCATCCAGAGCCACCTCTCCAAACATACCACACGCCAGAGAATCCAGCAGCTATTCCTCCACACTGCATGCCAAATAACTGAGTGAAGAAGAAAAAGAAACACAGAGGACGCAGCAAACATTTCTTTCCCAATAAAAGCATGAGGAAACTTGGGTGCAGCTAAGTGACATATGGCAGAAAAGGCAGTCTACCAATCATTGCCAAGAAAACGAAAGTCAGTACTCAATTTTTCTCCTTGAGCAAGTATTCTCTGTAGAGGATGGAGCAGAAAAGTGAGAAGAAACAAAGGAACAAAAAAAAGGGCAAGAAACAAAGGCAAAGAAATGCAAGTAGAAGGACAGAAAGGAGGAACAGGAGGCTGGCCTGTTCTGTTCTAGAGAGGTGAAAACCTAAGTAAACACTGATAGGGAAGATGCAACTGTCCTCTCAACTGATTCCATGGAGGACAGACTCAAACTGGAAGCTGATTCTGGTTCAATGCTGTGTCTTTAACAATGGTGCAACACAGAAACTGTCAACTATGACCCAGACCACAGGAAACAGATAGGCTATGCAGTGCTTAACTCTGACCCACAAAACCACCAAGTGGAGTCAGATGCCTTGATTAGTACAGGGAGCAGGCTATTAAGGAACATTGACAACAGAAATTCAAGAGTTATGTGCTTCACCTGATAAACTGGACTGCCTGGTTTCTACAACTGATGGCTTGTGAAGTAATAGTTATTGGGGCACAATGGGACCTTTCGCCTACTTCTAACATCAGTATTACTTTCAGCATTTTATGGAAAATAGAACCAATAACCTGGAAGAGAAAAGAAAGTTCAATTTAAGGTATGATAGAAATTCTGGTATCTCAAAGATTTTGATGCTGAACACTAAGGATGTGTTTCTTGGACAACTACCAAGTATTCACTAAGTACATACCACGTTTGCATTATACTTATTTACAATCAAAGTAAACTGTGTGCAAGTTTGCTTATAGGTAATTTTAAGAACACCACCTTACTTGTCTCCCCAATATTTCTGCATTATAATCCAGAATTCAGGGTAAGTCATACAAATGTTCCTTTTTGTAAAATAGGTAAAAGATATCTTGCCCTTGCATTTTACTAAACATTTCCCAATATAACTTCCCATATAATTTATTCAACTGATTGGTTTATTCAGCAAATAAAACTTCCACTGAAACCCACAAGACAGGTATTAAACACTTTTGGATATGGACTAGACTTTATTGTTGTAACCATGGGCTTCTAGATGAGGCAAGCAGGATGATACAAAATTTCTACTTTACAGATAACAAACTCCAAAGGTCAAAGTCAAGTAAAGCTCAGCTTAAACCAAGGTTGTCTGATAGAAAGCAAAATATTCTCAAAATTAAAAATCTTTAGACACAGTATACTTACAAGGATGAAATTTCCCATTTACTCCATAGTTTAAAACTTTTAGAGGGCATGAGAATTAAAAATACTTCTGCTTATTATATCACATTCATATTTCAAGCACAGAAATGACAGACAGAATTATAAAATATTGTATGATTTTAAAACAAGAGGAATTACATTTAGCATAACTTCATTTAATTCTGTGGCAATTCTAGGAAGAAATAAGACTTCCTTTCTTACCTAGATGTGAAACCTAAGGCTTTCCCAAGGTCACATAACTCATAACAGGACACATAGCTAGCAGGAATATGAATTGGGATTTGAATGCCAGGTAACCTCCAAAGTCTTCTGAACTACATACTGCCACTGCACATTAACAAATCAGACCCAGGAACAGTCAGCAGACCTGCATCTATCACCAATCCCAAGACAGCCTTCTTTTATTTGTGATAATCTAAGTTTAGTAACTTGAGGGTAGAAATCTAGATTATTAATGCTAACTACGAATGATAGCCTAAATATTTCATAGAACATTAACAAAAACAATACAAATACTAAAAGATATACCAAAACACACATGAATTGCTAAAGAAAACTTTAAAACTCCGATAATTATCTATCAAAGTATCTGCTGAGCACTTAACCTGTTTCTCCTAGTTAAGTCATACCAAAACACTTTTCTTCTCTGAAGCTTAACAATAATTTTTTTGAACCACCAAATATATTGGATATATACTAGGTAACGAAAAGTCCTGAAAATGACCTAGTAAATTAAAATGGCATCAGAGCCAACTGCCCTGTAGCCACACATCTTAAGTACCAAGCCTGCCCATTCACTTATGGATGCCTAAAATTGTTAGTACCAAATTCTGTACTAGTTTTTCTATAAAGACATACCTACAATACAATTTAATTAATAAACCCACATTAAAAACTGAGCAAACATGGCAGGTACCTGTAATCCTAGCACTCAGGCAGAGTCGGGGATGCCCAAGACAAGCTCAACTAGGCATAATGCAGATTAAGAAGAGATTATTAAGAATAAAAATGTAGAACAAGTACAACAATATACTATAATACATGATAACTGACACAGGCATGATGGTGCACACCTTTAATCTCAGCACTCGGGAAGCAGAGGTAGGCGGATCTCTGTGAGTTCAAGTTGGCCTGGTCTACATAGTGAGTTCCAGGCCAGTCACAGAGTTGCACAGTGAGACCTTGTCATTCATTCATTAATAATAGATAGATGGATGGATAGATTAGATAGATAGATAGATAGATAGATAGATAGATAGATAGATAGATAGACAGACAGACAGACCGACAGACAGATGTGTTTTCCTGC
Source organism: Nannospalax galili (assembly GCF_000622305.1). Taxonomy (NCBI): domain Eukaryota; kingdom Metazoa; phylum Chordata; class Mammalia; order Rodentia; family Spalacidae; genus Nannospalax; species Nannospalax galili. The sequence goes on from NW_008356058.1 coordinate 3,576,007, forward strand.
CTCTGTCTCCTGAGTGCTGGGATTAAAAGCGTGTGCCAACCCAGCCGAAGTATCGTATTATACAGCACTAACCCCTTTTACTACACATGACTGCAGGTAATTGGAATCCTGCAAAGTAAAAGTGAGAACAAATGGGGATTAGCAAATGCTTTTAACATCTATTATGTGTTTTGCCCACTTTCAATTCAAACAGAAAATAAGACCAGTAAGTTAGATTCCTCCTCTCCCCTACCTTATTTCCTTCTCCATGAATTGGGGAGCACAGCAAATACAATCCACAATAGGCCAGCTCTGGTATGTGTCTTACTTCATGAAGATCCCTAAAGAAAAAGGCCTAAACATTAGCTAAAGGATTTTATTTTTCTAGGAATATTCCTTACCCCTGGAAGTCTTATTTGTTTATTTACCTCTTTTGGGATGCGGCATCACTGTGTTGCTCAGGCTGCCCTAGAACTCTTTCAAACAACTGTTCTGCCTCAGCCTCCCAAGCAGCTGATAAGGCCAATACCACCTCAGCAGGCTTTTCAAAGTCATGTTTAAATGAATGGACTTGACTTACATGCCAATTAGAATGAAACGGCACTTACTGTTCTGAAGCAAAAGTCATTACACTGTCACATTTAATGATAGATTTGAGGGCGTACCTGGCTGGTGAAACAAGAAATCCCTGAAGAACTGGCTCAAAAGCAGTTAATGCAACAAAGACCTGGATAACGAGAAAAGCTCTAAATTTTTTCTGTTCATTAAGCATCAGCTGTAGTCTATGTCCTATGCACTTACAAAGTCCTTAGAATTGTCACGTACCTCTATACAAGTCTGTACAGACTGTGGCTTTTCTTTGAGGGAAAACTTGGGCAGAAGCCTTAAAAAATTCTTTAGAAGACCAAATATGGCATTTCGGATTTGAGAAAGGTCCCGAGAAGAAAAATAAATATTCTCCTCCTCTTCTTCTTCTGTAAATTCATCCATCTGGATTATTTAAAAAAAAAAAAATGTGTGACTTAGTCATGCCTCACATTTTTGTCCCATGGTTTTCAATTTACCCAAATTAAGCAAATGTCAGGTAAGCGGCTGAATTGCTCAGATGATGTCACTTTGCCCAGGTCCCTATGACTGTCCCAGGTCGCCATGGCTACAGTGGAAAAATCACTGGGCTCTGTGACTACAGTCCTTTCTACCTCTGTATTTTTTTGTGTGTCAATAAGATTTCCTACATCTGAGAAATTCTGATACCAGTAAACTACCATTCTACTTTACCATACAAGAATCTGGAAATCCATATTTTTACAGATATAAACCCCAGAACACTTTAACCACCTTCTTTAATGTTAGAAAAGAAAAAATGGATAGAGGCTGGGAATGTAGTTCAGTTGGCAGTTTGCCTAGCTTGTATGAGATCCTGGGTTTCATCCCCAGAGTATCATATAAACCAGGCATGGTAGTGCATGCCTGCTGAAATTCCTGCACTCAGGAAGTAGAGGGAAGGGGATCAGCAGTTGAAAGTCATCCTCAGCTACACACAGAGCTCAAGGTCTCAAAGTAACAACAACAAGAGTAATAATAATAATGCAAACATATTAGTTGGTTTACTGCCAACAACACTTAGGAGAAATGACTGGAAGGTAGAAGAACACTGAGAAGGCAGAAGCATTCCCTTAGTAGTATATGAAGCCCAAGAGGCAACTCAAGTCATACTGGATAATAGGTGATAAATAGTTTAGGACCTTGTAATCAGGATGCCTGAAACCATACTTCACAGAAATTCAATCCTTAAGAAGGGCTGGAGAGATGGCTCAGCAGTTAAGAGCACAGGCTGTTCTTCCAGAGAACCCAGATTCAGATCCCAGCACCCACATGGCAACTAACAACCATCTGTTAACTCCAGTTCCATCAGTTCCAGATCTGGTGCCCTCTTCTGGCTTCCATGGGCATTGCACAACTCAAGTACACTACACACGTGTAGGCAAAACATTCATATACATAATAAAAGTTAAAGGTGGGGCTAGAGAAATGGCTCAGAGGCTAAGAGCACTGGCTGTTCTTGTTGTTCTTCCAGAGGACTCGGGTTCAGTTCCCAGCACCCATACAGTGGCTAACAACCATCTGTAACTCCAGTTCCAGAGGAATCCGATGCCCTCTTCTGTCCTCTGTAGGCATTGAATAACATGAGTGTACTTACATGCAGCCAATTCACTCATACACATAATAAAAAAGTTAAAAGTTGTATACTGACATAATAAGGTCTTCTTATCCCATCTACTTCTTACCCGAATATCTTCTTTCCTGGGTGGCTTTCCTCTTTTCCTACTCCTTCTATAATTATCCTGATAACTCTTGGGCTCCTCTTTTTTCCTTTTCTGATTCAAGTTAGATTGTTGAGGCCAGCTCTTCTTTAGAATCTGAATACACTTGTCAAACATCACTGGGTGGAACACTTGATTGGCTACACTACCTAGTCATGAAAAGAAAACATGCTGGTCAGATTTTATTCTTTTAAAGACAGGGTCTTGCTAACTTGAAACTCATGAACCTCCTGCCTCAACTTTTGGAGTGCTACAATTATAGGCATGTACCTCCATCAACTTAGACAGGTAACACTGTCTTAAAATATGTGCATGGGCAGGGTAGGAGATGGTTCAGTGAATAAAACATTTGCTGAAGTGTGAGGAGGAATAGAGTTTAGAGTCCCAGAACCTACATAAAAGCTGGTTAGGCATAGGAATCTGCCTGTAATCCTAGCACTTGGCAGGGACAGGAGATTCCCCAACAAAAGCTACTGACTGGACCAGCTCGACGATCAGCAAGACACCTGCTTCAACAAAAAGAAAAATGGAGAATAGAAGAAGACAACTAGTTATTCAGGCCTCTATATACAAGTGCATACTCATGTTACACAAACATACATAAATATATGAATGCACCACACACACACACACACACACACACACACACACACACACACACACACATTAACAATAGAAAAATCTTAAAAAGCAAGAGATAGGCTTTTTACCAACTCTAAGTAACAGTAAATCTTCAGGGAAAATATGCCATTTTCAACTCTAGCCTTAGCAGAGAGCAACACTGTTGAATCATAGATAAAACAACTAGCTAGGAATGGTGGCACACACCTTTAGAACGAGAATTTGGGAGGCAGAGAGGCAGGCAAATCTCTGTGAGTTCAAGGCCAGCCTGATCTATATATTGAGTTCCAAGCCAGAAAGGGCTACATATGAAACCCAGCCTCAAACAATAAAAACAAGGGGCAGAGAAAAGGCTCAGCGGTTAAGAGCACCGGTTGCTCTTCCAGCACACACAAGGCAGCTAACAACTGTCTGTAATGCCAGTTCCAGGGGATCCATGGGCTTTGTACTACATGGATGCACTTAAATACACGCAGGCAAAACACTCACATACATAAAATAAAATTTAAAAAAAATAGAAAAGATAAAAGTAGACAAAGATGTTTAAAATAACCACTGTAAAGCACAAAGAAAATAGAGGTACGATGTGAAATGATACTAATTTTGTCTCTGTAGATAACTTCTTGGTAACAGCAAAGAAATGATAAATCCAAGTAGATGATGATCTTACAAAGCAGAGATGAGAGTGAGCAGGACAGCTGGGATGTATGGAACAGAGCACTAAGGAGAGGTAGCTACATAAAACAAGAGCTCCAGGATTCTGCAGCTGAGCATCAGTTGTGTACATGGGGTGAAACTCCATTATGGTGAGCAAAGAAGTAGTTCCAAGATTCCAGAAGAATTACTTTCTGGTAAAACTCATACAGGGCTGATGTATCTGAGCTTTGTGCAGCCAGAATACAAAGACCCTTTAAACACCTGAAGTATTCAGTGGAGATGGAAGAAGACTATGTATACCAACAAAGATACTTTACATCTGCAAAGTTTTAAAAATTCATAAAAGGATCAACTTAAAAAAACATAAAATGCAGCTGGGGGTGGTGGTGCACACCTTTAATCCCAGCACTCAGGAGGCAGAAGCAGGGGGATGTCTGTGAGTTCACTCTACATAGTGAGTTCAAAGACAGCTGGGGCTACAGGGAGCCCCTGTCTCAGAAAGACCAAAAGATTCACCCTTCCATCTCCCCCGCTGTTCTCTACTCCTAGTTTGGACCCTGTGCCATTCCTAGTCTTGGGGCCCCAGACACCTAGGGAACCAATACTGCTTCCTGATCCTTTTCACCCAGACCAACTTAGTGCCTTCCTTGGGCCCCAGGAGCACTGCTTCTGGACATGGCCCTGCCCTCACCTCTCTCTGCTTCCCTGGACCTGCACCACCGGCTAACTTCTTAGCCTGCTCTCCTACCCTCAGGCCTCTCTTGGGGTAAGTCTATCGCGGAGCCCTCCGCGCCTTGACTCCCCTAGCCTCATTCACCCTTCCATCTCCCCCTCGGTTCTCTACTCCTAGTTTGGGCCCTGTGCCATTCCTAGTCTTGGGTCCCCAGACACCTGGGGAACCAATACTGCTTCCTGATCTTTTTCACCCAGACCAACTTAGTGCCTTCCTTGGGCCCCAGGAGCACTGCTTCTGAACATGGCCCTGCCCTCACCTCTCTCTGCTTCCCTGGACCTGCACCACCGGCTAACTCTCCTGG
>NW_008356058.1:3584790-3584984 GCF_000622305.1 Nannospalax galili
CAAGGGTAAGGAACCAGGGAGGTAAACGTAAAGAAAGAATCTGAAAGAGAACAGTAGGAAACAGGCCTTAATAAGGGAGATATGGATAAAAATTGGGTTAGATTAAGGGAGGGGGGAGGGAAGGGTATATGAGGAACCTAGGTGATAAGGAGAAAGAAGCTCAACAGAGGTAGGATCACAGGAGCAAGGGTATT
>NW_008356058.1:3585682-3601416 GCF_000622305.1 Nannospalax galili
AGGGGCTCCTCCCAAGCCCATGGGACCCCTGAGGAACATATCCTAAAATACCTCAAGTGTAAAAACAAATCAGTTTCTCTGGCCCAATTGTATGTCCTTAAACACCCAAAAGGGAAGTATAACCAAAGATTAAAGGGGCCAATATAATTTCATAAGAGCACACATATATATAGCTAAAAGTTACTTGACAAACAGCAAAGCCAGACAGGCGATACCTTCAGTCGAGTTGTTGTCCAGGATGGATAAAGGCTCCTCCAGACAGTAACCCAACATACTACAGGAAAAATGAACAGCAGACCCCAATTCTATCCAAAGGAATAACTGACAATGGATTGCTGTAGATGAGGAACAGCTGATCCTCCTGGAACAGGGACCTCTGGCTGACTAGATTTATCAGAAGGACAGATGGGGGCAATAGATGGGGGTCCTGACAACACAGTGGACATTGGCAGGGATGACAGAGTATGGAGGCTCTAGAGGGAGAAGAAGGCTGTTTATCTGACGAGTTTATATTCATACTCAGATGCCACGGAACTCAGAAAGTAAGTGACTGTGACCAGTAATAGTCATATATATAGAGATTAGAAATGCATGTGAAAACGTCTCAATGTCAGTTGCCTTAAAATGAATTTTTCTGTATGAAACTGTATTTTAACAACGAAGTGGAGATCTTTTCTAAACATTAAAACCTCATTTAATTTTATGTCTTGTAGAGTTTATAATCAGTAAAAGATTGTACAAGCGTAATAATTCCTCTGTAAACCTAAAAATGTACAGCCAATTTTGAAAGAGATGTACCCTAGCTCAGAAAAACGTTATTGAATAGGTTAAGGCTGTTGTAATGAAATGGTTCTTCTAATTAAAAAAAAAATTAAGAGGAGCAATGAAAAAAAAAAAAAAGACCAAAAAATCCCCCCAAAACATAAAATGCACATAATCAACAAACTTATTTTTTAAATTTGTACCATCCAATAACAATTTATTATGCATTCTAAAAAGGAAAAAAAAAATACCCTATGATCGGAAGAAAAGTCAATCATGATAAACTGTCCAAGCAATGACAGAGGCAACAGAGTTGACCTAAAGCATGTATTATAAATAAGCTAAAAATTCAAAGTCAGAATCTAGCATGATAAATAGAAAAATAAAACACAATTAAAGGATTATGTAGAACTTCCTTCATCTCAAAGAATAAATATTCATACAATAAGCTTAATAGATTATACATTATAGAAAAATAGATAACTGAGCTTGAAGATATAGGAAGGACACTAAAATACTCTAGCTAACTCTTGCTTCCTGTGCTTGCTTTGCAGCCACCTGGTGCTGGCTTTAGAGGCATGAAAGATTCAAGAGTGAAGGGGTCATTTTTATATGAAATATTATTTTGATTTTATTAAATTGGTTATTATAAGTGACGTTTTTTTTTTAAAGGTTGGTAAGGATTCAGAGATAAAGATACTCTTTTTTTCAGGAACTATGGACTTTTATTTCTTTTATATTACCTTTTTAAAATTTGTTTTTATTAAATTTTGTTTTATTTCATACAGAATATCTCAAACAACCAGAATCATCTTTATAGCCCCATCCCCACCAGCACCCTCCCATAGCCCCTACCACTGGAACCCATATACTCTGTCCTGGGTGTCAAGGCCCACCATGTCAAGTCAGTGTCCCTAGACATTCCCCAGTGCAAGTCCATCCACTTGCAGTTTAGTCAGATCCCTCTCATCTATCTATCCAAACACCTATCATTTTCTTTTTTTAAGAGAGCATAGGGTAGGGGTTTACAGAGTAGTGGGTACTCCCCATTTACAGCTGCACTAGAAAGTCCACACTCAAATATAATCCTGTGGCTTCCCAACAGCCGCAGAAAATGGTTAAGAGAGGTGATTCCTGGCATTGTTGGCTCCTATATCCTTAGTCCCTCCTCCACATGCAGCTAAGGTCAACTGATTGGGTAGGAGGGGTAACTGACTCACCCCTCCACTCCTTGATAAGCGTGGGAAGGAGGTGTGACTACAGCTTGCCAGCACAGTGGTTGGAGTACACTTCCAGTTAACACTCCACCCCTTCCTCCAGCTCTTACATTCTGCCAACCTCTTCTGCCTAAGTCCCTGAGCCTTGGAGGAGGTGGTAAGTGTGGGATCATCTTCTTCTTATTGTGGCAAGGCACTGAACTTTTGGGTCTCTGCATCATCAGTTTTCCCATTTCAGTGGGATTCCATCTCCTAAAGCCACACATGCTTTCAGAGAGCTGCCAAGGCCAGGCAGTATGCAGCAGGGGTTCTACTGCATAAAGAAGGCCCTGATAGGCCATTGTGTGAAGCTGTAAAGGTGAAGTCTGGTTGGCAGTGGAGACCCCAAGAAGATATTCATGATGCCAGAGGTGTGAGGCATCTGCCAAGACCTGCATACAGGAAGTGGTACCAGCCCAAAAGAGAGATGTGTGTTGCACTCAGCAAAGCTAGAGAGGCTGAGCCATCTAAGCCCTTTGGAAGTAAAGTCCCAGAAGTCGGACATGGAGCTACTGAATTTTGTGTTTTTCCTGCTGGTTTTCGGTCTTGTTTTGGTCCGGTATTTCCTTACTATGCTTCTATTCCTTCCTTTTGGAATGGTAATGTGTATCGGGTTCCACTGTATGTTGGGAGTATGTATTTTGTCTTTTGAAAATTTTACAGAGGCTTACGGTTTAGATATTTATCTGAGTCTCAGAAGAGTCTCTGGACTGTAGGCTTCTGAGTAGTATTAAGAGTAATGACTATGGGACTTTTAAGGTTGGACTAAATGCATTTTGCATTTTATATGGTCATGAGCCTATGAAGGCCAGGGAGTGGAATGTGATGGTTTGAGAGAATATCCCCATGGGCTCCAAGTATTTGGATATTTTGTCCCTGGTTGGTGGCACTGTTTTGGGAGGTATTAGAAGGTGTGGCTATGCTAGAGGAAACATGTCACTGGGGGCGGGCTTAAAGCATTCTTAAGCCTTGCTAGATCTCCAGTTACTACTCTCTTGCTTCCTGCGCCTGCTTGAAGATGTAAGAGCTTAGCTTCTGCTCCAGCCACCTCTGCCATGTGGACTCTTGCCCCTTTGGAACTGTAAGCTCAAATAAGCTTTTTCCTATAAAACAGTAAACAAAATTCTCTATGATCCAGGAGAACATCACAAAGTCTATGGGCCAGATGTGATGGTGCACTCCTTTAATCCCAGCACTTGGAAGGCAGAGGCAAATGGATCTCTGTGAGTTTGAGGCCAGCCTGGTCTACATAGTGAGTTCCAGGTCAGCTGGGGCTATGAAGTTAAGATCCTGTCTCAAAAACAAAAGCAAAGTGTAATATAAGAGCCCCATAAATAAGGTAAAGAATATGTGGAAGAAATAATAACTGAAAATTTCCCATATCTGATGAAAACCTTAGTCCACAGATCCAAGATGCTGAATGAACCCAATGATGATAAATAGGAAATCATAGAGAAGCATAAGAAATCTAATCAAATTGCTAAAGCATAAAGAAAAACTTTAAAGTAACCAGATCTCAACATAGAGTTACACTGAAAATCACAAACATGGGCCAGCAAGATGGCTCAGCATGTAAAAGCACTTTCCTTATGAGCCTGATGACTTCAACTCAATCCTGACTTCTGAAAATTGTCCTCTAACCTTCATGTGTGCACCCTGAATGCATGCATGCACTTGCATGCGTAACGCACACACACACACAGGGAATCACAGAGATAAAACTGTGGCACACGCCTGTAATCCCAGCACTAAGAAGGCTGAGGCAGGAGGATAATGAGTTAGAGGTCACTGCGGGACTACATGGAGAATTTCAGGCCCTGCTTGGCTACATAATGAGACCTTGTTTCAAAACAAAACACAATACAAAATAAAATAAGCACAAAGATTCCTCATTAGAAATAACGTGAATCAGATAATGTATCTCAAGTGTTTTTTATTAATTAAATTTAGTTTTTTGACAATTTCATACATATGCATAATTTGCCTTCTAATGAACTATTCTTAAAAGTCATTTCACACACAAAAAAAGTAATTTCACATAGTCAAAATTCAAGAGAGTTGACAGATCTGCACTAAAGAAATATTATAAACTACTTCAAGCTTTAGAAAAATTATTATGGGATGAAATCTAAATACAAAAAGTATTTACTTTCCAGTGTAAGGTTAGGGAAAGAAAACAGTGTTTTAAGATTACTGCAATATATATAAATTAGTCAGTTTCCCGAAGATAAACTGTTAAAAGTGTCTGTTGTAAGCTAGGCATGCTGGCACACACCTAGAATCCCAGTACTTGGGAAACTGAGGTAGGAATATCAGGAGTTCAGGTCATTCTCAGCTACTTGGCAAGTTCAAAGACAGCCTAGGCTACATGAGACCCTGCCTCAAAAACAAAAAACAAAACAAAAAACCCCACAAAGTACTCCCAAAACAAGCACTTGAAACATACATACATTCAAAGAAGTATAAATAATCCAAAAGAGAAGAAAATATGGGCTACTGAAGAAACAAAAGAAACCAACAAACCAAATGGGAGAATGGGAATGATAAATTGATGGGACAAATAGAAAATAAATAACAAGATGGCAGAAACCCAATCATGTTAATAATCACATTATGCCTAATTATGGAAAGTCAAAACAGAAAATTCTAATATATAAGCAAACAACATTAGAATGGGTAAAAAAGCATGACACAGTAATAAACTGTACACAAAAAAGCTTTTCAAATGCAAACACAAATAGGCTAAAAATAAAGGCACAGGCTGGACTGGTGGCACAGGCCTTTAATCCCAGTACTCAGAAGGCAGAGGAGGAGGTGGAGGCAGAGGCAGGTAGATCTCTGAGATCTAGGCCAGCCAGGTCTACATAGCTAGTTCCAGGCCAGCTGTATTAGTCACTTTTCTGTTGATGTGACAGAAACACTGACCCAAGCAATTTATAGAATGAAGAGTTTGAGCTCATGGTTCCAGGGGAATTACAGTCCATCATGGCAGGGAGTCATGGTGGCTGGAGGTGGCTGGAGCAGGAGCAGCAGAAGCTAAGCTCTCACATCATCACGCAGGCACAGGAAGCAAGAGAGCAACTGGAGATCCTGCAAGGCTTAAGAACTCTCTAAGCCCACCCCCAAAAGAGCATCTGGAGATCTGGCAAGGCTTAAGAACTCTCTAAACCCACCCCCAGCGACATGCTTCCTTCAGAATAGCCACACCTTCTAAAACCTCCCAAAATAGCACCATCCTCTGGGGACAAAATGTCCAAATATTTGGAGCCTATGGGAGACATTTTCATTCAAACCATCACATTCCATCCCCTGGCCCCCATAGGCTCATGACCATATAAAATGCATTTAGTCCAACTTTAAAAGTCCCCATAATCATTATCAGTTTCAATACTATTCAAAAGTCCACAGTCCAAAGTGGACTCAGGTAAATATCTTAACCGTAAGCCTCTATAAAATCAAAAGACAAACTACATACTCCCAACATACAGTGGAACTGAATACACGTTACCATTCCAAAAGGGAGGAATGGAGGCATAGAAGGAAATACCAGACCAAAAACCAGCAGGACAAACATTAAATCCAGTAGCTCCATATCTGACTTCTAGGACTTTTACTTCCAAAGGGCTTAGATGGCTCAGCCACTCCAGCTTTGCTGTGTGCAACATACATCTCTCTCTTGGGCTGGTACCACTTCCTGTATGCAGGTCTTCTTGGCAGATGCCTCACAGCTCTGGCATCACAAATGTCTTCTTGGGGTCTCCATGACCAACCAGACTTCACCTTCACAGCTTCACACAAACCTATCAGGGTCTTCTCTATGCAGGGGAACCCCTGTTGCACACGGCCTGGCCTCACTGGCTCTCTGAAACTGCAGAGAAATAACTGACGACCCCTTCACTCTTGCATCTTTCATGCCTTTAAAGCCAGCAAAAGGTGAACAACAATGCCAAGTTAGACTGCAAGTTTGGGATGGACTCCAGCCTGCTTTATCCATTTTAGAAGCTTTTCTCTCCAGTGGTCCCTGCAGCATTTTCCTTTCACAAGTTGGAGACTTAACTGGGTGTGGCATTCTCTCCACTGTTTAAGTTTGAATCTCTAGGCCCCTCCTTATTCACTTTAATCTCTTTATCAATGGAATCCTCTCCACCACATGCCAGGGCTCCAACATTTATCTTCCTAGTGATCTTTTTCAATCCAAACTGTATTTCTTTCTGCCCCATTTGCTCTCTTTCACTGTAGATCTGCATAATATTCACCATTAATAGCCACACCACCATTTCTACATTAGGCTGTCTTGAAATTTCTTCTGCCAGAGAAATTAGTCTATTGCTTTTTCAACTTAGCCTCAGGCAAGCTTTTAGGTTGAGGGCAGACTCCAGCCAGACTCTTTGCCAAAATATCCCAAGTCCTGCTTAAGTCCTTATTTCCCTCTGGAACGACATTGTTTTCGGCACTTCTTTCTTCCACGCATTTACTAGAATGGCCTCTTAAGCTCCACTCACAGCAATCAACCACTTTTCTAGCCCAGCCTTCCAAAGTCTTCAACATTTCTTCAAAACCCCACATGGTCAGATTTTTCACAGCCAACAGCCCACTCTCTGGTACCAATTACTGTATTAGTCACTTTTCTGTTGCTGTGATAGAAACACTGACCCAAGCAATTTATAGAAGGAAGTTTATTTGAGCTTACAGTTCCAGGGGAATTACAGTCTGCCATGGCAGGGAGGCATGGTGGCTGGAGGTGGCTGGAGCAGGAGCAGCAGAAGCTAAGCTCTCACATCATCACGCAGACACAGGAAGCAAGAGAGCAACTGGAGATCCTGCAAGGCTTAAGAACTCTCTAAGCCCACCCCCAGTGACATGCTTCCTCCAGGAGAGCCACACCTTCTAAAACCTCCCTAAACAGCGCCACCATCTGGGGACAAAATATCCAAATACTTGGAGCCTTGGACATTTCATTCAAACCATCACAATATCTAAGGGCAGAGACTGAATGTTTTCCTTATAGTCAGGAGCAAAACACAGATACCCATTCTCAACTTCTACTGATACCATACTGGAGGTGCTAGCCAGGGTAATTAAGGAAAAAAAAGAAGCAGGTGGGGGGGATGCTAGAGACATGGCTCAGTGATTAAGAGCACTGACTTTCTTGCAGAGGACCTGTGTTCAATTCCAGGCACCCTCATGGCAACTAACAAACATTCATGGAATCTAATGTCCTCTTCTGGTTTCCATGGGTACTACACGGCACGGGTGCTCTTACACGCAGGCAAAACACACATACACATAAAATTTTAAAAAAGAACTTTATTTAAAAAGGTTTCCAGATTGGAACCAAAGAACCAAAACTGGGGCTATTAAAAGGTTTGATACAAAGAAAATCCTTTCAGAACCAATTAGTTCAGAGGGATACAAAATCAATAACAATAAAAAATAAACTATGCTTTTTATAAACTACTAATAGACAGCCCAAAAGGTGAAATTAAGAAAGTCATTTTGCCAGGTGTAGTGGTATACACCTTTAATCCCAGCACTTGGAAGGCAGAGGCAGGTGGATCTCTGAGAGTTCAAGGCTAGCCTGGTCTACATAGTGAGTTCCAGGCTAACTGGGGCTACAGGAAGACCCTGTCTCAACAACAACAACAACAACAACAACAACAAAAAAAGAAAGTCATTTCAGTGGGCAGAGTGATAAAGTGATAAAGACATGTAACCCCAGTACTTGGGAAGATGAGGAAGAAGGATCTTGTGTTCAAAGTTAGCCTGGGGTACATACAGAGTTGTAAGCCAGCCTGAGCTAAATATAACAAGACCCTGTCTAAAATAAATAGAAAAATCTCATTTGAAAAAAGTGAAATACTCAGGAACAAATTTAGTAAAGTATAAGAATTGTATCCTGAAAGCTATAAAAAAAATCATTGAAATGCATTTTAAAAGAGCTAATGTAAATGGGAAGACATCTCATGTTCAGAAACTCTAGGACAGAATTAAGACAGTAATACTCTTCAAACTGTTCTACAGATCCAATGCAGTCCCTGTCAAAATCCCAGCTGCCTTATTTTGCAAAGATTCACATGCAAATCTTAAAACTCCTACAGAAATGCAGGGAACCCAGAACAGCATGGCAAACATCATCCAGAAATATTTAAAAACAGAAGGTAACTGGCAAGACCACAGCTTGCTGGAAAAGCTGCAAGTGGCCCACGCAATTTGTAACAGCCACCTACTTGCTCTGGCACAAACAGCAACCTTAATCAGAAGAAAATGTTATTTGGCAAGAGAAGAGAAGGGAAAAACTGATTTCTAAAACAACCTTTCTCTGAGCCTAACTGCAACTAAGATACTGCAAAACTTAGCAAGCAAGTTCTTTAGAAGCTTATTGTAGAAGTCATTAGATAGCCTTTACCTTTCTCAAATCATATAGAAATCTGAAAATGCATCTATATAAACAATGACAAGCAGGAAGCTGATTAAGTGTGATTTTCTTTTCGGTAAGAGTTTTAGGTTCTGCAGCTCTATCTGTTTCACTCTTCCCTTGGTTTAGGGCAGAAGATAAGATTTCTTCATTGCCCACAGGGGAACAGCCACCTACATGTTCCAACAAAGGACAAGAAGAGTGGCAAAGTGTCTACAGACAGTACTTTTTGGCTCTTTCTCTGTATACTTTCTTGATTAGAACTGTTTTAACTTATTTTTGCAATATCTACACACGACAGATATAATACTGTTAACTCCTCACAGTTTTTCCATGATGTGAACAGAAAGATGGGAGAGGGGGTACTATCAGAATTTTATCCTGAGGTTGGAGACAGTCAGAGTCAGGCTTTTCCCAGTGAGAGCAGCATTCTCTCTTCAGTCTGATCCCTCTCAGATTATTTGTATTGGGTTATAGAGAAAGCATGATTTCAGAAAACAAGTGAGCCAGGCGTGGTGGTGCATGCCTTTAATCCCAGCACTCAGGAAGCAGAGGCAGGAGGAACTCAAGGGCAGCCTCTCTACATAGTGAGTTCCAGGTCAGCTGGGGCTACCAGGGAACCCTGCCTCAAAATATAATTAATTAATTAATCAAGTAATCAATTAATTAAAATAAAAAACAGAAAACAGGTGAAAAAGGGAAAGGCATCTTCCATGAGCCTAGAATTATGCTATGTACTTACTGTTTAATCTTCAAATAAACTCTAGATGACTTACCTCTGCCTAATTTTAGATGTGGGAAAACAAAGTATAAGAACTGAAACAAAAGAACTGAAACAGCCAGGCATGATCCCAGCACATGGGAGTTAAGAGACAGAGGATTAGGGGTTCAAGGCTGGAGACCAGCCCAGGTAACATGAGACCTATTGTAGAGTGCCATCTTGCAAGCAGAGCAGTCATCATCTTCATCATAGCAGCTGTGATCACATGCAAAATGTCCTCAAGATCAGGCCTGTAAGGCTGGGCATGGTAGTGCATGCCTTTAGTCCCAGCAGTTGGGAAGCAGAAGTAGGCAAATCTTTGAGTTCCAGCCTGGCTGACATAGCAAGTTCTAGGCTAGCCAGGGACACATGGTGATACCCCATCTCAAACAAACAAAACCTTGACACTAAAATCTGAGATAGTAAAGCATTTGAATCCCTTATATAAAATGGCTTACTATTTACATATAACCTACACATATCTCTCTGCATACTTTAAATCACTTTTAGACACCTAATACAGTGTGAATGCTACGTAATAACTGCTCTTACTGTATTGTTTAGAAACTAGAAATCCTTTTTCAGTTACAGATCCAACCATCGTAGGCCTGAGTATATAACACACATTAGCAACAATGCAACACTTTTCCAATATTTTTCCACCCAGCTGGTTGAATACACAGATGTAGAACTTGTGAATACAGAGGGCCAAATGTATACATACCTGGTATTTCTAGTAGCAAAAAATAAAGCCCAGCAGCACGTAGGCCGTATTCTCGATACTGTACACTGGCATTTTTCTTATGGACTAATTGGACAAAGTGATAGAATAAAGCCACTAGTGTACTATGGGAAATATTATTCTCAATGAAGAAGGTCCAAATGCTCTGGAAGGAGAGGGTAAATCACATAAGCCAATAATTAGAGGAATGGAAAAAGCTTACTTGATTTTCCTAAGTACCTAGTACCTTTCAAAAAAGAGTAATAAAGACTGAATTTAGCTCAGTGCACGCCTAGCATGCATACCACCTTGTGTTTGATCCCTAGTAATGTGTGTGTGTACACACATATGTACGTACACACACACACACACACACACACACACACACACACACACACACACACACAGACACACACAGAATCACAGCACACGCTCGCTCCTAATTAAAAATGTTTTATCTCTTCAAATGGAAAAAGCTTACTTGATTTTCCTAAGTACCTAGTACCTTTCAAAAAAGAGTAATAAAGACTGAATTTAGCTCAGTGCACGCCTAGCATGCATACCACCTTGTGTTTGATCCCTAGTAATGTGTGTGTGTACACACATATGTACGTACACACACACACACACACACACACACACACACACACACACACACACACAGAGACACACAGAATGACAGTCCAGGCTAGCTCCTAATTAAAAATGTTTTCCATCTTCAAAAAGGCTGAAGCAAAATATCAAAATTCATTATTGAAAATTACCAAGATAAATACATTGATACAGTCTGAATGTGAGATGTCACTGACAAGCTAACATGTGGCATGTTCCCTGTTGTTCCCCAGCTGCTGGTGGTGGTCTATGATGCTCTGGAAGTTTTAGGAGGTAGTGAGGAGCTGGCAGAAGTTGGCCATGGGAGAAGGCTTTTCCAGACTTTAGCTCAGTCCCTGGTTACAGCTGCCTCTGCTTTCTGGTCCACAATCATGGGGCGTGTTCTAGCTTGCTTTCTATTGCTGTGACAAAAACCATGACCAAAAGCAACTTGACTAGGGGGAGGGGGTTATTCAGCTTACATTTCTAGGTTATAATCCATCATTGAGGGAAGTCAGGACAGGAACTCAATCAGGAACTGAAGCAGAAACTGTGGAGGAACACTACTTTCCTGCTTGCCCTTTATCTGCTGCTCAGCTAGCTTTCTTATACAGGGAAGAAACCTCTACCTAAAGACGGTACCACTCACAGTGGACTAAGTCCTCCTACATCAATTAGCATTCAAGTAAATGCCCCACAGACATGCCCACTGGCCAATCTGATCTAAGTAATTCCTCAATGAGAGTCCCTTTTCTTAGGTATCTCTAAGGGTGTCAAGTTGACAATAGAACTAACCAGCACAAAAAGCCTCCTACCTCCATCAAGTCTCCTTTTCCCACCATGAAATACCCCAAAACTGTGCGCCAAAATAAAACTTTCCACCCTTACAATGTTCTTTTAGGTATTCTGTCACAGCAATACAAAAGTAACTAAAAAAATTTCAAAAAATGTCTAGTAAGTTTGAAGCACAGGAATCTCTGAAATTGTTCTAGTATAAAATTATGCTGACATTTTGGAGAGTCTATATTAGTGATTGCTCAGATAAGTTACCCCTCCATCTATGTTAAATATATTCAAGTCAGAAAATCAGAGCAATTTATTCAAAATTAAATGTTCTGAGGCTGAGGGCACTTTCTTCCTCAGTAGAGTTCTGAAGTAGGCTAGGCAACAAAGGAAATAAACTCTGAAACAGAAACCAGAATCTTATTAATTTTATCATTGACCCATGGTTTCTCATATTAAAGACATGAGGAGGAAATGGGTTAGCTCTATAAACTATACACTACATGTACCAGGAGTTAAATAGTTATATATGGTTTTGTTGTTTCATCTGTATCTCTTTTTTTTTTTTTGTCTTTTTGAATCAGGGTCTCCCTGTAGCCCCAGCTGTCCTGGAACTCACTATATAGACCAGGCTGGCCTTGAACTCACAGAGATCTGCCTGCCTTTGCCTCCCGAGTGCTGGGATTAAAGGCACGTGTCACCACGCCAGCACGAAAATCTTTTTTTATTTTTTTGTTTATTTTTAAAAAATATTTTAGCATTTTTATTTTATGTATATGTGTGTATTGCCTGCATGCTGGTAAGTGCACCCGTGTTGTGCAATGCCCACAGAGGACAGAAGAGGCTGTCGGATCCCCTGGAACCAGAGTTACAGAAAGGATTTTCTATGTAGCTAGTCTTGAGCTGCCACCCTCTTTGGTGTGTGCCACCACAACATGCCTGAGCATTTTTAAGAAAAAGAAAATGTCCTCAAAATTCAAGAAATCAGATCATGCCTTTCCTTCTTCCTTGAAAAGACAGAGTAAGCAGTAAGCAGTGCTGTAGAGTAGCCACACTGCGTAACACACACCAGATCAATACAATCCTAAAGTGGTATGGGGGCACATGCCTGCAACCTCAGCATTTGGGAGGCTGAAGCAGAAAGGCTGAGAGTTTGATGCTAGCCTGGACTACATAGCAAGACAATGCTTGAGAAGGAAGAGGAGGAGGAGTCAGAGCTGGGAGTCCTGTACTCTCCTTCACTATGAAACTTCTAGAAAGAAATATCCTCCTACCTATAAGTATTCCCTTCCTCACTCCAAAAACCCTGTGCACTTCTCTGCTTGCCTGCACCATTAATCACCAGCACTGTGTCCTCTCTGCAGATATGATTCCATGTGATTCCTGTGCTCCCTATGCTGACTGCTCCTTCTGTAGCCTTCTCTATTTCTAACCTGTCCTCTTCTCCCTAGCTAGCATCAAGCATGTCTCAGGTTCTACTCATACATGATCCAGAACCATCTACTCTAACTTTTGAACTGCATTTTCCTAACTACCACGTTACACCTCCCAAGAATCTTCACACATAATCTCACTGTGATTAATATCATCCTCCTGTTGTAGAGTTTTTGGGGGGCAGCACTAGGGATTGGCTCTAAGGACTCATTCATGAGAGGCAAGTACTCTACTACTGAGCTACAACCCAACCCTTCTTTCTTTCCTTATACTTAGTTTAGCAATTTATGCCATACTTTAGATATCTGAAAAAGACCTCCTAGTTCTAAAAGCTCTACAAATTTTATCTCAAAAATGTTTCTTTAGCCTTCCTGTCCAATTTCCACAACTAAAACGCCAGCCCACACCATTACAATTCCTAACACTTTATACCAAGACAACAGTTTCCTAAGGGATCTCCTGGATGTATAGCTTTTTCCCACTGTAGTCTGCCTATGGGCAAGACCATTTAAATAAACAGATCTTTTCATGCTGTGAGTTAATGTGTGCATGATGCTTCAAACAGAACCTCATATAAACTCCAAAGGTGAACACCATCTAAAATTACCCTAATCTGTTTTCAGTCTTACTGTCCCATGTTCCTAACATGTTCTACAAATTCTGAATGCCATTCATAAAATACTGTCATAACTGTCAACATTCTCTTCATATTCCCACTGTGTGGTTACTTCACTGGGAATGGCCTACAACCCTAACCTCTGCTAGTCCACATTTTCTTAAAGGGAGGTGAGACAAGTTTTCACTATATAGCATAGGCTGGCCTTGAACGCAAAGTGTTGTACAGACTGGCCCTGAACTCATGGTCCTTCTGTCTCAGCTTCCTGAATGCTGGATTACAGGAATGAGTCACCACATTCAGCTAGAGTCTATATTTAAAAATGAAATTTTGAGAAGCTTTAGGTTGCCAAATAAAAAGCCCAGGGCCAGTTGTGGGGTACCTCCCTTCAAGAAGCTGTTCAGGAGTACCAAAGCCCCAAAACAATACAGGCTATCACCATTGCTGAACCTTACTGCTGAAGGTTTAGCAGAGATCCCCAAAACAATGCAGGCTATTGCCATTGCAGCCTTATTGCTGAAGATATCATACCCTTTGGTCACAGTACATGATAAAATCAAGTTAGGACTGATCCACAAGCTTCCTCCCAGCTGGCTAGCTTTCAGAAGCTACTACGCAGGCTGGAAGAAAAACGTTATCAACAGTCTTACCCAGATGTAAATCTTGTGAACAACAATAATTACCAGTGTGGCAAGATATTCTCATAGGTGCAATAGTGGTGTGAATGTTATAGGGGATAACCAACCGATTTCTGATTGGATTTAAGGCCTACTGCACAGGAGGAAACACATGCCTGGTAAGTCAAAGGACCTATGGTTAAGGAGCTTATAGGCCCCAGGAGTGAACCTACTTCTATTATTTTGCTAAATGGGCATAGTATCAAAAGTCCCTCTAAATTCATCTCTCTCTGACCATAGGTTAGTGCAGCTCTTAGACCTCATCAGAGAAGTTTCTTCATACAGTACATGGTAGCTAACACAGAAATTCACAACTGGTCAAAGTGCAAGAATAGATATGTGTGGGGTGATTGGCTATACATGAAACATGTATATCATACCCTCCTCTCAGGGCTCAGGGACCTCCTCAGAAGAGGGGATGGAAAGACTGTAGAGTCAGAGGTTGGGAAGGACTGGAGTGAAGTAATGTCTTCTGGACATGATAGGACTACTATACTCATAAACTCAAAGCAGCTGTGGTTGCCTGCACAAGATCAAACCAGTTAACATTCCAGCATGGAGGGGGGAGGGGTTCATGAGCCCCCACCCCTAACTGAGGTGCTACTGACAGTGATGACTTCCTGGTACCCCGGCTGAGGCATTATTGACAGCTGATGACTTCTGGGGGAAGGGAGAATCAGTTTTCTTTAGGGGTGTTGTCCCTGGTAAGTGATCAACATCCAGTGGTTGATGGCAGGCCCTAAGTATATGGGCAGCACAAAGTGGACTTAGTAGGTTCTTTCTTTTCAAAAAATGGTGGGGAGGAAGGTGGGGGGACACGAAGTTGGGAGGGGGTAAGGGGGTGAGGGGTGGGTTTGAGAGAAGTTAGGAGGGAGTAGGTGGAGATTATGATCAGAATACACTGTATGTATGAAATTCTCAAAAAATAAAAATAATTATTTAAGCATATAAAGAAATGGGTTTCATTATGACAGTTTCTTATAGCGATAGACAGGCAGACAGACAGACAGATAGATATAGGTAGTTCTTATATTAAATTTACTAACCTTAACCTTTTTTTGGTAGTACAGGGATTAACCCTAGGACACGGTATATGCTTCGATGAGTGCTATACCACTGTGCTGTATTTCCAGTCTTAGTCCACAGTGTAACTAACCATGAAGACTTGCTTCTGGCTACTTTCTTTCTGGAATGACCAATCCTATCATGTTCCTTTTCCATGGCCCTTTTGCAAAACATCTGCAACACTATTTACCATATGACTCACAAAGTACGCCTGCAACTGCATATGGTCACTGCACTTGCTTTAACCAGTGCTTAAGTCTTGGGAGGGCCCTTTTAGCATTATGCTAAAGGAATGTTTAATTCAATGATTAAGTCTTGAGCAACTCTGTGAATTTTTTACTAAAATATTTTTTGTTGATGGAGTCTGGAGAGATGGTTCAGTGGTTAAGACCACTGGCTGCTTTGCGGAGGATCTGGGTTGGATTCCCAGCACCCACATGATGGCTAACAACAGTCCATAACTCCAGTTCCAGGGGATCCAATGCCCTCTTCTGACCTATATGGGCACTGAACGACATGATGCACTTATATACATGTAGGCAAAACACTCATACACATAAAATAAAAACATTTTAAAAATATTTTTTGTTAACTTAAAATGTAAGATGTATTAACACTTTCTTATTCTACTTCTTAGCCTTTGGAGCTGCCCCG
>NW_008356058.1:3602295-3626358 GCF_000622305.1 Nannospalax galili
AAAATCACAACTAGAACTTGAAACATTCTAGAACAAAGCTACTAGGGCAGTCCAATACTCTTACCTAACTACTTTTTTCTTTTTAAATTTAGACTCCAATGATTTTCATCTTCTTTAACATCTAAAAATGGATAGCTTGACTTGTTTTGTTTTGTTTTGTTTTCTTGGTCTTTTTTGAGACAAGGTCTCCCAGTAGCCCCAACTGGCCTGGAACTCACTATGTAGACCAGGCTGGCCTTGAACTCAGAGATCCACTTGCCTCTGCCTCCTGAGTGCTGGGATTAAAGGCATGAGCCACCACGCCCGGCAATTTGTTTATTTTTTACCTCCAAGGATCCATGTTCTTCAGTAGCAAAGGGGAGAAGACTTTCATAGAGTTTTGTGAATGCACTCAATCCTGTCTCTATGATCTCTGCTTCTATGCTGGGATCCAAAGGCTCAGTCTCTGTGAAGTCCAGTTCCCACACTGTGTCGACCCATTCTAAGGAGAAAAATGCAGTAAAATTAATGAGTGCTCTCAGGTAAGTAAAAAACAAATTAACTTTTAAACTCCAGGTATAGTCTACAGAAGTAAAGTCACAACTCACATCTTACAGGTGCAGTATAATTTAAGGAAAGCAGTGAAAGTTAAGAAAACCTTTGTTTTAAAGACAGGCATGGTAGCTGAGTACAATCTGAGCACTTGGGATGCTGAGGCAGGAGGACTGTCACAATTTCAAAGGCTATGCAGGGTCACATAATTCTAGACCAAATTCAACTGCAGAGCAAGACCCTGTCTCGAGCAAAAAGAAATGAAATGAAAATAAGAGGGCCTACTAGGTTTATCATCCAAAAATATCAAGAAAAAAACCACTTTTTTAGAAATACCAGCTTCAAAGAATGGCTCTTGAACAAATTAACGATCAAGCTTTCCCATAAATTCTATTGAAAAGTCATGTCCATCAGTGACGGCTTCAGACGCTTCTCTGAAAATCTCATAAGCAAGTTCATAAACCCAAATAAAACACATGGCACTTCACTGGGCCCTTGGGTATAGCATAGCATGGAGACACCATTTCCCCCAAGAAGTTTAAACTAGAGGAGACAGACCAGGCTCATGCAAAAACAGTGACTCCCTAGCAATGTAGGTTACCCAGCTATACTCCCCCGCAGGCTCTCAACTCTAAACCGAACTCGTATTTTTCTAACCATGCATTTTTCTTCGGTGCTTTCATTTTTATTCCTCAAAATCGAAAATTGGGACTAGATAAATATATGGACATCTCAAATTATTAGTCAGGTATATCTCCAAATTAATATTCTTTACTAGTTCACCACAGATTTAAGAACTTGAGCAGAATATGAATATAACAAAATGAAAGAGCTGGGAGTCCTCCACCTTTGCTTCATGGCCCTCAGTATTACATTGCACTCGGCAAATGGGCAGCAATGCAGCTAACTAGATCCATCCTGAGAATACAATCTGTATATCATCTTTTGCCACTTGAGGTCAACCCTAGAGGGAATTTCTGTGCCTGTATTAGTCACTTTTTTGTTGCTGTGACAGAAACAATAACCAAAGCAATACTGTAAATGGAAGGATTTATTTGAGCTTATCGTTAAAGGGAATTACAGTCTGTCATGGCAGGGAGGCATGGTGGCTGGAGGTGGCTGGAGCAGGAGCAGCAGAATGAAGCTCTCACATCATCACGCAGGCACAGGAAGCAAGAGACCAACTGGAGATCTGGCAAGGCTTAAGAACTCTCTAAGCCCACCCCCAGTGACATGCTTCCTCCAGGATAACCACACCTTGTAAAACCTCCCAAAACAGCGCCATCATCTGGGGACAAAATGTCCAAATACTTGGAGGCTATGGGGGACATTTTCATTCAAACCACCACAGCGCCCCAAGTGCTGAAGGAAGGCCTGATGGGGCTGGGAATGTAGCTCAGTAGTAAAGCCAGGGCCAAATGCTAAACCCTGGATTCTACCCCTAGAAAACTGAAAAATACAACTGTCCCTCTCTGTACTTCCGGAAATGTTTTAATGCTCATTATAGACATTATAGGAGCAAAAGTATCCTTCTCCCTATTGGGGTTTTGCTTATGACATACCTCATTTAAAGATGTAGGTAACATGACATCAATTACACAAGGTAAGTGTTCTTCTATTGGGAGTATTTGAGATGTCAGACAGGTAAAGTATCGCCCTCAAAAAAGGGGTAAAATGAACAAAGTACATGATATACGTGTATGAAAAAGTCATAAGGAAACCTACAATGAATGTACAATGAATATATGCTAATCAAAAGAAAAGAAAAAATTCTAGTGTCAGGTAACGTAGTTCCTATAAATAACTCTTATTTAGCATTAGATTTTTGTCAAATCATTTAATTCTCTATACAAATCAAATCCCTTAAGGACTTTCTCAACTGTCAAATGGAGATGATTCCCATTTTTATTAATTTCATTTAAGTATAAAGAAGAGAAACAGACCACTCACTTTTCAACATTTTAAGAAAACAGAAGATGAAGACTTCATAGGTGCTAGATACATACAGATAAATTCACAAAGACTAACGTCTCACATTTTAATACTGTAACAACAACAAAACCCAAAAAAAAAACAAAACAAAAAAAACAGCATACAGTAGAAAGAAGTCCAACTTTTGAGCTAATATGACTACTTACACACAACTACCGTATTCATCATCAGCTTCATAACATGATTTTTGTGAAAGGCAAAGCACATGAGAGGCCAAAA
The DNA here is from genome assembly GCF_000622305.1 of Nannospalax galili. Taxonomy (NCBI): domain Eukaryota; kingdom Metazoa; phylum Chordata; class Mammalia; order Rodentia; family Spalacidae; genus Nannospalax; species Nannospalax galili. The sequence continues at coordinate 3,605,038 of NW_008356058.1, forward strand.
AATGCATGAGCCACACAAAAGACTCTCATTGAATAATAATTATTTTTATAATGGGTGGGTGTCAACACAGTGATGGATATATAAAATGTGTAATACTGGAATAAACAGGAACTATGACTGGGGGTATAGAGGTACAAGTGAGGAGGATGACTTCGTAATTGGGTCTAAACACGGGAGTTTGTTAGGGAAAGAAGTGAAGAACATACAGGATAACAAAGCACAAGGGGAACATGTACCTCTTAACTGTTTGGAAATAAAATAATCTCAACATAGAATGTGAGTTGGGGGAATCAGAATCACCATTGGTATTTGTTCATCAGTTACTATATACCAGGCACTAAGTTCATCTTTATAAAAACCCTGTTGTATATTTATAAACCGCATCTGACAGATAAGGAAATTTCACTGATCAAGGTTAAGCAACATGTCCAATGAGAGCTAAATACGTAAATCCAAGCATCTGTGACTCAAAAGGTAATGCTCTTATAAAATCGGACTGGAGAGAACCAGGAAACTTTTGCTGTAGAAGGGCTAGGCCTAGGTTAAGGGGAAGCAGGAGAATCTTGCCCACCACTGCAGCCTGCTTTCTGATCAGACAGCCTCAGGGTAGCACCTCTCCATGAGTCACTCCAAGCTGGGCAAGCCATCTCTCCCCCTTGTATGCTTACTGCAGGGGAGAGATGTACAGAGTATATTCTGGGGGAAGAATAATTACCTACCCTGAGTAAGCTTAATCTTTTTAACATGCACCACTCTATCATTTCTGATTTCAGTGAACTGTTGACTCTGGCCTTACAGCCTTGAAGAGGCTTGAAGAGATCACAAACACTGAATTTGTCTTCCTGTCAACTTTTTCCCTAGGAATTCTGACTGGACACAAATCTTGTATTTGCTTTCCAGTGACCCAGACAGGCCCTACCATGTGTTTTCCCCTTTTTGTTCACCCCTCTGTAGTGTTCTAGCACCATTCACATCCAATTTACATGTCTCCAATTTACATGCCAATTCAGAGCTGTCACAGTCTCACCCAGCTCTAAAAGATCACTATGGGGGTCAACAAAGTTTCACTATGGGGGTCAACAAAGGCAGCCCCATACCAGTCCTGAAGTCCCTGCTGATTCCTTCTTAACTCTCCTGTGAACAGTCCTTTTCAGCCTAATGGACTGGGCATCAAACATGTTCCTTCTCTTGCCCAATTCATTCAGTAATGCCGGTACTTTCTCCATTGTCTTCCACTCCCTGACATTCAGGGAGACTCTGACCGGTGACGACCAACTAACTGTCTCTACTGGCTTGTATGAGCCAGTCTACCAAGGACTGATTCCCCTCCTATTACCTCAGATTATGCAGCCTTTGTCTCAGTGAGGGAGGGGCAGTTATATTACCCCGTTTCTCTGCTTCTGTAGCACTCAGACTGATCCCATCTGCCCCTTGTCCCACAGTCTCACAAGCCAGGCTGAGAGAGCTCTTTCATTGCTTGTCTACAAATCCTTCCCAATTCAAGTAATTTAGACACAGAGTATTCCCTGATTCTATTTCCTATACTGGACCATTATTAAGTCCCCCACTTGCATGCTGACTTATGGGTTTCCACTTCTTTTGAATTAAAACCCAAACCTGAGAAGTATCTTCTATCATTTCTCCCTTTTTTCTTCCTTCCACTGATTCTTCCCACAGATTTCAAGCTTTTGGATCCCAGGAAAAGTCTTTTAGTACAGATTCAATTTGTACTATTTTCTTATGCTTCACCAGCGATAAGAAACAGCAAGCCAATACTTCTATCTTATCCTCCCCCTTTCTATTTTTCCTGCCAAATCATAAGCTAGTGGAGAACAGCATCACATGTCTTTTTCCCATTGTAATTCCTCCCTTATGCAGACAAGTTCTGGGCAGACAGCTCTGCCTCAATTCCCTGTCTTGCCACCCAGAGCAAGGCCCGCACAGCTGCTGCCTTAGCCTGCTTACCACCCAGTTGCATCTGTGCTGTTTTCAGACTGTAATACATTCGCTAGTTCATCCACCATTTTCAGAGCATCCCTATCAGTACAGCCTGCTTGTATGGTAAACTCTATTCATCAAGCATGCACGGCAGCCCATACCACATGGAGGAAGACAGCCACTGGAGGATTCCCTCTAAGCATACTTTACCCTCAGCTTAGGTTCAGTTACATGTCTTACCACCAGATAGAAAGGGCATCATCAGACCAAAGAAAAGATTCCATCCATGTCCAGCTTGGTGAGCCAGTGAGTTTGTTTACTGGAGTTACCTCCTGGAGTAAGGATGATTCTCAGGCCACTGAATAACTGAAAAACCCCTACCTAGCATGCGGGACAACTAGCAAATGCCACATCATTACAGTTGCCACCCTACCTCCAGTAGAGCATAGGACACCCCTTTCCCCAGGACCACATGCAGTTGGGTCAGGATTATGCTAAGCTGGGAAGGGCAATAGGGAGTGAGTGGAGTGGCTGGAATTTCTTAAGAGTGTCTACCGACACCACCCTTCCCCTTACAAGCTTGTGAAGGCTTCCTATGGATAATTACAACTGCCCTGATTTCAAGATGGCATTCACCATGCCATGCCTGGAGAAAAGAATTCCACAACTCCTCTTATGTGGTAGGCCAAGGATATGCTCATTTATTTAGGAAACAAATGGGAAAGACCTGAAGAACTGACACACTCAAAGTCGTAGCTTCAAAAGCGGCACTTCACAGTGTGCAGATGACAGGAACAGTCAGCACCAGAAACCAACTATGATACTTTTGAAATTGCATTGGTTGACTATGAGGCCTTGTGCCTAGACTTTATGGTTTGACTGATGCAATTAATTGGCTTTAGGAACCTGAGTTTCACACAGACATCTAGTTGAAGCTATGACTATTAATTTCAAGAAAAAAGTCTAAATAAATATTTGCTATTTAAAACCACCTGAAGGTGCTTATGTAAAGAAGGCTCAGTGGTTAAGAGCACTGACTACTCTTGCAGAGGATCCAGGTTCAGTTCCCAGCACCCACATGGGGGCTCATCACCACCAATAACTCCAGTTCCAGGGGGTCCGACGCCCTCTCCTGGCTACTGAGAGCACTGCACCTACAGGTGCACTTATATACATGAAGGTAAAACACTCGTATACATAAAATGTAAATAAATTAAATAATCTGGAGATGGGAATAGGGAGATCCAGGAAAACTTGGCAGAAAAAAAGGATGACAGATGGAGAAAACAGATGCATTAGCACCAGAAGAGGCCATCTATTCGCTTTGGGGGGGGGGGTTGTTGGTTTTTTTAAGACAAGACCTCGCTTTGTATTTGCAGGCTGGATTGAACTCACTGTATAGTCCAGAGTAGTCTCCAACTCCCGGCAATCCTCCCGCCTAAGGTTCTCGCATGCTGGGTAGCTTAGCTTTTTTTAAAGTTACTTGTCTCCCTTTACTCTAAGGCTGGCTAGCCACCACCCCGACTTGGCACAGTCCTGGGATTCGCAGTCACTGCAGAGACCAGGGCGTCTCTTGCCCAACCCCCACCCGCACCCTCACTCCGCGCGGGCAGGGGTACGGCAGGCGGCGCAAAACACCCCAAGCCCTGGCCCCAGGCCTCGCGGTTGCGCTTCCTCACCATGGCTGAGATGCAGCGGACACCAGGGCTGCAGGCCGCTCTCCAGGTCCCGCAACGCCATCGTGAGCGCGGAGGTACCGGCCAGCCCAGCACGGCTCAACTTTTGAAGCTCGCTCCCGCGCGCGCTCCAAGACGTGCCTGCAGACCAGTCACAACGTTCGGGACGTGCAATTGACCAATCACCGTGCTGGGCCAAGTTCATTCTATTAACCAATCACCCGGGGCGTCCTCCGCATGCGCAAAAATGGCTGGGGTGAGGCCGGGAGGCTAAACCCGGCTCACGGAGACAGTCTTCAGCTTTCCAGTCAAAGTCAGGGCCAGAAACTAACTTAAACCCAGAGCCTTCGTTTCCGCCCTTTCAGGAAGGAAACCTAGAAGCCCCCGAAGCAGGGCACTTCCTGAAATAACCGTCACATTTGCCCCTATGGAGCGACATTTCGTATGCGTAACCCGTCCGACAGCACCCCAACTTCGTACATATTAGAATGTGAAGAGAAGCTCAGAGTTACCAGGCTAAGTAAAGAAAAAGCAAACAAAAGCACTGTGAGAACACACCTGCAATTCTTAGTATTTAGGGAATGTCTGGGCCCGGCTTCTGCCGGAAAGAAGCCGGAGCTGCCATATTAACTAAGGGAAAGACAAGGCCTCCTTCTACTATACATGCGCAGTTGAGCGCACCACAGGGCGGCCCGAAGGCCAGCGGGAGAGAAAGACCTGCGCGTGCGCGTGGCATCTCCGACGCGTCCGGGCTGGAGCTCTCCGGCCCCCTCCCCCCGCAGCCACTGAAGCACCTCGGTGCGTTGCACCGCGGGAGGCTGGGCAGCTTGCTGCACTGCTGGGCCCTGGACCCCACCCGGTGGGTGGCTGTCCGCGGCTGCTGTCGCCAGCTCTGCACTGCCGGCCCTCGCCTGCTGGCCGCCGCCGGGACCGGTGAGGTGTGGTGCCTGGCCTCCCGGCGCATCGCCGCTCCGGGCGCTGCAGCCCGCAGTCGCCCGCCTCCCCGGGCCCTGCCCCTCCCCCGGGGAGCTGGGGGGTCGGTCTTCTCCCGCCGCCTGGCTCAGGGTTGCGGGGCAGCGGTGCGGCGCGTAGCGCGCTCCCGCAGCGGGCCCTCTGGCCTGCGTCCCCCGAGGGCAGCCTGCGCCTGGGAGGACCGGAGCAGTCTATACCGAGCCCGGCGGGACCCGGCGGGGAGATGAGCTTCTTCGGCTTCGGACAGAGCGTGGAGGTGGAAATCCTGCTGAATGATGCGGAGAGTAGGAAGCGAGCGGAGCACAAGACCGAGGATGGGAAGAAGGAGAAGTATTTCCTCTTCTACGACGGGGAGACGGTCTCCGGGAAGGTGAGCCTGTCGTTGAAGAACCCCAATAAGCGGCTGGAGCACCAGGGCATCAAGATCGAGTTCATCGGGCAGATTGGTGAGTCGATTCCCCGGGATCTCCCCATGCCGGTGCCCGCGACGTCCACCCTGGCCTCCGCGCCGCCAGTGGGGCGGGCGGGGAGCAGAGATTGTGAGGGCCCAGCTCCCGCGAGGCCTGTCACAGGCTCTTGTCAACTGCAGTCTGAAGCCTGGGGTTCAGCCACAAGTCCCACCCGTGGGCCACTCCCCTGCATTAACCTTCCTCCATGCCAAAAGTGACAGCGTGCTGCCAGAGAGGTGGGAACAGCCTGGATGGGAAAGAGCCCCCTGCTGAGCTCCAGGGCGGTCACCTAGCCCCTGGTTACCCCCATTGTCTCCACAGCCTGCTCTCCTTTGCTTCTTACCTCCAGGATTCCAGAGTGAGGTGCTTAGGCCATATTCTGCAGATGGGTTTGTTTGCGGAGACCCTACCCCCCCATTCACTGGACAGCTAGAGCTGTCAGATCCAAAGTTAAGCTGTGCCCCCTTCCACCCCTTTTTCTTTTTAAATGTGGTGTGGGAGTCAGGGCTTACCAGTTCTGTCTTACCTCACCTCCACTCTGAGCTACCTGTTCTGTGCATGTTTTGAAGATCTTTAGCCTGCATTGGTCTGACTGCCTATATTTCCCAGACGTCTTTATTAGAATGCTAGTCTTAAGTTGTCTGGTTTTCTTCTTAAAGTCAAAGACCACGATTAATAAAAGATTACAATTTTTCAGTACTCGGTAATAGTCTCCAAATATGGTTGTTAACCTTATTAGAACTAGACAGCAAAAGGAAGTAACAAAGATTTGGGAAGCTGCCCATCATGACTGGGTTTTCTCTAATTCTAAGTCTTGTGTATTATTAAATTGCTTGGTACTTGTAAAATAAAACTTTTTTGTTTCTTTTTTTTTGTTTTTCAGACAGGAGCTCACTATGTAGCATGGCTGGCCTGGAACTTGCTATGTAGACCAGGCTGACATTGAACGCACAGAGATCCTCCTGCCTCTGCCTCCTGGGTGCTGGAACTAAAGGCATTCACCATCATGCCCAGCTAAAATAAGAGTAGATTTATACTCTGTGGGTTGTGAACATCTCTGACAGAAAAATCTCTACCTTGTACCCCATACTGCACATATGGACACTGATTTTAGAGACTTCCTTGGGAAAAGCTTGTAAACTTTTATACTGAGAGTTCAGCAAAGCCTTTGTGCGCTCCCTTTCACAGAAGCAGGGAACGCTGGGACCCCGGTAGGAGGAACGCTGGAAAAGGAGTCCTAGTGGCCTCATTCTTCAGCCCACCACACAGCCTCAAGCATTTTCCTCTGGTATTTAAAAATACAAAATTCAGCTGGAGACTGGCTGATACTAAAGGACCCTTTTATTTATTTTTAGCCAGGTTTGAAAGGCCTGTTGCTGTGCCAGAAAAGGGAGTGGAGAGTGGGTTTCAGGCTGTCTGAGCTCCTGCTTCTAACTTGGATGGCAGTGTTTCTCAACAGCACTGTTGACTGACATTTGGGGCCTGATCATGCTTCATTGTCCCAGGCTGTTAGTGGCATCCTCAGCCTCCCCTGACCCAAAACCAATAGCATCTCCTACCTTTGACACAATGGTATCATGAGTCCCTTTGGACTATATGTTCCTTTGAAGAATAAAATCAATCACCCCTAGTAAAGAATCACAGGGCAGATTATATAAATCCAAAGCATTTTATGGTAAGTATAATATATGAAATAGTCAAATACTTGCCTACTGAGAATTGCTATTTTTAAGTAGGAGTTTGAAGTTATTACATCAGTTCCTTTCCTTAATACTAGTATAAATAGATTTTTTTTTTAAGTCTGTGTCTATACCTTTGCTCCCAGTATGTAACCCAGCCTGTTCCCTGCCCCAGACAATATGAAATGAGCCATTCTAAAACAAATGAATCATGTCAAGGTCTCTCTCTGCTTATCTAAATGAAGGTAACTGAAGGGGCTGTTTCCTATTACTGGCCCACCTGGTCTCTTGTCTAACTCTTTCATTCCAAGATAGCACCCTTACCAAATTTTCTCAAAACCTTTTTGTTGTTTCCTTGGATATCTCTTCCTAGGCTTCTGGGCACTCTGGGCTGAATAGGTCATGAGACTGACTTTAGGTAGGTTAGGGCCCAGCTTTCTGAGCTGTAAATCAAGAATAATAAAATCATGCAATTATTACAAGATGTTGGAGAACCATTCCTCATGCCAGAGATAGAGGGTTCCTTTATAATAGTAATAGTCAATGTAGTGATGCTTACATTTTACAAATACAGTTCTAGTCACTGATTTACAGCTTTCCCTCCAGACTCTTATATTCTTCCCAGTCAGATTACCATGTGGACTTTCACAGAGAGTATATATTTTAGCTCTTTGCCTTAAAGTTTTTGCTTCTGCTACATGGGCCAGTCACAGCTGCCAGTGGATGTGGTGCTTAAAGTGTATAGTTCACTCTCATTTTCGATGGGTGAGAGAACAGTAATAGAACGATATGGAATTAAGAATTCCATAAACCAGTATGTTTATTTTGGCTTTGAGATGGACTTCTTGATCAAGAACAAGGCATCAAAAAAACCTTTCTAACCAGGTATAATAGCGTACATTTTTAATCCCAGGACTCCAGAGGCCAAGCCAGGAAGATCTTGAGTTCAAGACCAGCCTGGCTGCATAGCAAGATCCTGTCTCAAAACAAAGCCGAACAACAAAACAAAGAAAGGAGAAAAACCTTTCTAGTTTGATATAAAAGGTCCTCTTCTTCTCTCTTCCCTCTCCCCCACCTCTCTCTCATGTTTTTAAAACTGACTAATATTAAAGATGTACCAGCTTATTCAGAGGCACAGAGTACTTAGGCTGTGTCTTTATTATCTTCGTGGCTCCCCCAGAGAAGCAGGGCATAAGTATTGTGTCATACATCTGAGACAGTTATTATGAACTGACTAAAGGGCACCAGAGCGAAGCCAGTGGTAACTTTGCTGAAGTTGCGGTCCTGTGGTTTTCTCCTTCATTGCATTCTTTGAATATGTATCAGGTGGGTGGAACGTCTGTCAGTCTAAGTTCAGACTATATGGGTGGCTGTAACTACAACCAAGACTGAGTTCTGCAAGGATGAACTTCCTAAAAGGCAATTCTCAAATTGCCAGTCCATTCCTTAAAGTTTTTTTTCCCAACTCCCTACTTGTTGGGGGCTCCTTCCTGAGCTTGTCCCAGCCCATCTTTCCAGATTGATCTCTCTCGGAACCTTTACCCTCAGAGATTGTGACTTCCTCCAATTACCCTCTTCTGGCTGGGCATACTGGTTGGCACCTATGATCCCAGCACTTGGGAAACTGAAGGATCATGAGTTCTAGGTCAGCCTGGGCTACCTAGTGAGCCCTTATCTCAAAAAATTAAATAAACAAATAAAACCTTCTGCAGGCTCAAACCCTAGTATTGCCAAAAACATCCTGTTCCTTCTGAAGTTCTGATGTCTTCCCTTTGTATATTAACATCTTTCTGAAAAGTCTGACCTTAGTTTGTATTTTTCTCAACAGCCTACCTAAGCACATCTCCATTCTTCCAAATCCTGGTGGTACTTCTTCCAAGAAGGATGTCACTTTGTTGGTTTATTGAATTTGAGGGGAGTTGTGTTTTTGGTTATCTGTCTTCTTCCCCTGAAGGCCAAGGACTACCTTCGGTCATGACTAGTCCATGGCCAGCACATAGAAGGTGTTCAATAAATCTAGTTAACTGGTCAGATCTAAGATTTTAAAAAACTATTTTCTGGAAATTTTTTTCTGATCTTGTAGAGAAACCAGTTAATTTTTGCAGTGCTGAGGAAGAAACTTAGTGCTAGAGGCATGCCAGGGAGACATTCTGTGGTGGAGCTACCTCCCTAGCCCAGTGGAATGACTTTCATGAAAGAAAGGGACAGCCTAGATCAAGCAACTGGGCTTCCTGAACATGCTTATGCAGCAGAGCTGGCTAGGTGTACCTTTCAGGCAGTGGTACTGAGAACTAAGATGGCATGTGGCTAGTGTGTACCCACCAAAGCAGCCTCCTCCTGAGGGAGTGGGATGTGAAAGCAATACATCTGATGTCAATTTGCTTACTTTTGCTTTCTTTTTTCATCATATTACTATGTCAAATTGAGACTGACCCCTCCCTGTCTGAGAAAAGAAGAGTTGCTAGACCTATGGCCAGTTGGTCCTGTAGCAACTGCTCAGATGTGACAGTTCAATATTGCCCCAAGACAGATAGTAGTTTCTGTTCCTTCATTTAGGTCCTCTATATTTTTGTTATCTTTACTAAGGTTTTGAACTGCATTGGTATACTCCGTATACCTAATGTGCTTTTTCTGATGACTTAGTCTGTGTTCCAGCAATGCCACTAAATGTGTGGTGAGGGAGGTCTTCTGGGTTAGACCCTTGGGGTTGGAAAGCTGGAACAGAATACAAAGAGCAGTGTGAGAATTATATTGTCAGAGAAGAAAAGTCCATATTTTATTTTTGGTAGAATTCTTTGGGAAACATTGATAGAGGCAGACTTGGGAACTTTGGAGATTAGTGGGGTTAAATAAACCAAATATGATTAGAAGGCCAAACTTTCGGAGGTGGGCAGACACAAATATCATTGTATTCTTTAGCCAAATAGATATTTTTTAAAGTTGTTAATGAGCTCATCAGTACCAATAAGCCTGTACTTTTAGAAACTTCAGAGACAGGGCTGGAGAGATGGCTCAGTGGTTAAAAGTATGTGCAGCTCTTCCAGAGGATCCAGGTTCAATACCCAGCACCCAAGTCAGGAGGCTCACAACTACCTGTAACTCTGGCTCCAGGGTGTCTGATGCCCTCTTTTGGCCTCTGTGGACAACCCCCCCCCCAATTCAAAGAACTGATAAATATTTTTACAAAAGAAGAAAGGAACTTTGGAGACTTTCTATTTTAACCGATTAACCCTTGAAATACTAAGTTAAAAGGCATGTTGAGGTTAATAGAATGATTCAGGTGTGCTTACTAAGTTGACAGCAGGGCTTAGAGAGCTGCCCAGAGCAGAGCAGTGTATGGGCAGTCCAGAGGTGTACTTGCTCTCGTGGGTTTGCAGGGGTTAAGAGCTATGAGTGGGCTAGAGTAAGCATGACTCTTGATCAAATTGGCAGTCAGCAAATAGAGGCTGGGAAAATCAGAGGAAAAGAGGTTCTTGCTGGTTTATATTTCTTGCAAGTCTAACATGAAGCCTAGACTATATGTGGTCCTGGTCCAGTAGCAAGTGCCATGCTGCCTGTCACAGAATTAGCCAGTGATGCAGAGCTAGCTCAATTTCTTTCCATTGTGCTAACTTCACTTCTTGGCCGTTGGCAGCAAATTTTACCATGACAACATCCTAAGTGCAGAAATTATTTCCTCCAATTGGATGGAGAAGGAAATTAATGCCAGATATTACTTTTAAAAAAGAACAGAGTGAGGGGTTCAGCTTCTACTTAGAGAAATGAGAGGGCTCTGAGGATGTAGTGGTTGGGATTACTTGTAGTTGCTTCTTTGAGATAAAAGAGAGGCTGTTTTTACAGTCTTTTAAAGGCCCCAGCCTCTTGGTAGAACATTTGGATTTTCTGTCTTGATTTATACAAGATGAAGCCAATCTTTCTGGCAAATAGCAATGTAAGGCTACCATTGTAGCCCTTTTGGTTTATAATGTTTGCAAAAGCATTCTAAGTGACTTATAAAATTATAAATCAAAAAGACTATTTCGGGACATGGTAGCACTCACCTGAAATCTTAGCCCTAAGGGATACTGAATCAGGAGAATCACCATGAATTCAAGACCTGTCTTGGCTACATAGGGAGGCTATGTAAACAAAACAGCAAAATACCATTCTTGCCCTTCTTAGACCACACCACTCTCCCGTGGCATTTCATATAGGCACTGATACTGAAGTGTTGTGAGAGGAAGAGCACTGGGAAGAACTTGATGCTGTATAGGAAAGGACTCCTCCCAAGTCCTCTGCTGGGGCAGGTAGTGTGCTTCTCACCATTGCTAGAATCCTCTGATGCTGGCAGCCTGAGAACACTCTGAACCTTCTCTGTTTTATTTCTCAGGTTGCCTTTGGGCTATGTGATCACTTTTGTGCTTTTTTTTTCCCCTCCTCTTCATCTTCCTTTTGACCCTGCAATTTTCCATCAAAAGTTTATGGATATTGGGGCCTTGCTCTGCCTACTTCTGTACTAGGATCAGAATCCAATTCTTGGGAGCTGAGGTACAAGATTCCCAAGTTAAGGGTCCCGTTCTCACATGGGAACCAGCACCAGGCTAGGTAGCAGGAGTGAGTGGAAGATTTTCTGTCACTCAGGCTGGCCAGGGCTTAGCTTCTACCCTGTCTCCATACGTTCTTTTACTGGGGGGACACAATTGCTGGAGTGCTCACTTTCTCTCCTCCATTGTTTGGAATTGTCTTCTTCCTCTGATGGATTTGTGGGTTATTGCTCACTACCCAGAATGCCAACCACTGCTGAAACCTCTTAGTGTTTGGAAGAGGAAGTGTATTATTTGTAATATAAGACTGATCAAAGTGTAACTTACACAGGAAATCAGCCATATACATTAACCACAGAACACAGTATAAATTTCACTAGAATGGAATTATCCACACTTACCATTTTCATGAGTTGGATAAATGCTTTTTGAGTTTTATTTATTGTTTCATTTTGGTTTTGTGGATTTTGTTTTTTGTCTGTTTGTTTATTTTCAATGCTGGCATCAGACCCAGGGCCTATTCATACATGCCAGGCAAGTGCTCTACCACTGAACTGTACCCCTAGCTCAAGTTGGATAAATCTTGGAACAGGCCACCCAGCTTCCAAATGCCCTCTGAGCTAAGGAAAAGCTCCCTGTGCAGTAGGTATGTCAGGGGAAGCTCCTGGACCAGTGATGGGGGAGATTTTGTACTCAGGCTGAAGAGTACCAGCTAAAATTGTTTCTCTTTTTCTGTGAATGGTCTCCCCAACCTCACCCCACCCTCAGGGCAAGACTGAGGAGTGTGTTGGAACTGGGAAGGCAGAAGATCTAGTTTCTAGGGACCAAGAAGTCTTTGGTCTTAATCAAGGCTTAGATCTTGCGCTGTTGGGGCTGGATCCAGAACATGTACACTGCCTCAAGCACTCAAGTCACACTTGAGAGAGATGATTATTGCTTGTGCTCCAGAGATGCTGAGGACCAGGCCCAGGGGGTGGTGGACCTGACTCAAGCAGCAAGTGTGCACCTCTTGTCCCATTGTCCCAGTTCATCTCCCTCTTGTGGCTTGCAGCATAGCACAGGGCTTGAACTCTGGAATATTTGAGAGGTGAGGCTTAAACTATCATTTGGCATGTATCATCACAGGCAGAATTCAGCATTCATTACTGTCGGGCCAAATACCAGGGGCCAGAAAGTTGGGGATGTAAGCCTCAGCATTAAAGGGCCTGCACTCCAAAGTAGAAAAGAAAGACCATGTATATAATACAACTTAATACTTAAATAGCAGAATGCAAAGAGGCCTAACATTATATAGGACAAATGGTGACCTGAGCTTATATAAAGACTGAGCAGCGGAGTATGGGCTCACATCTATAATTCCAGGACTTGGGAGAGTGAGGCTGAATGATTATAGTGAGTTTGAGGCCAGCCTGTGCTACATAGTAAATTCTAGGCCAGGTTAGACTACAGAATGAGGCCTTTTCTCCAAAAACAAAGGAAAAAGAAAAAGACTAAAGATTATATATGCCAAAACTGCTTCCTGAGGAGGATGAATTTAGAGCCCTGTTTCTCAAACCGTGGTGTGGTAGCAGCATCCCCTAGGAGCTTGTTAGAAAGGCATATTCGCAGGCCCCACCCCAGAGTCTCCAATTAGAATCACTAGGGCTAGGACCAAGCAGTCTGTTTGGATTTGTTGGCTGTGTTTTAACCAGCCCTCCAGGGTGTTCTAATATACACAGAAACTGAAGAACCACTGACTTCCATGGCAGGAATAACAGAACTTCCTTATTAGATGGCTCACATGCCTGCCTTTCTGAGTGACAGCAGCAGCTACTGGCTCTGTTTATTATCTGCCATCTACTAGGCAGAGTTCTAAATCTTTTACCTGCATGACTTCCTCTACTTCTCACAAAATCGTGTGAAATGTGTTGTGCTACTATATACACCATAGCAGATCATAGACATAGTTCAGATGGAGGCTTGCTCTGATCTCAGTCCTGCAGTCTACTTTTTGGATCTAAGTGAATCTTAGAACCATGCTACCCACACCCAGTCTCCTCCTCTTGCAAATAGATGGTAAGGCCTGACCTACCTACCTTGCAAGATTATTCTAAAGATGGTACAGTAAAATACCTGCATAAATCCTTCCAAAAGTTAGAAATGTTAAAAGGATACTCTGTTTAGATATTGATGCCCTGGATACATGGGGAAAAGCTGCTTACTGAGGCCAGCTCAGGCTGTGTTCCAATTATTCTCAATATCTCCTTGCCTTTGGGTGGGGGAGTGCATAGTGGATTGTCAACAGAAGTAATGGCCTGAAGCAAGATCATAGTGTCTTTTCTTTGTATCATGGGTTCGCACTATTTAAAAAGAGGAGGCCTCTGGTCCTGGTGTGCACCTATTCTTCCAGATATTTGGGAGACTGGGGCAGGAAAATCATTTGAGCCCAAGAGTTTAGTGGTTAGACTGGGTAACATAAGACCCTGTCTCAAACAAACAAATGAAACAGGAGGAATCTTTGGAAAAGTATGTTTATGGGAAATTCAGTGAAGGGCCTAAGATCAGGGAAAGAGAAGGAACCTCAAAACAAGACCAGAAGGAATCTGGTTGGGGGGGAGCAGGGCCTTTGGAAGAGTGGCATCTTCATCCTGGCCCCATGTAGTCCAGGTCTGATAGAGGAAACTTTGTTCTCTCTCCAGAACTCTACTATGACCGTGGGAACCATCATGAGTTTGTGTCTCTGGTGAAGGACTTGGCGCGGCCAGGAGAGATTACTCAGTCACAGGCTTTTGACTTTGAGTTTACTCACGTGGAGAAGCCATATGAGTCCTATACAGGGCAGAATGTGAAGCTACGGTAAGTGGTCCCTACTGTTTCCCTATCATGATCCAGAACCTGTCCCATGGGGGCAGCACCTGAAGCTCCTGGCTTTTAAGGGTCTTTATATGGTTATCAAGAAGGAAGAGTATTGCAAGCAGTGGTGTGCTATTAAATGTTTAACATTGGGCTCCCTTAGGGGAAAGCCCCTTGATCCATTGTGGCTAGTGCCCACTTACTAATCTGAATGCAAAAGTGGAAGAGGTACACAGTCACCACTTTAAACACAGTGTTACCATTACACAGACTCCCTGGTGTACATCCCCTCAAGATCAAGAGCCTCATAGAATGTAGGAAAATAATTAGGAAGCAAAGAATACATGCTGCCCTTGTTTCTAATATAATTCATTTAATTGTAAGTTTATATAATTTAACTTTAAATAGTAGCCATTTTTAACAAGCAGTTTATAAAATTCTTGAAAAGTCAGTATTGGCTTTCATAATTGAATTGAGCCTAGATACCCTAAGCTTGGTTTCCAGAGGTACTAACCCCCCATCTAGCTCTGCCACACAATAGCAGTATCATCTTACTCTCTGTAGATCAGCTTTGTCTTTTTGAAAATGGGTACTAGGTTTGGATTCTAGCTTTAGATCTGTCCTCTCCATCTTTTAGAAGTGATAAGAAAACAGTGTAACACAGTATAAAGAAAGTATTTAAAAATTAAACACAAGACTGAGGATTTGGCTTAGTGGTACAGAGATTGCCTAGTATACACAAGAACCTGGGTTCCATCTCCAGAACCACACACAGAAAGATTAATGCACACATTGTTTTTACTGTTGCAGTTGTGGAAACTCTGAGGATAGAGACTGATGCCAGGGCCTCTGGTGTGAAAAAAAGTTCCATAGCAGCTCTAGACTCTTAGATGTGACCCTGAGGTTAGGTAGCATCACTGGGATAAAGCAGACTCATCTGTCATCCTGAACACTTGATCCCAAGTCTTGATACCATCTCATAAGATGAAGTTGTGTTCCTCACCTACAGGCCTTGGCCTTAGGATGGCGAGACTGACACCTCCCTTTGTCCTGCTTTCCCTTCTTCCATCAGAACAGTGTTCGTAGACTTTTAAAATATTTGTCAAGTGGTCTAAGCTCAGACATTATCCCCAGTAAAGACAATGACTTACTGCATCACAGAAAGAAGCGGTGGTGAGGATTACCTAGAAATCACTTAGCTTGGCTATGGGTTTTGTTAAATTTTTTTTTCCCTTGGCCTCAAAACCTCCAGCCTCCTGCCTCAGCTTCCTGAGTGCTTTGATTATAGGTGTGTGCCACCATGCCAGGTAATCTTTTTGTTTTTGTTGTTCAGTAGATTTGCCTTTGTGTTTTTATGTCAAAAAGATACTGAGGCCCAGCTTTGTGGCACACACCTTTAATCCCAGCACTCCAGCAGGAGGAGGACAGTCTCTGTGAGATTAAGGTCAGCCTGTTCTACATAGTGAGTTCCAGGCCAGCTAGGGCTACAGGAGACCCTGTCTAAAAGAACCCCAAAACAACAGCAGCAACAACCTAAAAAACAACAAATGGTATTTAAAATAATAGGGTGGCTCCTCAAAACAAATTAAACAGGGGACTGGAAGTGTAGCTCAGTGGTAGAGTAGCATATACACTTATTTAAAGAATGTCCAGTACACTAGGTTCAATCTCCAGTAACACATACACAATTAAACAGGATTATCATGTGATCCAGCAATTCCACTTCCAGTTATAAATCCAAAACAATTGCACACAGGGTCTGGAACAGATACCTGTATGCCTGTGTTCACAGCAGTATTAGTCAAATAATTAAAAAGCAAAAGTAACCTAGGTTTTCGTGGGTGGATGAATGGATTAAACAGAATGTAGTATAAACATTCAGTGGAATACATGCATATATATATATATATATATTCTGTCTAAAACCTAGATGAACCTTAAGGACTTATGAAATAAGCCAATCACAAAAGATGCTGTAGGATTCTACTTATATGAGGAATTAATTAGAATGATGACACTCATAGACAGAAGAATGCTCTAGCTCTCTAGGCTCTGGGCATGGAGAAATGGGGAAGTTATTCTTTACTGAGGATAGAGTTTTAGTGAGGGAAATAGAAAACTTCTGGAGAATGGAGGGTGGTGATGGTTGTACAACCTCATGGACGTACTTAATGCCACTGAACTATGCATTTAAAATGATTAAAATGAGGACTGGGTGTGGTAGTACATCCCTATAACCCCAACGAGAGGAGGCTGAGGAAGATCTCAAGTTGGAGACACTATCTTGGACGAGTGAAACATTATCTCAAAAAACAAAACAAACCAGGTTAAAACAGTAAATTTGGGGGCTGGAGAGATGGCTCAGTGATTAATAGTACTTACTGCTTTTGTGGAGGACTGGAATTCAGTTCCAGGTACCCATGTTGGATTGCTCACAATCTCCCATAACTCCAGCTCCAGGGCATCTGACACACCCTCTCTGGGCATCTACATGCATGTACACATACAGACACCCATACACATAATTAAAAAAAAAAAAACTTTATATAGTGTTTTGCTTGCATGTATGTAAGTTCATCATGTGTGTGCCATGCCTACAGAGACCAGAAGAGGGTGTTGGATCTCCTGGAACTGGAGTTACAAACAGTTGTGGGTTTCCATGCAGGTGCTGGGAACTGAACCTGGGTCCTTTGCAAGAGCAGCCAGTACTCTTAACTGCTGAGCCATCTCTTCAGCCCAAGTGGTTATATCTTATACAGGCAGAAGAACAATGAAAAGATACCTCTGGACTTTTCTTTTAGAAGATTAAGGTCAATATGCGGCATTGGATGGATGGGATGACTGGAGCAGAGTTGTATTTCAGTAGAGACAATGGGAACAGACAGAAATCAAGCAATTCAATAGACAGTAGCAAGTTTACTAAGAGGGAAGACTTGCAACAGTGGAGGTGGACACTAGACCATCAGAAGAAAGAAACAATTTGAAAATGAAGATAATTTAGCTAATTCTAGAGAGGAGTTTAAAGTACTAACAATATGTAACCATGTAAAAGTTCACCAAATTGGAAATACAGGCCCAGTGCTAAGGACAGGGAACCTAGACTAGCATAGTCCACAGTCCTGAGAAATTATGAAAAGACTAGAGACAAATGTCTTGGTCAGTGTGACTGAAGTTAGTGACTGAGGTGAATAAAAAGGATTGCCTAGCTGGGCATGGTGTCACATGCCTTTAGTCCCAGCACTCAGGAGGTAGAGGCAGGCAGATCTCTGTGAGATAGAGGCCAGCCTGGTCTATATAGCAAGTTCCAGGCCAGCTGGGGCTACAGGGAGACCCTGTTTCAAAAAAGACCAAAACAAACAAACAAAAGGCACCATTGATAAGAGGACTTTCCTAGAAGCAGTTAGTGCCACACAGAGGATTGTACTGTAAACATGTAGTTCTTATGGTTGATATGTCTGTATAACATTTTCCAGTAATGCTTAACAGGCATTCTGGATTATTAAAGTGTCACTGAGAAGAAATTATAATCAAAGAAGTTCTTTCTCTCTTTCATTGGATGTTAGCATAGTATTAGATCCAGGGAACAGGGTGTTGGGAAACAGTGCTGAATGGCTGTTAAACCTTTAGAGTCTATGTATCTATTTCCTTTCAAATCTACCATGCAGCCTTTTCCTCAAGGTTAAACTAGAGATTTCCTTACTATTCATAGAATATGTTGCTTTATGTGAAGGTTTGTTTTTCTTAAAGTACCCTTTTGTCCCCATAAACCTGTATTGTGGTTTCTGAATTGCACTTTCCCTTTCTTCTAATTTTTATATTTATTTTCCATCTCCCTCAGTAGATTGTGAACTTCTCATGAGGGTGTATTTTACTCATGTTATGCCTAGGACAGGGTTAGCTAAATATGATTACTGAATAACTTGATTCCTCCATTTTCTATTCCCCTCTTTTATTGATCAGATATTGTTTAGTGAACAGGCATGCAAATATAAGAGCATACAACAGATATCTGAGCTCAAAAAGCCAGCAGTTAGGGGGCTGGAGAGATGGCTCAGTGATTAGGGCACTGGCTGCTCTTCCAGTGGAACCAGGTTTGATTCCCAGCACCCACAAGGCAGCTAACAACCATCCATAACTCCAGTTCCAGGGAATCCAATGGGCACTGCATGATACAGGTGCACTTTCATATAGGCAGACAATACACCTATACACATAATAAATAAATAAAATAAAAACCCCAGGAGTTAGATATAGAAGTAAGCCCTGCACACAAATATATGGTAGATAGTGGTAAGGCCCTGAAATGCCTTCGGATAACAAGCTACTAGAGTACAGAGCAGAACAATCATTTTTACTTAGACAAGACTCCTAATACTGAGTCATGGGCATCAAAAACTATTTTGGAGGAAGGCTTTGTTCTTCCTAAAATTGTAGTTGCAGTGTTTGTGCACAGGTGTATTTATGTGCTTTTTTTCTGTGAGAAGGACCTCTGAATTCTCAAAGGGATACAAGTCCCGAAAAGGCTAAACTTTACCACAGGGTTCTCTCAAGTGGGCTGTTTTGGTGCCTCTATCTAGGCAGCATCTGGAGTCTGGAAATGTTCACTCACAATAGCTCTATCTCTTATAGGTACTTCCTTCGAGCCACCATTAGCCGCCGCCTCAATGATGTTGTCAAAGAGATGGACATTGTAGTTCACACACTCAGCACATACCCGGAGCTGAACTCATCCATCAAGATGGAAGTTGGGATTGAGGACTGCCTGCACATTGAGTTTGAATATAACAAATCCAAGTAAGTATCCTGGGCCCCAAGATTGTGTGCTAATTATTTAGGGAGGTTAAGACAGATCTTTATCTGAGTGTTTACTGACAGAGAGCCTCATGACTCCACAGCTTCATGGTGACATGCTACAGGGGGCAGACTACATACAGCATGTACGTGTTAGGCTAGGTACAGATAGATGGACTTCATTTTTCACTGTATTAAATTATTTAAGATGACATATTTAACATCCAAAGATGCCTTAAATTTTTTTTTTAGTTATTTATGTGTGTTTTGCCTGCATGTATGTGAGTACACCTGTGTCATGCAGTGCCCACAGAAGCCAGAAGAGGGCATCAGATCTTCTGGAACTGGAGTTATGAACAGCTGTTAGCTTCCATGTAGGTGCTCAGAATCCAACCCTGGTCCTCTGCAAGAGCAGCCAGTGCCCAACCACTGAGCCGTCTCTCCAGCCCCCTAAGATGCCTTTCAAGGTCAAGCCAAACTAGCTTTTAAGTAATTTATTTTGAATGCAGGTATAGCTGTTTCCTTCTACTGATAAGAATAATCACAGAACACAATTCCATTATCATTTGTTTCTTCTATGTCTTTAGAAATGAGTGAGGAAACCAAACACTAGTGATAGTCTGCTGCTTCTTCTCTGGACCAAAATGGATCATAGCAAAGAATACCTGAGGCATTTTTATAAAGGTCTTAAAAATAACCCTAACTGGCAAATTGGAAAGCTATGCACATTTTAAATTGTATTTACCATTAGAACATTAAAGTATATATAAATGCTTGTAAACCACAAATTTTTCTTCCAGTTTTCCTTTCTTAACAGTCTCAAAAGCATCTTTCTTTTTAATATATTCTATTCCTGAAAATATTTGGAGATGAAATATCCAAAAGCAAAAGGCTATTCTATTTACAGAGACTTTTCCACAATCTTTAATTTCTGTTCTCACTATAGTGTCCCTCTCCCAGGCCCACTGTCAGCCAGAGGCTAGGATTTAAGGAGAGCTAATTCATATGATTTGCCTTTGAAGGGGCTAGGAATAGAGGGCTTTATTTATTTTGGTGTAGGGGATTGTTTTTGGTTTCTTGGGACAAGGACTCAGTATATAGATCTGACTGGCCTCAAACTTGTGGTAATCTTCCTGCTTTTGCCTCCCAACATGTGCTACCATGCCTGATGGGAGCACAGTTTTTAATCCAGGAATATACTCGATTACTGGAACAGGTATGAAAGGCAGTTATTTGTTCCTCTGCTCCCTGGACTAGAACCCAGTAGGGCCCCTGTAAAATGACCATTGTGACCTGGAGCCAGTTCTGTTTGGTTTGGCCCACCTGTGGAACAGGAAGTGGGCACTGGGGAGAAGGCACCCCACGCCCCCAGGTTTGGAGCTCTGTGTGGTCCTGTCCACTAATGTCCCAGGCATCTGAATGACAGCAACTATTGGCAGTGCCACCTATTAAGAGCTTGAAACAGTCATTAGGCTGCAGCTTTCTGCATAAGAGGTGTTTTTTGAGCAAGTTACGTGCAGTTAGGAACGGATGCTTCTAGGATGCCCCTCCCCTTGTACAGCAGGCTGCAGCATATGGAAACGTGTGGTTTATATGTAGTAGAAAGAACCCAAGACGTGGAATTAGGCCCTATTCTGCCATTAAGAAGTTTGGCCAAAGTTACCAACATTATATTTTTATTTCTCATCTGAAAAATATGGAGTGTGATCAGTGGGTTTCAGACATACACTTACTAAGTGAAGGTAAAGGAAGATCAGGGGCCATAAGCCTGTTTTCTCAGTCCAACAGCAGCTTCTTTGTGTCTCTCACATGGATGTGCCCCATGTGAGATTTCGTTATGATAAGGAAATGATCCATTTATAAAAGTATAAAAGTATGATAAGGAAATGATCCATTTATAAAAGTATAGAAAACCTTGGAAATCCATTGTCTGTAAAGCATCCTTGAGAAATGCTGGGGTCAGCCTCCTGCTATTCTACGGGCATACAGATGTGCGAGGTTATCTACTCCCTGCCTGCAGTTTTCCCAATAAACTGTAAACAGTGTGGGGAGCACTGAAGTCTGGGAATTATGAACCTCCTCTCTAAATCTCACATCCAGTCAAATGATCTCTTCTCTTCCAATTCCTTTTTTTTTTTCACCTGTCATGAAAGGGGCCCAATTCTGAAGTATCTGTCAGGATTCATGTGCCATTAAGTCTGAGCCTCAGATTTGAAGAGTTTGCTATCTTTATGTCATACCTTATACAGGACTGTATATGCAGACTACCAGCATCATTGTCTGACCCAGAGAGAAAAACTTGAAAGGTTAGAAAGTGTTATGCATCCGGGTGTAGTAGCGCATGCCTTTAATCCCAGCACTTGGGAGGTAGAGGCAGGTGGATCTTTGTGAGTTCAAGGCCAGCCTGGTCTACATAGTGAGTTCCAGGTCAGCTGGGGCTACAGGGAGACCCTGTCTCCAA
>NW_008356058.1:3626813-3648429 GCF_000622305.1 Nannospalax galili
TTACTGGTAAGGTGGGAGCCCGGGAAGTCCTTGTCTCAAAAAAAAAAAAAAAAAAATTGTGATATACAACATGGCTAAATTCCTAGTAGCTCATGGAGCACAAGTCATGCAGGCAGAGCCTAGAGAGCAGGGATGGATACAGATGAGACTCACTCATCACTCATCTCACTCTATTGTTCCTGCCTGGCCTGTCCAGCAACAGAACTAACAGAACTATTGAGGCCCAGTTCCCAGAAGACATTGTATGGAGACTACAAAGAAGGGAGACACCTAATTCCTGTGTTTGTGGGACTAGCTGAATACGTTAGAAAATACATATATTTAAAAAACAAATACTGGGGCTAAAGAGATGGCTCAGCTGTTAAGACCTAGGTTCAAATCCCAGCGCCCACATGGCAGCTAACAACTGTCCACAACTCTAGTTCCAGGGGATCCAACAGCCTCTTCTGTCCTCTGTGGGCATTGCACAACATGGGTGCACTTACCTACATGCAGGCAATACACACATACACATAAAATAAAAATAATAAAATACTTTTAAAAACCCAAAACAAATACATAGGGTACATGCTGAGGAGACAGAGCAGATGAACAAGTATTAATAGGCAAAATAATATTCAGGGTATCTATCCTTTGAGCAGGATGTAGAAGCCACTCAGATTCCGGCAAAGGATATATGAGGAAACCATTGTGGCAGTGAAGTTGAGGGTGCACTTCAACTAGACCTTTAACCAACATGCGTGACCCACAGTGTGCCTCCCCACCACATCAAGGGGGCAAGCCCCTGCACCACCATTTCCTTCTCCTTTTTCTTCTTCAGATACCACTTGAAAGATGTCATTGTAGGGAAAATATATTTCCTGCTGGTGAGAATCAAAATCAAGCACATGGAGATAGACATCATCAAACGAGAAACAACAGGCACAGGTCCCAATGTGTACCACGAGAATGACACGATAGCCAAGTATGAAATCATGGACGGTGCACCAGTTCGAGGTGAGCCTTCTGCCATCCTTTGCTCCTGGGCCCTGTACAGAATTTGGGATGGGCTTGAGACATTACACTGTTGAAGTTAAATGGCTTCTTTTTTGTTTTGTTTTGTTTTGTTTTGAGACAAAGTCTCTGTGTAGCCTAACCTAGGTTAGACTGGAACTTGAAGTGATCCTCCTGCTTCTGCCTTCCAGCTCTGGGATTACAGGTTTGTACCATCATGCCTTTCTGTGAGATAGCCTATTAATCTGATTTCCTGATCTCAAATTGTATGTGTACCATTGTTGCCAATGTGGAAGAGTAGAAAGTCTAGATGCAGCTCAGTGGTGGTGAACAAGGCCTTGGGTTCAGTCCATTACTAATGGGAAAAGAGGAAGGAAAAGCTATGTCTGTGAAACTTCAACTTCCTACCCTACCCTCAGTCACAACAGCTCCACCTTAACTTTGTTTATATATTGACTTGTACTTAAGATTTTATCTCGGCTGGGCCTGCTGGGGTACACCTATAATCCCAGCACTTGGAAGGTGGAGACAGGAAGATCAGGAGTTCAGGGTTCTCCATGGCTACATAGAGAGTTTGAGGCCAACTTGGGCTATATGAGACACTGTCAAGAAAAAGTGGAAAGTTTGAAAACTGATTTAAGATGAAGTTTTGAATATTTCATTGCTTTTTCCTCTTGACATTCTGACATGTTTTGATGCTCATGGTATGGAATTCATACACCCTAGTCATTTTCATTGCTTACTATGGTAAGCTGAATCACACTGTAAATTCATTTGTCTACGATAAAGGGGCACTACTAGATTGCTGGCTTGAGACAACGCCAAGAACCAATGGAAACAGTGCCCCATAAAATGAATGGATCCTCCCTGAGTCCCTGGGATGACTGGGATTGAAAGCTCTTTGTTATCTGGGAACTTTAGATGATTATTTGGGAATAGCAATAATTTATATTCTTCATTGGCTTTACTGAAATTGAGGATGCAGTTCTCTTCTCACTTTAAAGTGCTTGATGGTTCAAGCTTTTCATCAGTGCATTCTCAATATCTTGTCCATGTGAAAGGAAGATGTCCCAAAGACATTAGCTCCTAACACTGGAGACACCATGGCTTCTTAAATCTTCACTATGTCTGATACTTGGGGTTGTTTGAACCCAGTCCTCTTGAATTTGGTATTCCATTTTTTGACCAGTGGTGCAAGTAGAGCCAACTGTCATTTTTCCTGTATAGATGAAATGGGACACAGAGAAACAGCACAGAAAAGCAGATAGTTAAAAGATCATTTATATTTAGCTTTAGACTGCATTATGATTTTGGCCTTTCTCAGTAGAATTACTGCCCTAATTTTGTTCCTCTTATTAGCACTAGATGGGACCTAAATTATCACATAGCTAGAATCTCTGATTTTCCACATGAAAGCAATGATTATTCAAAAGTCAAACTGGCTAGAACAGGGGCCAGAACAGAGTTCTGTTTTCCAGACCACCTCACCCCACACAGATCAATATTCAAGTGGGGATGTATTCTGGGGGCATACACTAACTTAGTTGGAGGAAGGTGGCATTGCAATGTTGGGTGACATAGCAAACTGACAGTTTGACAGCTGCCTCTTGGAAATCCAGTAACTAGACTGGAAAGATGGCTCAGTGGTTAAGAGCACATACTGCTCTTATACCAGGACCTAAGTTTGGTTCCCAGCACCCACCCATGTTGGGACACCCACAACTCCATATTCTATAACTCCAGTTCCTGTATAACCTATTCTATAACCTATAACTCCAGTTCCAGGGGCATGTGATGCCTCTGGCCTCCAGGGGCACCCACACTCTCATGTGTACATACTCCTCCCCCACATACACATAATTAATAATTAATAATAAAATAAATTTTTTTAAAAAGACAAAGAAAACCCAGCAATTTACTGGGCATGTTGACTCAGGCCTATAATCCCACTACTTGGGAGGCTGAGGCAGAAAGATTGTCGTGAGTTCAAGAACATCCAGGACTACATAGTGAGACCATGTTTCAAATTAACAAAAAAGAAAACTCAGTAACTAGGCTCATTGCACATAAAAGAATGATGCTTAACAGTAGTTTTCCTGTTCCATTCGCTCAGTTTTTCTTACAGCTTTCTGCGTTGGGATGCTGATAGCGTGTTCCGAAGACACAAATCTGGATGGAGTTGAAAAACCACATTTTTACATCAAGAAAACTGCTGAGTAGCGCTGCACAGCATTCCCAATGGCAGAAGCCTTTGCTTAGTGTTCCATGCCTTGCTCAACTAGAGTATCACCTGTTATGGCCCGAAAGGGAGTTGGTGTATAACAGTGCCCCTTTGCCTCTTGCCCCTTTGCCTCTTGCCTTCATTTTTCCCTCACTCCTTATAGGAGAGTCCATCCCGATCCGGCTCTTCCTGGCAGGGTATGAGCTCACGCCCACCATGAGGGACATCAACAAGAAGTTCTCTGTGCGCTATTACCTCAACCTGGTGCTGATAGATGAGGAGGAACGACGCTACTTTAAGCAGCAGGTGGGTGCCTTTTCCAGGACCCTAGATCCCCTGGGGACGGAACAGAAAGGCAGTCATTCCCACACAGGGCCATCTTGACATATCAAGCAGAATGCTTTAAAGGGAAAGAAAGCCAAGCCTCTGTATCACTTATTTTACCAAAGGTGGAAACATAAGGTTGCCCAGAATCCTACAAGCAGGAATGAGGATGCCTAATTGATACCTAGGGTCTGCTTTCTTAGGCCTAATTCCTGCAAACAACTTGCCTTTGTGGACACAGGGGCACAGGTGTTGGGATCCACTGCTTTGGTGAAAGATGAGCAAAGGAGGATATTCCTGGAGAGTCCCTGGGACCAAGATGGGGGCTCCTGAGAAATGCATCTCTGAACCTGCTCTCAGATACTGTGTTGTCCCTTCTAATTCTATAGGAAGTGGTGTTGTGGCGGAAGGGTGACATCGTACGGAAGAGCATGTCCCATCAGGCAGCCATTGCCTCACAGCGCTTCGAGGGCACAACCTCCTTGGGTGAGGTGCGGACCCCCGGCCAGCTGTCTGACAGCAACAGCAGGCAGTAGGCCCTTGGGGCCATGAAGTTGCTGGGCTTCCACCACAGCACCCTGTCTACTAAACACCAGTGACTGGGGGAAGGGGAGGATGGTGTGAGGCTCAACCGACCGTTACTTGCAACCTTGAAAACAAATCATGTTTTTGACTTAAATTCTTTTCTCTGAAGAACCTAGGGGGCTTGGCTTGGGCAGCAGTCTCCATGGGATTCTGCAGTGCAGGTGGAGATAGGGAGAGGAAATATTTTGGAAGCTAGTCTCTCCCCAGGGAATGAAAGCTGTCTTTTGAGGCTGTTTCAAGCCACAGAGCATAGCCAGAGCTCACATCTTTGGCCCTGGTTCTCAAGCTGAGTGTGTCCCTGGGATTCAGCTGCCAGTAAGGCCCTGGGTAGTCACGTCTTATACTCCCCTCGACTGTCCCTGTGGTAGTGGTAGAAGTTGTTGGACCTGTCCCATCCTAAATTGGGGAAAGACTCAAGATCAGGAAGCTACCTCTTGGGGAGTCTGGGACGTGGTGCTTTGAAGTTTCCACAGTCACCTCTGGCCTCTTACTTCTGGCACCAGGCACCTCCCTTCTCCATCTTCTCTGGCTTGTCAGAAATATACTAGAACTGCCTGAGGGAAGGGCCTGGGACTGTCCTCTCACTTGTAAGAAATAATGTCTCAGAGAAGAACTGAGACCAGTGTCACACATGGATGCCCAGGAGGCTGAGTCCACTGAGGAAGGAAGATCAGACAAGGCAACTGTCTGTATTCACCACAGGACTCCACTTGGCAACCCCAAGGTCTGGGTTGTTCTAGGGAATTATTCTATGTGACCCAACAAGCTGTAAGCAAAAGAGTCTGTTTCCTTTAGTATTTATCCTGAGAAGGGGCCAGGATCCTTTGGCCTCCCTAAAAGTGATCTATTGTCACTCCTTGCCCTCCACTTAAAGGAGCTTGGTTTCAGGCACTTAGAAATTTTGTTCTTACTCTCAACCCAAACCCTTTCATCCTATCTACAAGCTAAGGGAGAGCGAGATTAGGGCCCTTGCAGAAGTCTCTGCTACCACTTCAGAATAATTCTCCTTGCCAAATTATGTCTTCATCTTGACCAATTCATTGGTATTTTTTTAATTTAAAAACAAATAGGAAAACTCTGGTGGATGTTGTTACACTAGAGAAGAGGCAGTTCTTCCTGCTGCTCTGTGCTTGGGCCTGTAGTAGTAAAGGTGTTTACTATCTTTTCTGCCTCATCTGAGAATGATCAGGAATTATCTCCTCTTGGCTTCCCTTCCCTATATAGAAAGGTCAAGCAAGCATAGAAAGACCAAACAGACCCGATATCCAACAAGTACAGTATTTGGCAGTCTGTGTTCTTGGTGATTTGGAAAGTAGAGGATTTGTTTCCTGTGTTGTCTTTCAGTTAGTGTAGAAAATGGGGACTCTTCCTCAGAAATCAGTGCAATCTTGGGCCTTGACTGGGTGGGGCTGGTGGATCAGAGTTGGGATAGAAGGAAAGACACTTGGGGTCACACTTGAGGTTGACTAGGGTAACAGAACAAAGGAAAAATAATTTTTTTTTGCCGATGCCAGACCCCAAGTTTAGGTGTGACATACAGTCCCCATGGGAACAGGTTTACCCGTCCAGCTGCCCTTGGATTATCAAGGCTGGGCCTTAGCATATGAGGGAGGTAGGTTCTTGCTCTTGCCTTTTTCAGGGTATGAGATTAGACTCTGGTTTGCCTCCTTTTAATAGCTAATTGAAAGCATTTGTCAATTTCTCAGCCTCCAAGCTGACAATACAAATTTCATTTTCCAACTTTGCTAACATCTTAAGCCTTTCTTCTGGGAGAACTAGAAGGTAGAATTTGCTTTGTTTCTCTCAGGAGCTGTGCACAAGCCAGGTCTTGTTTTCTCCGATTCTGCCCCTGTTCTCTTGTCCCTGCCAACTGTGAAGGTGTGGGGAGGCTCCCATCCCCATCCTTTAAGGTTCCCAAACTTGGAGTGCATAGGTACTAAACCAAGCAGTGCAACTTGTAATTAAGAAGCTGCAGTGTTTACATGTTTCTTAATGTGTTGTCTTTTCAATGGCTGTACTTTAAAAGAACATTTGTTTTAATAGTGTCTCTAATTAAAGGAAGCCCCTGTGGCTTTGGAGGCATTGTGCCCATGGTCCACCAGATTCTGTGGTCTTTTCCTTCTGATACTATCCCATCTGACATACTGGGAAAGAAACACTCAGCATGACTCCAACACTTGGCCTGCTTTCTCAGTGGATGGTTCTGGGTAAACAATAATGAATACTTTACTAACCACCTATTTTAGACAAGTACATTGCTCAGTGAATCCAGGCTTTATCCTTGTCTGACAGCTTATACTGAATCACTTTATGTTTTACACTTCTGCAGGACCCATAGGACTTAAGGGCAGATGAAGAAGACCAAAAATGGTATAGAAAGATCAAAAGTTAGGTACAGTGGGTGTTTGCAGACCAAGGGACTCAAGCTTACATTTTTCTATTCACTGCATAACTAATACAGTAAGGACAAATGATAATAGAGGTACCTGCATCTTCCATTTGGCAAAAGGAAACAGCCTGGATATAAGACGTCTACAGTAGAGGATTCCACCACACCCAATGAAGGCGTCAAAGAAAATCATTCAACTTTAACACCAAATGTTTTATTGAAAAAATTAACAAACCACCTATGTACGTGATCCCAGGTGAACACAGCAAGCTTTTTCCTTCTATTGGCTTATAAAAACTTCAACTTTTTTTGGATGATGGCTTGTCCATTCCATCACTACAGCTTTTGTTAACTTGGTTCTGTTTCCTCCAGGCTCAAAATAAAATCAAACTCTTCTATCAAAAAGGAGAAAAGAAAATAATTAGGTGTTGTATCTCCTCCTGCACAGGGAAGTTAATTAAAAGCACGGGTAGGGCACACGTCACAAGATCCTGAAGCAGGGAGTCATCCATTCAAAAACTATGGAATATCTTAGGGTGTTAGTTATAGAGTAATGAGAAACTCTGCAAATTTCTCTTCCTCATGGGTGACACTGGTGAGGACACCAACTCAGAGGTTTAATTCTGTCTCCCAGGTTGAACCCTTACCTTGGGTCAAAGGCTGAACTGAAAGTCTCTGGTGAGTGAAGAGAGCCATGCTTTTTAAGGGACCACCAGTAGCTTTGTGGGCTTGGTGACAGGTTTTGAGCTCATCTAGGGAGATGAAACGCTTCAACATCCGAACAAACTGTACATCCACCTGTGTGACAGCATTGTATAGGACAAAAACATGTTCAATCAGATTCTGCCCACTACATTTGTAACTTAAGTCTCAGTAAGTTGCCTAGTCTGTCCTTTAAGCACTTCAGTTCAATCAGTTCTCATGCCTTAGCCTACTGAGTAGCTGAGACTAAGCATTTGCCTCTGTGCTCACCCAGGAAGCTCCCAGGGTTAGGGCTACCAGCGTTCTGTTCTTTCTGTTCTTTGTTCTGTTCTGTTCTGTTCTGTTCTGTTCTAATATCGTAATTCAGCAAAACCTCATCTGAGTGAGTGGGGGACTTTGCTCCTTGACCTAACAATACCCACACTTTCTTCCTCCCTTTGTCCATCTTTCCCCTTTCATGTAACAAAAAGAATAGTCACATTACCATGGACCATTTGGGGTTGTCCTCTTTGCTGGATGGGTCATAGTGGGGGTTACTTTTCTCAAACTGTGTGTGGTCTGGATAAGCCTCCTTTACAATCTGAAAACAAATCCAAAATCTCCGATCATTTTAGCTCTCTTGCCAAGTTTTAATACGCATCTGACTTTCACTTCTTACCCATTTCCATTGCTCTAGGGACAATTAGTGCTCAGGCATCTGGAAATAATATGTAGCCTAAGCCAGTGTAATTAAAAAAGCAGTTCTTTTTTTACAGCCTTACAAGCATGTTCTACAACTAAACAGTAAAGATTATTTACTAATGGAAACATGTTTTTATTTTCCCCCAATTGTACAATTAATAGTTTTATCCTGAAACTCTAGCTAAGAGGAGATCCTGACAGACCTCAGATGAAGAGAAGAGTTAGTGAGGGTTGAAGGGAAGGCCTGATTTATTCTAATCCTTATCAGAGGTCATGGAAGTTTTTCCTCTTTTTCTGGGACAGGGAGTATAGGGAAGAGGATACTTTTGTTGTGACCTATTTAAGCTGTATCCTTTACATGAATATGTCTTCCTGAAGGGAAGAATCCAGCCCAAAACTTGTGCACTTAACCTTCATAAGTCCCATGATGCCTGGCTGTTTGCAGTTGCTATGGTAGAAGAAGGCTTCTTCCTCCAACTTCATGGCCCTGAGGAAGTTCCGAGCCTGTGTCAGGGGAGAAGAAATAAGGATTATCCTCCCACGAGCTAAGACGCAGTAGTTTTGAAAAGGAATCAAGTCTGCTTTTCTTACATGTTTTTCTTGTTCTGCAGCTTTTCCCAGATTCATAAGATAAAGTTTGTCCCCTTTATCAAGACTCCTAGCCTTGTCCCAGGGCACTGGCCAGAACCAGGGCGCTTGTAGATTATACGCTTTCAGAGTAATTATGCTGTTTCTGAAAACGTTTTTAGGTTAGGGTTCTGGGAAAAGCAATGTTAGCCAGGAAGTTCTACTACTGAAAATTCATGTGGAAAGACAGGCATATATCCCAGCCCAGGTCTCAGGGTTCCTGCCTCTTATCCCCTTACCTGGTAGTTGCGAACACCATCCCAGCATGCTCTCTGTTTGGGTTGTGCTTTGAGATCCTCAATACTGAACTAGGCAAGAGGAAATAAAGTCATTCACTTAACAGTCACTGGTCAATTGGTAAGTTTATATGGAAACAAAAAAAATCCCTCTTTGACAAGCTATGAAGGAACTAGATAGAATACTGAGAATTGGTTCCATAGAGCCACAGCTGTTGAATGAATATAAATAAGCCTTGGGTTTTATCTTGTACTCTTTGCTAATTAAGATGATTTAGTTGAATGGATGATCAGGATGATAATCTGATGGCTCCTTGCATTTCACTTATTAAAGGATCATAATTCTTCCATAATATTTCTATTTTTCTCAAGCTATTATTAAAATTAGTTTATATTCAATCCCTGTTGGCAGGGAGACACCTAGGAGCATGGCAAGTGATAAGAGAAAAGTCAAAGTAACATCAAGTGTGGTGGGACACACCTGTAACCCCAGCACTCCAGAGACTAAGGCAAGAGCATTCAAGGACAACTTGGGCTGCATTTTCAGTTAGATACCAACCTGGGCTACATAGTGAGACTATCTCAAAAACAACAACAAACTCAAGTTAAGATTGAGGTTGGCAAATTCCAAATCACACTGCATACCTAATTTTATAAATAAAGTTTTACCTGATACAACCATATCTATTTGTTTTCTGTGCTGTCTATGGCCACCTTATTGCTATAGGGACAGAGTTGCAACATAGACCATAAAATCCCATAAGCCTGTCTGGCTCTTTGCAGAAAACAAATCTATTAGCCCTTGCTTAGAAGATTCACCAAACAGATACAGGTTGAGCATGCCTAATCTTAACATTGGGAAACCAAAATATTCTTAAACATGCCAACAGTCAAAAAGTTTTATATTTTATTACAGTATTTTGGATTTCTGACTTTTTTGATTAGGGGTGTTCAACCTTAGTCTATGCAAATATTTCATAATTTAAAAAATTCCAAAATCTGGTATATTGCTAGTCCCAAGAATTCTGGACTTACCCAAAATTATTGTGTTAGTCAACTTTTAGTTAATGGTAATAAATACTGCTAATTTTATTTATTTTAAAGATGTATTTATTTACATGCCTATGTTTGCCTTTATGAGTTTGTACACCACATACAGGAAGCCTCAGAGGCTAGAGAATGATTTTGGATCCCCTAGGAACTGGAGTTACAAGTAGTTGTGAGCCACCTGACATTGGTGCTAGGAACCGAATCTAGATCCTCTGCAGGAGCAGTAAGTGCTCTTAACTGCTGAGCCATTTCTGCAGCTCCTCCTGATTTTAGTCATTTTTACCTTTTCCTTACTCTGTATAGATGAGAAGCAGATGATGGGATCCAATGGTATCTCATAATCGCCTTTTTTTTTTTTTTTAATATATTGCTAGGGTACCTGTTGGGTGGGTGTGTGTGTGTGTGTGTGCGTGCGTGCGTGCGTGCGTGCGTGTGTGTGTGTGTGTGTAAGTCAGGACAGCTTTCAGGAGTTCTCTCCTTCCACCATGGGTTCCAGGGATCAAACGCGGGTCATCAGACTTGTACAGCAAGTATTTCTACCCACCGAGCCATTTCAGCCTTCAACTTTCATTTTTAAAAAAATGGCATGATGGGCTGGGACACAGGTAGAGTCTCACCTTCACGTCTACTCCTTTTTCTAGCCGGCTTTCTGGCTCTGACTTCATCAACCAGTAGTTGCTTGAATTCTTCCCACAGTTTTTAGAGGCTGGAGTCTTCTGAGGGCTGGAGTTCTCCAGCTTAGTGGATGTATTTTCTGTGTTCTCAGTTTTAGTTCGTTTTCCCAGTAGCCCCTTCTTGTCTGCAACAGGAGAGCAAAAGGAAAACACTTGTCACCCTTCTGAGAGGCAGTGATTCATTGTGGGGAAAAAACTTACCCTTCAGTGTCATACCTGGACTCAAATCCTAGATCCTAGAAATAGTAGCTTGTAGTGTCACAGTCCTATACACAAGTAACTTCACTTCCTCTATAAAAATTAGACAAGAATGCCTGCCTTTTGAAGGACTACAAAGTGCCATCTTCTAGACTCAACGCGACCACACAAATCAGGAACTCACATCAACTGCAGTTACCTGCTCTGGGCCCACACAAGACTGGCCCTGTCAACAGTCATTCATAGATCAGGGTAGGGTTCATGGGGCCCTATCTCTTACTGCTAAAATTATTGGCTAGTGATAGATTCTGGAAGACAGGGAGTCACTGTTGGGTATCCACTACAACTGCTGAGCCCACCATAGCAATGGATAGCTCCAAATACATGGCCACACAGATGACCCTGGTTAAACACAATGGGTCACAAAACAAGTATACAGGAAATATGAGATTTGTAGGCAAAAATGGAGACAGATGAAAGAGAGAGAGACAGAGAGAGAGAGAGAGATTGAGAAAGAGATGGGAGACAAGGAGGAGTAAGAGTGGTCCATATACATTATGTACATGTGTGGAATTGTCAAAGAAATTTAATTATTTGAAAAAAATACCTCTCTCACAGGGTATCTTCTGGATTATTTATTCACTGAGATAAAAGCACCCAAATGAATAGATTAAAAAGCCCTGATAGTATTGAATAAATGTGCCCCACCTCCCTTCTGTGCCTTTACTCAGACTATTCTTTTCAGTGAGGAAATAGAGAACCTACTTGGAACCGTTTCAGTGACTATAAGATAATCACTGATTTATACAAAGGGAAGAGTTAGAAAATGCCTGGTCTATAAATATTAGCCATTACTGTCATTATCTCATACCTCTTGCTTGCTTTATACATGCCCTCTGGTTCTTAAAAGATGGCAAAAGAAATATGAAAGTTTATTCAGGACCTTGTATAGATGATAAAGAATAGACTTTTCCCTCAGGGTGGGGCCTGAACCCAGAGCCTTCCCCATGCTAGGCAAATAATCTATCAGTAAGCTCTATCCTTACCCACTTTTTGTTGTTTCATTTATATCTACTTTGAGACAGTTTCACTAAGTTACCAAGGCTAGCCTTCAACCCACTCTATAGTTCAGGTAGGTCCTGAATTTATAATCCTCTGCCTCCTGACTAGCTTCCATTACAGTCCTTCACCATTGGGCCTGGCTTTTTGTTTTAGCCCCCAGTACTAGAGATTGAACTTGGGGGACCACATATGCCAGGCAAGTGCTCTAGCAGCCCTAAACAATGGCCTTTACCAAAGTGAATAGAAGAAAATGTGCTTAGGACACAGTAAGCATGCAACAGTTAAGTCCAGGTCCTAACCCAAACTCTGTCAGCATAACCTCTGAGATATTTTGTCCATCTGGACAGTGTCCTCCACATCACAATCCAGTCATGGTAGAATGAAAATATGAGACAGGACCCAACACTTAAGTCTGACAGAACTATAGTAACCTATAATTTTCCCTACCTCAAAATTTACATCAGCCTTTATTAAATGTCACTTATGGATGTCTGATGCTTTGAACTTAGCATACTTCTTAGCATGATTTCCCAGCTGTCCCTTAAGAATGAATAGGCACACTATACTTGGTATTGTTAAATAACTACAATAATGTGTTATAGTCAATCAGAAACCTTTGTCATTCCCAAAAGCAGCACCTTTCCTAACATCAACGGCTTTGTTTCTGTTCTTTATTCACTTAGCATCCATTCATCTTTATGAATATAAAAACGTTTTCATGGAAGCTGGAGAGATGATGGCTCAATGGTTAAGAGCACTGGCTGATCTTGCAAAGGACTGGGGTTCATCCACATGGTGGCTAACATCGTCCATAACTCCAGCTCCAGGGGATACGACACCCTCTTCTGACCTCCATGGGCACTGCACAAAATGAGTGCACCTACCTATGTGCAGGCAATACACTCATACACATAAAATAAAAATAATAAATTTTTTTTGGCCGTTTGAAACAGGGTCTCCCTGTAACCCCAGCTGTCCTGGAACTCACTATATAGACCAGGCTAGCCTTGAACTCACAGACATCCGCCTGCCTCTGCCTCCCAAGTGCTGGGATTAAAGGTGTGCACCACCACACCCAGCTAAATAAAGTTTTTTGAAAGTATCCATGGGTGCTAACATTTTGCTAGTGGAAAATCTTCTTCCTTGAAGCTGGGCTCAAATTCTGCTTCCTTCTCAAGGCCTTCCTTGTGATCCCTCCTTGCGGTACCTCCAACAACCCAGTCTGTAGGGCCTTTTAACTCGTACCTGTTGGAACTTGCCCTTGGATAAAGTACGGCATATTCATAGTTTTCACTTTTAATCAAATTGTCTATTAAATTTTTTTTTCGGTCTTTTTGAGACAAGGTCTCCCTGTAGCCCCAGCTGTCCTGGAACTCACTATGTAGACCAGGCTGGCCTTGAACTCACAGAGATCCACCTGCCTCTGCCTCCCGAGTGCTGGGATTAAAGGTGTGCGCCACCACGCCCAGCTCTATTAAATTTTTAACTGAGAGAAAAAAACAATTGTACTATTAACAGGTACTGGGTGCCATGTGGTGTTTCGATACACCTGTCCATCGTGTAATGCTTCAATCGGGTTTACCATATCTCCTACAGCATTTATTTATTTACTGGGTTTTTGAGATACGGTCTCACTCTGTACCCCAGGCTGGCATACCACTTGTGGCAGTCCTCCTGCTTCAGCCTCTTAAATGCTGGCATTTCCAGTATGAACAATCACCTTGGTTTTTGTGTTTGTTTGTTTTGAGACAGGGTCTCACTGTGTAACCCTGGCTAGCCTGGAACTCTCCACACTCCTCCTGCCTTAGTCTCCTGAATGATTACAGGCATGAGCCATCACATCCAGTTCTCTCATTTCTTTTTGGTGAGAGCATTTAAAATTCCTTTCTGCTGTTTTGACATGTTCTGTGTACACTGTCATGATCTGTAGTCATCTGATTGTGCCACACTGCCTATAGCAATAGGAAATGCAGCAGACTACTGCCAAAAGCTGCCTGAGAAGCTCAGCTCACAGGCTGGGGATCCTTTTAACACCACATAAAAGAATTTCAAAGCCATGCAGAATGAAGCCAAGTTGGAGTTAAAAGATTTTAAGCTGGGCAAGTTGTCCTTTGACCTCTTATGTGCAGTGGTACATGCACAAATAAATAGCAGACTCAACAGGTAGTTAAGGATGATGTTAACTCCTGATCTTCCTGCCTCCATTTCCAAGAGACCATTTACTACTTGTTTTTCTGTGCCTAGCTTATTTCACTTAAAATAAGTGTGTCAGTGAGATGGCTCAGCACATAGAGGTGCTTGTTACCAAGGCTGATGACCTGAGTTTGTTCCCAGGGATATACACGGTGGGAGGAGAGAGCAGACTCCTAGAAATTGTCCAGTTGCTACACTTGCACCATGGCACATCCCTCTAAAATAAATGTGATTTTTTAAAAAAAGAATAATCTGTTCCCACCAACTTTATAGGAAAGGATATATAAATTACACACACGTATACATATATTTTTTTGAGACAAGTTCTGCTGTGTAGCCTTAGCAGGCGTCGTACTCACAACTATGTAATCCAGGTTGGTTTTGAACTCAAGGTATTTCTCCTGTCTCAGCCTCCGGGGATTACAGGCATCACTTTGAACGGCAAATGTCCTTAATGCTTAATAGCTGTTCCTTGAGCAGACAAATAAATGAAAGGGACTTCCAAGTAGACGCTTGGCCCGAAGAATGAGGATGAGTTAACCCTGAGAGGTCTCCCTCCACAAACAGGGAGTGGCGAATGAGCGCTGCGGGCTTTAGGGAAACGCACTGCCTTTTGCAGCCTCGGGGTAGCTCACCTTGGCCAGCAGCCCCAGCCAGCCTCTTCCGTGGTCTCGGCATGGTCTCTTCAGGAGGCTGAAGCGGTCAATCCGGAAATGCAAGAAGTAATTCTTGTCTTCTAAGGCCTGCACAGACCAATATGGACACAATGGGAGGAAGCCTAAAGGGCTACAGACATGTAAAGAGGAGGCATTAAGAAGCCCCTACGAATCCTCTCCGCCGGTATCTACGCCCTTTCTATCTCTCATAATCTGCCTAACCTGCCCCTAAACGCTCCTCAGCCCCTCCTTCATCCCCCTCTCACCCGCCACCCTTCTCTGAACACACCAGCCTCTGAAAAAGACAACCCGGCCACCTCCAGAAGCCCAGGGGAAATTACTGCGCCCCGCTGACTTCGGAAGACGCGTCCGAGCTGTGCTGCCCTGGGGATCTCTGGGAGCTGCAGTCTCAGTACCCTGGTAGTTCACGTGAAGCCCGTGCTTCAAGGGCTTGGTGGACTACAACTTCCAGAGTGCTCCAGGGAGGCTCACGGACCTCAGGTCATGGCCTGGGATGGGGTCGGGGGGGGGGCGGGGGAGTCGGTGTCTTTGAAACAGGGCTCTCTGGTAGCAGCTGCGACAATGTTACGGTGCGGCTCTCAGCGCCTGGTGAAGAGACTCGGATGCCTGCACGGCCTTCTCTGGGCCCCTGCCCAGACCGGCCATCGGAGCGTAGCCTTCTGCATCGATCGTAAGGCTTCTCTGGGCTAGGCGCGAGCGGGACACGGGACTTTTGGACTTCGGTGGGCATCCGCAGGGGGCTTGGGTTTGCGACTGTTGACTGGCCGTAGGCTCAGCCCTGACCCGCGGACCTTCTCCCTGCTGGGTATGGTCCTCTATTTCCTCTCAGTCACCCACTTCGTCCCAGCTCTGGGTCTGGCTGCGTACCTGACCCACTTCCTGCTCTGTCCAATCCCCAACCTTCAGCCAATGCACCCAACGTTCCCTCTCCTATTCCTAGATCCCACTGGGGACCAGCAAGGTATGGTCCCCTGAACTCTCTCCCTACTTCCTGTGGTCCCCTGAACCCGCTCCTGTACCACCTACCCCCACTCCCACCCACCATGCTTTAGAGAAGGTAAGGAACTTGTGATTTGGGTGTGTGGGTTGGTTGGTTGATTGGTTGGCTGAAATCATAGCAATAGGTTCTAATTGTAGTTAGAATGTAAGAATGTGGGTGCTGGTCATGGTAGGTGAAACTCTCCAGGTAGTACAAAATGATTACACACATACATAGATTTCACAACTTAAGACCTGTGGGTATAAACCACTTATACCATAGAAAGTGCTGCAGGAAAGATTAAGATAACCACAATGGAGAAACCCTACCAGAGATTACAATCTGTGTTCAGGCACCTGGCAGGTAATTTGAATGTAACAGGGAGTGTTCCCGACTGTTAGATTTTTGGAAAATAAAAGGAAAGATAGAGGAGTAGTATATAAGAAACCAGAGCCAGACCTGCAACAGGCAAGGAATATATCTTCCTTTATTCAAAGAAGATACAGTGAGAGGTAGAGGCTATTGGTGGGTTAACTAAGCATCTACAACTAGACAAAGAAAACCAGGCGGGGGGGGGGTGTTATACCAGGGTTGTGAGATGCAACTACACTTAGTGGGGAGTCGAGTTAGTGCCCAGGCTTAAAGGTCTCCTCAAGATTATTTACTCAGGAACTGGCAGGAATGCAGGAATGTTATCTATGGCCTTAAAGGAGACAGGTGGTTTTTCCAGCCCAATGTTCCAAAGGCTTCCACAATCCTCCAACATCAGGTCTGTCACAGTGCCCAACTCTGGTACCAATTTCTGTTCTAATTAGTTTCTCCATTGCTGTGACAAAACACTCTGACCACTACCAACATGGGGAGGAAAGGGTTTATTTGGCTTACACCTCCCAGGTCACACTTCATTGTGAGCCCAAGGTAGAAACTCGGGTCAGGAACTTGGAGGCAGGAGCTGGAACACAGGCCATGGAGGAATGCTGTTTACTGGCTTGCTCCCGTGGCCCCTGCTCAAACTGTTTTCTTATGCAACACAGGCCTACGTGTCCAGGGGTGGCACCACATAACTCGGCAATCAAGAAGATGCCCCACAGACATAGCTACAGGCCAGTCCTATGGAGGCAATTTCCCACTTGAGGCTCTCTCAACCCAGGTGTGTCAAGTTGACACTAAAGATATCCAGAACCCTTATTTATTTTACATTGTCATTCTTTATGACAGGATGAACTCATAGCTTGAGAAACAGTTATAAATTTCCCTAAGGCATAGAATACTGTTTTCTTAGGAGACCTGAAATTCCAGGTACTGCCCTATTTACACAGTTAGAACTCAGTAAATAAGGTCACCCTAGTTGAGGACAAAGCTGATAAATTATCCTGGTAACAAATGGGTTGAATGTGAGTTTTCCCAGGAGCCTAGTGGTTTAACTTGAGCAATTGCAATATACTTTTACCTTTTTAAAGAAACTTTGGGGGCTGAGGATGTAGTTTAGTTGGTGTGAGTGCTTGCCTAGCATTAATGAAGCCCTGGATTCCATCCCCAGCATTGTATAAACCTGTCAACTGTGACCTGGTGGCACATAGTAGTAATCCCAGCACTTGGGACATGGAGGGTGGAGATCAGGAGTTCAAGTCTAACTTGAGCTACATAGGGGGTTGGAAGCCAGCCTGAACTACGTGAGACACTGTCTTAACAGCAACAAAAGAATTACCTTTTAGTTGTTATAGCTTCTAAATTTTCTACTCTAGTCCCAAAAGGTCATTGTTTTTCGTAGGAGCTTTATCTAAGTTCTTTACTTTGGGCATCTGGCCTATCTCTTTTGAAATCTACTTCATCTTTAGAGCGCATGAAAAGTACTTTAGGCTTTACTAGTTCTGCCTTCCAGTTCAATCTCACCTTCCTTCCTCTATATGGTCTTTGAGAATATATGTAAAACTTAAATTCTGTGTTTTATTACTAGGGGCTCAGATTTACTTGCATTGTGAGTTAAATTTTTTTAATAAAAAATTTTTTAAATGTGGGTAGGTAGTTTTGCCCACTATTTCCTCTGATGAAGTACTATTACATTATAGTCTTGGTAAGTTTTATGAGTTCCTAGAAAAACTTTCCGAGGCACTCTGTATGTCTATTTGTCTTTCAGCATCATTTACCAGTTTATTCTCCTTAGCTTTATTTTAGCCCAGGAAATGAAGCAGTTACCCAAGGTCACTGGACTGACAGTTAAGACAGAAAACAGTCTAAGAATCCAGTGGTCCTATTGGGGACTTCAGCATGATGAAAAAAGCTTGCTTTATCAGTGTTATCCATGCCAAAACACCCCAGATACTGGGGCTAACCTCTTGGGCCAGAGCCACCACTTGTTCCTGATCCTTTGCATCTGGACCAACCCTGTTCCTCCCTGTGGTCCCCAGGAACCCTATGGGCCTGGCCCCGCCCTTACCTCCCTTTGCTTCCTAGGCTGCACAGCCTCCAGTGTCCTGGTGCCAGTACCTGTCCTGGGTAAGTCCAGTGCACCCACCGCGCCTTGACTCCCCTAGCCTCTTTCACCCTCCTAGCTCCCCCACCGTGTCTCTCCCCCTAGCCTGGGTACAGGCCCATTTCTTGTCTTGGCACCCCAGACACCAGGGCTAAGTTCTCGACCCAGAGCCACCACTGCTTTCTGATCCTTTGCATCCAGACCAATTCAGTTCCCCCCTGTGGCCCCCAGGAACCTTCTGGGCCTGCTCCCACCCTCACCTCCCTTTACTTCCCTGGGTGGCACAGCCACCAGATTCCTGAGACCAGTATCTATCCTGGGCCCTTCTCCCAGGCCAGCCCAGCCCCCAGATTCCTGAGGGCAGCATCTTTCCTAGAGGGAACCAGACCTTAGGAGAAAGCC
This sequence comes from Nannospalax galili, assembly GCF_000622305.1. Classification (NCBI taxonomy): domain Eukaryota; kingdom Metazoa; phylum Chordata; class Mammalia; order Rodentia; family Spalacidae; genus Nannospalax; species Nannospalax galili. The sequence continues at coordinate 3,645,280 of NW_008356058.1, forward strand.
TGAGGGCATCTGAGCCTCATCTCAATTGGGCCTCTGTGGGAACTCCTGAAGACAAAAGCAATTAGGCCACTCCAATATAAAATCAAAAGAGAGAACCTGAAGCCTGAACCAATCAGCTTTTCATGCCCAAGTAAACCACAAAGGCACATAAAGTTTACAAAAAGAAGCAGATCTAAACTCAACAAAAGAAGTTGAGTCTCACACAAGGATAAGAAACTATGAAAGAAATCCACATGTCAAAGTCAAAGAGAAAAAATAATAACATGAAAAACCAAAATAATATATCCCCAAGTACCAGTAGTACTCTAGAGGACTATAATGAGAACACCCTAGAGATAACACAGGACATGGGACTCAAAAGAACAATTAAAACATGATAAAATAATTCAGTGAATTTCAAGAACACACAAATCAAAGAACTGAAAGAAGATAGGAATAAACTTCTGAATGAATTAATAGAAGAATTAGAAATATTGAAGAATACTCAGACTGAAATGAAGAAGGAAGTGAAACACTCAGTAAGCCAATTAGAAACGACAGAAGAAAGCCTCACCAATAGGATGAATGAAATGGAAAATAGAGTATCAAGACTGGAAGATAAAGTGGACGAATTAGACCACTCAAGCAAAGATTATGAAAAATTCATCAAAACACAAAAATGGAATATGCAAGAATTGTGTGACACTACACACAAAAAAACCCCCACAAACTTATGAATCATAGGCATACAGGAAGGAGAAGAATCCCAAGATAATGGCATGGACCAGATCTTCAACAGAATTGTGGAAGAAAATTTCCCAAGATTAAAGAAAGACATGCCCATATAAATGCAAGAAGCATATAGAACACCAAATAGACAGGACCAGGAAAGAAACTCTCCACGGCACATCATAGTAAAAACACTAAACATACAGATCAAAGAGAGAATACTGAATGCTGCAAAACAAAAAGAACAAGTCACATATAAAGAAAACCCATCAGGATTATAGCTGATTTTTCAGTGCCAACTATGACAACTAGAAGAGCCTGGACCAAAGTAGTCCCAGTCCTAAATGACCACAGATGCCAACCCAGATTACTTTACCTGTTATGGTACAGTGACCACAGTTCAAGCCTGATGGGCTTGGGGACCCCGATGGATAGAAATTAAGACACCGGTGATGCAGAGGTTTAGATGCCAGTGCATGTTTATTGTGAATCAAACAGAGCTTATATAGGAATCAGATCAGGGGTAACCAAGAAGTAACCAAGGAATAACTAAGGATACATCATTAACAGAAAGTAACCAGGGAATAACCAAGGACACAGTACGTTACTACATTTCCTCACCAGCTGAAACTCACATGAAGATTACAGTGTCCAAGATTCAGCTATGATTGCTCTTGACAACTACTCTAATTCATTATTCTTACATAGAAACCAAGCTATCAGTGCTGAGAGACTTCGGTGCCTATAAGCTGAAACAGTACTCTAGTTATGTTTCTAAGACTGCCAATTAATCAGGGGAAGCATAGCATGTCAACTCAAACCACAGAAGCAGCGAGCGGGGAAACTCTTAAAGTGGTAGTCTTCTTTCTTCAATGCTTAAGTCAAGGCAAGCTGCAATGGCTGTGCATACAGTAAAGCTCCCAGCATTTACCCAGCCAAAATGTCTATAATAGTTGAAGGGGAACGAAAAATCTTCCATGACATAAATAGGCTGAAAAAATTCATGTCTACAAAACCAGCCCTTCAGAGAGTTCTTGAAGCAATACAAAGAGCTCAAGAAAGGAATGACTATGCACAAGGGGTTATGGAAAGAAATTCAATGAAGGTAGAACTGTGGAAATGCACAGCTATATCAAGGATGTAAACAGAAATAAAAATGACAGGATTCAATACACATCTTTCATTAATAACTTTAAATATCAATGGACTGAACTCCCCAGTCAAAAGATACAGACTATGTGAATGGATTAAGAAACAAAACACATCTTTTTGTGGCCTGCAAGAAACTCATCTGACTTTCAAGGACAGGCACTACCTTAAGGTGAAAGGATGGAAAAGAATATACCAAGAAAATGGTACTAAGAAAAAAGCAGGTGTTGCAATTCTAATATCTGATAAAATAGACTTTAAAACTAATCAGAAGAGACAAAGATGGCCACCTCATTCTGATAAAGGAACAATAAACCAAGAAGATATTACAACCATGAACATATATTCACCAAACCCTGGTGCACCCAACTTCATAAAAACAGTAATACAGGACTTTAAGACCCAGATTAATCCCAAATCATTAATGGTAGGGAACTTCAGTACTCCACTGCCACCATTAGATAGGTCAACAGGACAGAGAATTAACAGAGAGGCATCTGAATTAAACAATACCATACATCAAATACAGACATCTACAGAATACTCCACCTAAACACCAAGGAATATACTTTCTATTCAGCGTCCCATGGGACCTTCTACAGAATTGACCATGTACTCTGGCACAAAACAAACCTCAACAAATACAAAAAGACTGAAATAATTCCATGCATTCTATCAGACCACAGTGCAATAAAGTTTAAAATCAACACCAGAAGAAACCCCAGTAACCACATGAACCCATGGATATTAAACAACACTCTCCTGAATGATGAATGGGCCAAAGGAGAAATTAAGAAAGAAATAAAAGTATTCTTGGAACTAAACGAAAAGGACAGTACAACACAAAAAGACCTCTGGGACACATTGAAAGCAGTCCTTAGAGGGAGTTTATAGCTCTAAGTGCCTACATTAAAAAATCCGAAAGAGCCGGGCATGGTGGCACATGCCTTTAATCACAGCACTTGGTAGGCAGAGGCAGGAGGATCTCTGTGAGTTCAAGGCAAGCCTGATCTACATAATGAGTTCCAGGACAGCTGGGGCTACAGGGGAGACCTGTCTCAAAAAAGTCAAAATAATAGTAATAATATTTATAGCTCTAAGTGCCTACATTAAAAAATCCGAAAGAGCCGGGCATGGTGGCACATGCCTTTAATCACAGCACTTGGTAGGCAGAGGCAGGAGGATCTCTGTGAGTTCAAGGCAAGCCTGATCTACATAATGAGTTCCAGGACAGCTGGGGCTACAGGGGAGACCTGTCTCAAAAAAGTCAAAATAATAGTAATAATAACAATA
>NW_008356058.1:3649212-3657567 GCF_000622305.1 Nannospalax galili
TATTCCCATTGAAATCAGGAATCAGACAAGGCTGTTCACTATCTCCACTTCTCTTTAACATAATGTTTTAAACTCTTGCAAGAGCAATAAGACAAGAGCAGGAAATTAAAGGAGTAATAATTGGGTAAGGAGACATTAAATTATCCCTTTTTGCAGATGATATTATATTATATAGAAGAGACACTAAAAATTCCATCAGAAAACTCCTAGAAATTATTAACAGGTTCGGGAAAGTGGCAGGTTACATAATTAATCTACAGAAGTCTCTAGCCTTTCTATATACCAATAACAAGCAATCAGAGAAAGAGTACATGGAAAGACTCCCCTTCACAATAGCTACAAAAATAAATAAAATATCTCAGAATAAACCTGACTAAAGACATTACAGACCTCTACAATGAAAATTTTAAATCCTTATAGAGATTGAGGAAGACATCAGAAGATGCAAGGCCCTCCCATGCTCATAGATTGGAAGAATTAATATTGTCAAAATAACCATCCTACCAAAAGCCATTTATAGATTCAATGCAATGCCAATCAAAATCCCCCATGACATTTTTCACAGAATTGGAAAAAACCATCCTAAGATTCATAATGATGCACAAAAGACCTCGGATAGCCAAAGCAATCCTGAGCACTAAGAGCAATGCTGGGGGGATTACTATACCAGATATTAAACTTTATTACAGAGCTATAGTCATAAAAACAACATGGTACTGGCACAAAAATAAACCTATAGATCAATGGACAAAAATTGAAGACCCAAATGTGAGTACATGCAATTTCAGCACCCTGATATCTGACAAAGGGGCCAAGAACATTCACTGAAGGAAAGCCAGCATATTCAGCAAATGGTGCTGGCAAAACTGGATGTCCACCTGTAGAAGAATGAAACTAAATCCTGTCTTTCACCTTTCACAAAAGTCGGCTCCAAATGGATCGAAAATCTCAATGTGAAGCCTGAAACTCTGAAACTGTTAGAAGAAAACATTGGCAATAACCTACAAGTTACAGGTGTAGGAAAGGATTTTCTAAACTGGACATCAACTTCCCAGGAAACAAGGTCAAGAATCAACAAATGGGACCTCATTAAACTAAAAAGCTTCTGTACATCAAAGGAGGCAACCAGGGAAGAGAACAGAAAACCCACAGAATGGGAGAAAATCTTCACCAGTGACACAGAAAATCTTGACACATCTGACAGAGGTTTAACATCCAGAATATATAACAGACTCAAAAAACAATCAAGAAAAGAAATAACCCAATTAAAAGATGGGCTAAGGAACTGAACAGAGCATTCTCAAAAGAAGAAATAAAGATGGCTAAGAAGCATATTAAAAGGTGTTCAACATCACTAGTAATTAGGGAAATGCAAATTAAAACCATTTTAAGATTTCATCTTACCCCATCAGACTGGCTAAGATCAAGAGAACAAATGATACCAAATGTTAGAGAGGATGTGGAAAAGGGCAACGCTCATCCACTGCTGGTGGGACTCCAAACTTGTTCAAACCCTATGGAAAGCAGTATGGAGAACTCTAAAACTACAAATGAACCTATCATTTGACCCAGTTATACCACTCCTTGGTATACCCAAAGAACTCATCCTATAGCAGAGACACTTGTACATCCATATTTGTTGCTGTTCTTTCCACAGTAGCTAAGAGATAAAAGCAACCTAAGTGTCCCTCGCCTGACTAGTGGATAAAGAAAATGTGGTTCATTTATACAATGGAGTTTTACTCATCAGTAAAGAAAGATGAAATCATGAAATTTGCAGGTAAACATATGGAACTAGAAAGTTATACTAAGTGAAGTAACACAGGCTCAGAAAAAAAATCGACATATGTTCTCCCTCATATGTGGGTCCTGGAACCAGACCCTGATAAGTAAGTATGTATCCAGACATAACTAGAGGAGCCAGGATAATGGAAAGGAAACAGGGAGGTAAAGGAAAGAAAGAATCTGAAAAAGAAGAACGGTAGAAAATAGGTGTTAATAAGAGAGATATGGATAAAAATGCAGTTATTTTTTAAGGGGAAGGGGGAGGGAAGGTTATATAAGGAAACTAGGGGATAAAGGGAAAGAAGGAGCTCAAGAGAGGTAGGACCATAGGAGAAGGGTATTATTAAGGGGAAAATGGGAAAAACGAGGGCACCTTAAATGGGAAAACCATGGTGGAAGGGTTAGACAATGCGAGAGATAAATAATGCCTAGCTAGTCTTAAAAAACCAGACAGAACCATATTAGTCCAACAACCTACTGACAAATTATACATACAACCAGATCAAAGCATGTAATATATGTCTAGGCAAGGTTTATCTGAGAATGTCTGGTCTTTATCCAAGCTCTATCAACATGGCACATGGTAATTAAAAGTACCAGACTGGTAGAACTAACCTTGGATGTTTAGCAGCCATACTATGAGGCCTATACTAATTTGGACAGAGGGACATAAAGGACTGTTTTTGCTCCTTTCCCTCCTAGCTCGACTAAGTTCCAGGGTACTATGAGCATCTCTGAAAATGTCCTGTAACTGTGGTGAGTCACCTGTCCTCTTGATCAAGGAGGCTGTGGAGACCCCACCAGATGGACCTGAACCAGCGCCCAGTCTACAAAGAGGAGGGTCAACACAGAGGAATCACTTCCTCCATGCTTCCATGCAAAGCCAGCTATGGTCGAACAGGACCTTTGACTTATCTTCACATGGACAGAACTGGTAAAAGAAAGGAGCCCAGCTCCTTCCAAGCCCATGTGACCCCTGAGGAACAGATCCTCAAACAACCTTAAGAGTAAAACTAAATTGGTTTATCTGGGCCAACTGTATGGCCTTAAACACCCAAAAGGAAAGTATAACCAAGGATTAATGGGGTCAATATAAAGAGTCCATATATATAGCGAAAGGCTACATAACAAGAAACAATGCCAGACAGGCAATACCTTCGAGTTATTGGCCAGGGTGGCCCAAAAGACTCTCAGATAGTAACCCAGCATAAAACTGGGAAAATGAACAGCAGACCCCCAATCATCTAAAGGAATAATGACAACTGATTGCTGGTAGATGAGGAACAGCTGATCTTCCTAAAACAAGGATCTTAGATAGGCTGACTAGATTCAGCAAATGGAGAGGCACTGGGGAATGGCTGGGGGTGCTGACAACATAGTGGACAGTAACAGGGATGACAGAGTATATGGGCTACAGTGTGGCGGGGGGGAGGCTATGGGAGGGTGCCATTTGGGAAGTGGGTATATAGATGAATAAGATTATGTGGGATGTTCTGTATGATATACACACACACAAAAGTCAACAAAAATACATATTTGAGGAGGAAGCATAAAAATTTACTTCATATTAATTAGAAGAATGATAAACATTACCACTGAAATCCAGGTGCCAAGGATCCGAGTGTGTGTAACTGACTGTGACTAGTAATAATCAGATACATAGAGATTAAAGACATATGTACAAACATCTAAGTGTTAGTAGCCTTAAAAATGTAGCAGACAGCCTTTTTAAAAATGAAGTGGAGATCTTCTTTAAAGGGTAATAACTCGTTCAATTTTATGTCTTACAGGGTTTATACTGAGTTCAATATTGTATAACTGTATTAATTCAGCTGTGAATCTAAAAATTTATAGCCACTTTTGAAAGAGATATATCCTTGCTCTGTAAATTGTTATTGAATGTTAAAGCAGTAATGAAATGCTTCTTCTAATCATGTGGTTATTAAATAAAATAAAAAGTCATACCAAACATATGGCCATATTTTTCCATCATTTCTTTAGTTGGAAAATAGGCCGAAGAATACAGATTATGATTTCTCAACTGATGTTTAAAATGAACATGTTGATGGAGACAGGCAGCTGCTGCTAGATATGCACGGATAGGAATTTTCCAAGTAACTAATAGAAAAGCCAGGACAACCCATCAGAAAACATATAGTTTGAGGGTTACTATGATTTTGATTTTCTGGTTTATGTTTTTGTTTTGTGGTACTGAATTTAAACATTGAATAATATTCCTAGTCCTTTGTTTGTTTGTTTAAATATGGATTCATGAGTAAGAAGAGATAAAGATTTTTGTAGTAGGTAGTTGATATCAGTTGATCCACTTGGAATAAAAGGAATAAGAATGGGCCAGTGAGATGGCTCAGTGGGTAAAGGCACTTGCCATCAAGCCTGATGTCCTGAGTTCGAGTCCCCAGAACCTATATGGTGAAAGTAGAGAACGCACTCTCATTGATTGTCCTCTGATCTCCACATGCATGCCCATACATATACATACACAGAAAATAAATAAAATTTAATACTTTTTTTAAAAGAATGGTTATGTGTTTGAGTACTTTTATCTGTCTTGTTTTTCTCACTGATCCTGTTGGCATTCCAGTTCTCCCCCATTGCTTTCACTGCTCTCCCTATTTAGGGCTGCAACTGTGTCTCACTAAGTGACTAAGGTAAGAGATGATTGGGAAGCTGCTGTGATTATCCTAGGTTAATGTAGGTAAAACTGTTCCTTCTTAATCTGAGAAACTAATAATGATCCCAGCACTGAGGAGGCAGAAGCAAGAGAATCATGAGTTCAAGGCCAGCGTTTGCTACAGAGTGAGACCCTGTCTCAAAAAGCACAAACCAAAAAAGCCCGCAAACGAAGCACGTACAGGTGGCTCTGTTCTCTTGCTGGTGAAGGCTGCTATGTCTGAGAATGCTATCGTAGGCCCTTTCTCAGCTTGAGGCACTCCTTCCTTGTTGGTGCAGTTCTCTCATCTCTCTCATAGAATGATTGATTATATCTGCTCCTGTCCACAGCTTCTATGGGGCTAAATGAAGAACAGAAACGATTTCAGAAAGTGGCCTTTGACTTTGCTGCTCAGGAAATGGCTCCACATATGGCAGAGTGGGACCAGAAGGTAGGCGTCTTCTGTGTCTAGCTGTCCAAACAATACCTCTTCCAGCAGCTCTTCCTTTCCCTCTACAGTCCTAATTACTTAGTGTCACTCGTCAACTTTTACTGCAAGTAAGAAGACAGATGATGGCTGATTCCTTTCATAGAAGTTGTCCCAGATGTCCTATAGATACCAGGTTTTTTTTTTTCCTAATTGAACAAAGATATAGACATTCCTAAAATTAAGGCAATTCTATAGCACATTCTTAGAGAACACATTAACTGATGTCACTATAAGATGACAAAGGTATTTGAGGTTAAGAGAATTCCTACACTCCCAAATGCAACCATCCTAACTTCTAAAGTAAAGTCAGTCTGGAAACCAATCTCTGATGACCCTGCTCTCTCTTTGTTTATGTAGGAACTGTTCCCTGTGGAAGTGATGCGGAAGGCAGCACAACTGGGCTTTGGGGGGGTCTACGTCCGAACAGATGTTGGTGGGTCTGGACTGTCTCGACTTGATAGCTCTGTCGTCTTTGAAGCCTTGGCTACAGGCTGCACCAGCACCACTGCCTACATAAGCATCCACAAGTGAGCATGCACACCCTAAAGGACAGTGAAGGGCTAAGCACATGGGCTGAAGGGGAAACCGGATTTATGAGAAAAAGATGAATTGTTCTTAAGAAACTAAACTGTTAATACACAGTAGGTCTGCTGGTGCCTGCTGTACTTGATTCTCTTGTCTTGTACATTGCTCAGAGAATCATCTCTGCCAGCCATCTCCCAAATAGAAGTGCTGATACCAGTGGATTTCTCCAGTTTTTCTCAGTCTACAAATGAAGCCTCCAGTAATTTGAGAAAGTAACAGGAAGTACATTTATCCCTGTTTTGGGGGCTCATTTAATCTGATTAGGAGCAGCAGGAGCATCCAGCTGAGAGATACCTAGGCCTCTGGTAGTACCCATTTCAGAAACATGCTTTAAGTTTCTCTCTCGCTTTCAAGTTGAATCTTTTCATTTGTTTCTTTTCCCTTCCCACTTTCTCTTCTGCTTTCACTCTTTTGTTACCTTTTTCCCACTCCCATGCCCTAATTTTCTGTCTTTATTTCTGTCAATTCCTTTTCTGGGTATACCAAACAGCATGTGTGCCTGGATGATTGATAACTTTGGAAATGAGGAACAGAGGCACAAATTTTGCCCTCAGCTCTGTACCATGGAGAAGTTTGCCTCCTACTGCCTCACTGAACCAGGTGCGTTTTCCCTTCGCACAGGTGAGACCTAGCAGGGAGGGAAGTAGAGTGTGTGTAGTCAGTGAGCATTCCTCACCCATTGGCACACATAATCACTGTTTACTACACAGTTAGGTTGTGGAGTGATAAGAGTCCTATGGCCTGGTATTACAGGTTCCACAGGCCTTCAGGTCAGAGTTCCTCAGCTGTACACCACTGTTACCTGGTGCATTAGGAGAGAGACAGTGGACTGCTTGATACAAGCAGTTTTCACCAAGTACAAAGAATTCCTTTGGCCATGTGAATTTTTATTTATTTTTATGTGTATGAGTGTATTGTCTGCATGTGCGTAAGTGCACCCATGTCATACAATGCCCGTGAAGGTTAGAAGAAGGCATCAGATCCCCTGGAACTGGAGTTATAGACAGTTGTTAGCCACCATGTGGGTGCTGGGAATTTAACCTGGGTCCTCACAAGTGCAGTCAGTGCTCTTAACCACTGAGCCATCTTTTCAGCTTCTGGCCATGTGGATTTTATAGTAGTGCATGCTGAACTCTCAGGAAGATTTCTTAGGACATGGAATTGTGCTGGACTCCCTTGACTTCACTGATTTCCTTCCTTCTCTGCTCCCTTTGATCCCTCACTCAGAAAGTGGGAGTGACGCTGCATCTATTTTGACCTCAGCTAAACGACAAGGAGATCAATACATCCTCAATGGCTCCAAGGTACAAGCATGTATTCCTAGAGCAATTTGGAAGCAATTTCCCACATTTTTCCTGGCATCTCTTGGTTTCTTGAGTCTGAGTTAACATTTCCATATGGGAGTTTGCATGTTGGGAAGAGAATCCCATCGTTTAATTCTTAGGATCGGATTCTACATAGTTGCACTAATTTTTGTCTCTTTCCTATTCTTATCAACTAAATCCTTGATCCTCCAGTCACTGCTAGAGCCATTTACCTTTTACCCCTTCTTGGTCTCTACCTTTGTTCTGTTGTTGTTTTCTCAGATGTCATGCTAACTTATGTATCCAATCCTCATGTACCCCCTTTCCACCCATAGGCCTTCATTAGTGGAGGTGGTGAGTCAGATATCTATGTGGTCATGTGCCGAACTGGAGGATCTGGCCCCAAAGGCCTCTCGTGTATAGTTGTTGAAAAAGGAACCCCTGGCCTTAGCTTTGGCAAGAAGGAGAAGAAGGTGAGTGAATATTGGCCTTTAACCATCTCATTATAAGTCTCTGACACCTGTTAGACCAACCCCTGCCCTGAATTATGAAATAAGTTCACATAGGGATACATAGCATAAAAGAAAGCATTGTTGCAGAAGGGATAATTAGTTTTGTAAGCTATTTATCATTTAAATTCTCTTTTCCTCTATTCAATTTTGCCCTGTATTTCTCTTTTTTAACCACTGTGTGTGTGTATTCATGTGTATAAAGGCTAGAGGCTGATGTAGGGTATTTTCTTTGCTCTTTGATTTTTAAAAGTTTTTTTAAAGTCAATTTATTTTTAATTTATGTGTATGAGTGTTTTACCTGCATGTAAGTGTACCCATGTGTGCAGTGTCCATGGAGACCAGAAGAGGATGTTGGATCCTCTGGAACTGGAGTTATGGATAGTTATTAGTCACCATGTAGGTGTTGAGAACTGAACCCAAACCAGTGCTCCTAACCACTCAGCCATCTCTCCAGCCCCTCTACCTGATTTTTTGAGACGGTCTCTTACTGAACCTGGAGCTTATCTGTTGGGTAGCTGGCCCACAAGCCCCAGCAATTTTCCTATCTCCACCTCCCCAGCTGTACTTGACTTCTTATGTGGATGCTGGGTATTCAACCCAAGTCCTCAGACACTCATGGCAGGCACTTTACTGACTGAGACATCTCCCCAGCCCCTGCCCTGTATTTCTTCCCAGTTTTTATCATACCATATTATCCCAGAAATACAGATGGTTCATGATGTTGACCGGAGAGTGAAAAGCATATGGGACACTTTACTTCTTTAAATAAAAATAAAATAAAGTTTGTTGACAGGGAGGGGTTGTAGGTTATTCAGGAATCCAAGGACAGTGTTTCCATAGATATTTTAAAAGATAGACAGGGGCTGGAGAGATGGCTCAGTGGTTAAGAACACTGGCTGTTCTTGCAGAAGACCTGGATTTGAATCCCAGCACCCACATGGCAACTAACAACTGTCCATAACTCAAGTTCCAGGAGATCTGACAGCCTCTTCTGTCCTCCATGGGCAT
>NW_008356058.1:3657714-3674326 GCF_000622305.1 Nannospalax galili
CATGGGCATTGCATGACAAGGGTGCACTTACCTGCATGCAGGCAATACACACATACACATAAAATTTAAAAAATAATAATTAAAAAAAATACCTAGGATTAAGAAACCCCACGGCCAGGCCATAAATAGGAAATCTGTGATAATGTTGATAGTATGAGACCCATTCAGGTTTTAAAAAAATATTTATTTACGTATTTATGTGTTAGGTGTATGACTGTTTTGCTGTAGGCATGTAAATGCACCTAGTGTATGCAGTGCCATGGAGGCCACAGGAAGGTGTCACATCTCCTGGAACTGGAGTTACAAATAGTTGTTAGCTGCCATGTGAGTGCTGGGAACCAAATATGGGTCCTCTGCAAGAACAGCCAATGTTCTTAACCACTGAGCTATCCAGCCACCACTCAGATTTTTTTTTTTTAGACCAGGTTATCAAAACATAAATATAGTTGTTGCACTCTTGGTTAGAACTTTTGAAGTCAGGTAATGAAAGGACCCCAACATCTCTCTCCCACATCCTCTAGGGTTTCCATGTTTTCTTCATTATGCATCCTAACCCTTTGTAACTGTTAAGGTTTTAGTGCCTCCTCTCTTTTAGTGTAACAGTGTTCAAAGCCATGTTCTGACTCCTGGGAGGACAAAGAATTATTAACCATCCGTAGCCCTGTTTGGGCTTATAAAACATATACTACTTTTTGTATATAAAATCTCTGTAGCTAGGCATGCTTAGGCACACCTTCAATTCCAGCATTCAGAAGGCTAAGGCAAGAAGATTGCAAGTACTAGGCTAGCCTGGGCTACACAATGAAACTGTATCTCAAAATTATAATAGCAAAAATGACAACCATTTCCCTATTTGCAAAAGCAAAAAGAATTCTGTTGTGACTGGAGTTGCAATGAGCAAGAAAGTGGACTGGAGGCAGAAAGGTAGCCAGAGCCTTGTGAGCCAGGATGAGACAGCACTGAGAGTCAGTTTGGCTGTGCCAGAGACCAGAGCAGTCTGCTTTTCATGTTCCTTAGTAATCTTTCCTACAAAGAAATGTTCTTATCACTTAGCATATTTAACACTATTACTGAGAGTTTTAAACCTCCGGCTTTGTATTGACTTTATGAGAGAGTAATTATCTATCTCCCCTTTGATTTAGTTATTTAAGAGTTTTATGTGGAAGAATGAGTTTTCTTATCATGGAAGTGTGGAAATAAGAATAATGTACAGAAGAGTGAATAAGACTGAGCAGGAACAGGCTGCACACGTAGTATTGTAGGTATGCAGGTCTCCCAGAGGCAGAGGGTCTTCAGCCCACTCTCCACATGAAGAAGGTAGATTGTGTGTATATTTTTGGAACTGGAGACAGGATCTCTCCTTTAACCCAGCTAGACTGGCTAGCCAAGGAGCTCTGGGGATCTGCATGCCTTTGTGCCTCCTTCCTCCCAACCACCACCGGTAAAATTGCAGATGTGTGTTGTAACAATACCTAGCTTTTTACTTGGGTTCTGGAGATTCAAACTCGGGCTCTCATGCTTGTATGGCAGGCACTTTATTCACAGAGCCATCATCCCAGCACTGAAGGTAATGCTTTTTACAATAAGGACTTCACAGATGAGAGAAGGTAGCAGCTATTTGTAGTTTGGTTCTTTAATGCTTAGACATTCTAAAAAGGTCAAAGCTTTCTTATGCATTCCTGCTTTCAGATGTTTGTATTCACTTTGGGGTGATAAAGTACAAAGGTAACTGTCATATAGGGCAGCATTGTGGACTTTCAGACTTGGAGTAGAGACCATAGGAACTTAAAAGAGCAAATGTGGTGATGCTTTGTACTACTGGAAGACTTGGAAGGCTTCATGTAGTCTAGACTTCCATGGTGTTTGGAAATGAGAAGTCCCAATGTGGAGAACAGAGTCACAGATAATGTGAGTTTGAAAACTCAGAGGCAGGCCTAAGATGGCTCAATGTGGGAGGGTGCTTTGCACCAAGCCTCCTGGCTTGGGTTCAACCGCCGAATCCATATACTAGAAGAAGAGAGCCAACTCTGACAAGTTGATTTCTGACTTCCACATGTGTGCTATGGCATACTTCTCCCCCAAATAAATTAATAAATGTTTTAATTTTTTAAGAAAAAAAACCCAGAGACACTAAGTGCAGACCAGTTTAGAAGAGAAGGTTGGGGCCAAATGTTACCTTATGTAAAGGCTAAGGGAATAAGTCTTACAGCGAAAGCTTGAACTTACCAATTAGAGAGAGTTGCTGAATAACATTTGTTTACCCTTTTTTGCATTCTAAGCTGGTACTTAGCCTCTGAGCTTTATCTTTAGCCCTACTGTTTTGGTGTTTTTAGTTTGGATTTGATTTGTTTGGGGATCCAAAGCTCTCTTCTGGCCTCTTCAGATATTGCATGTACATGGTGCATCTACATACATGCAGACAAAACACAGAGCTAAAATAAACTAAAAAACAACAAATACATTCTACCTGAAATAAGTGTCTTTCTGAGTATAGATAAGCCTTCATCTCTGAACTTTTTTCCTTCTTCTTGTTTTACATTCTTATGGGTCTAAGTTCCAGATGCTGGACCCCCATATTTTACACGCTTCTGCCCACAGGAAAGGCCCTCCTTAGGGGATCCTTGGGCAGCCACCCGATCCTTGGGCAGCCACCCAGTCCCTGATTTTTTCCAGGTGGGGTGGAACTCCCAGCCAACCCGAGCTGTGATCTTTGAAGACTGTGCTGTCCCTGTGGCCAACAGGATTGGGAGTGAGGGGCAGGGCTTTCTCATCGCCATGAAAGGACTGAATGGCGGGAGGATCAATGTTGGTGAGGCCAGGAGGAGGTGGGGAGGGAGGGCAAGGACTGAGGCCAGCAACTGTCCTTCTGGCTCAGCTGTGAGGCCTTGATTCTTCCTCTCCAGCATCCTGCTCTCTGGGGGCTGCTCATGCTTCGGTTGTCCTCGCCCGAAACCATCTCAAGGTCAGGAAGCAGTTTGGAGCACCTCTGGCCAATAACCAGGTAAGGCCCCAGCTGTCTCTGCATCTGTATTATCAGAAGCTGCCCTAAGGCTCTGTTCTCTAGAAAAGGGGTAGGCTATGTTATCCTTCCAGGGGCTTGCCACCGTCTTAATCCAAACCTGTGCTTTACATGTGCCAATGACTTTTTTCAGGAGGTAGTAATACAAAATACAAGGAAACTAAATAACTTCTTTAGAACTGAGGATGTAGTAGCTTCTGTGTATAGGTGGCAGGAGACTTTGAAGCACTTAGAAGAGGCACCTCATTTGAGGGGTGTGTGTGTGTGTGTGTGTGTGTGTGTGTGTGTGTGTGTGTGCTCTCGTGCACATCAGAGGGTAACTCTTAGGAGTAGGTTCTCCTGCTGCTTATGGGATCTAGGGTTCAAACTCAGGTTGTACGAAGTGCCTCCACCTGCTGAGCCAGCTCACCAACCTAAGAAGTCTTCTTAGTCCAGATCAGTCCTAGACAGGCTTGTCTAAACTCTTGTGTCTTGTCTGGTTCCCTTCTCTCCTGTGGCTGCAGTGCACATCAGAGGGTAACTCTTAGGAGTAGGTTCTCCTGCTGCTTATGGGATCTAGGGTTCAAACTCAGGTTGTACGAAGTGCCTCCACCTGCTGAGCCAGCTCACCAACCTAAGAAGTCTTCTTAGTCCAGATCAGTCCTAGACAGGCTTGTCTAAACTCTTGTGTCTTGTCTGGTTCCCTTCTCTCCTGTGGCTGCAGTACCTGCAATTCCAGTTGGCAGATATGGCCACAAGGCTGGTTGCTTCAAGGATTCTGATCCGTACTGCAGCAGTGGCATTACAGGAGGAACGAGAAGATGCAGTGGCCCTGTGCTCCATGGCCAAGCTCTTTGCTACAGAAGAATGCTTTGCTGTAAGTGATGAGCTCCCTGGTCCTCCTGAGACAGACGGAGCAGCTGCTAGGCTCAGGGGTGTTGAGGGATATGTCAACTCTAGAACGCTACCCTCTTGTGGTGTTGAAGGAATCACTTTGAGGCCTAACAGTGTAAATTGACTTGGGAGAGGCCTGCATGAGAAGTCTTCCAGCTAGCCTTTTAGCCTGCTCTATTAAATGCTCCAGTATGGCTCTGTCTTTCTGATGCATTCTAGATTAGGTACATCTTTGCAAAATTCAAAGCAGCCCAATGCTCCTATCCCAAATTTAGCACTAATTGCCATGTTTAAGCTCTTTCCACATTGAGACTGTATTGCCACCAGGTGGCACCTGAGCTTCATAGAATACAGTCAGAGTGACTGTAAGCCAGCTTTGCCCCCAGGACAGAATAAATGAGAAAAGCCTAGGTTTGTACCTTATCTGAGTGATGGGAACTGACAGCCTTAGAGGTAGACTTCCTTTGTGATTGACCATTTATAATCTGGAACTTCTCTTTGGGGCTTGAGTGACTATCTGGTTATCTGTTCTTTCTCTGCCAAACTGAGGGTTGGGGTGGGGAGGGAAGTCGGGTAATCCACAGTCTTCCTGGGCATAAAAATATCCACTCCCTGTCTCCCAGCAGATCTGTAACTGGGCTTTGCAGATGCATGGGGGCTATGGCTACCTGAAGGATTATGCTGTTCAGCAGTATATGCGGGACTCTAGGGTCCATCAGATCCTAGAAGGTAAAACTTGCCAGAGGTTATTCTCTCCCATTTTGAATAGTTACAGGATCCATGCTTTCTCCAGCCTGTCTCAATACCTGTGCTGGCTACTCCTCGGGATCTTGCCAGGCTCTTCCTTTCTTGAACCCTGTTCAGGAAATGACCCGGTGCTGCATTAGGAAGATCATAGGCAGGGAGCCAGGAGACTGCTTTGTCCTCATAGCCACATTGTCTAAATGTTATCTGTATCAGTATTGTTAGTGTATTGTTCAGTAAGATTGTCAGTATGTGAGTTTCTTCTTTAGCTACAAGCATTCTATCAAAGAACCATGTGAGCTGTCAGTCAGGTACAGAACTGGGGTTCCACTCTGTAATCAGTGTAAGTCTGGAGGGGATCCTGTTCCAGCTGGTGTAGGCAGCTAGGGCTCTCATACTGCAAAAGTGCGTGGGACGCAGGCTTCTCTTGTGCCTTTTCAGTGAACAGTGTAGGAGTGCTGTAATGGGGTCAAAGAAGACCTTGAGCACTTGCCTCCCTACCCTCAGAGGATCCATGTTGTACCTGAGTGGGCACCCAGAATCTTCTGGAAGACTTACAGAAACAAATTGTTTGGTTCCACCCTCAGAGTTTCTGCTCCATTGGGCCAATAAAGGCAGTGGCTGCCAGTGAGGAAACCACACTTTGAACCCCACTGTCCTGTGTCTGAATTATTACTCTTTTTTTCTTTTAGACACAGTCTCACTATGTAGCCATGCCTGGCTTAGAGCTCCCTATGTAGAACGGATTGGCCTCAAACTCACAGAGATCTGCCTGCTTCTGCTTCTGAGTGCTATGGGATTAAAGGCATACACAATCATGCCCTGCCTGAATCATAATTCTAAAGGTCTTACTTTCCACTGCACACTTCAGCAATAACATGCTTATTTGGTTCAGTTCCTAACACTGAAATTAAGCTTCCCCGAGTTTTATGAGTGTGGGACATATCTTTTTGCTAAAGATTTTGTCTTTGCTATATTAAAAGCGAGAAAAGCCAGATTCATTTATTTCAGATCCCACCATCATCTACTTTAAAAGAATAGGAACACTGGCTGCTATTACTTTGTTTCATCATAGGCTACTGGATAACTATGAAAGCTTAGATTTGGCTTTACTAAGATTCTGTGATTATACATTCCTTAAGGGATTTACTTTATATTTTGCTTCATACTAAGGCTATGTTAAAAGTGAAACAAGCAATTGATCCCCTCCTTTCAGGGAAAATGCTTTACTTTATACATCAGTGTTCTGATTACCCAAAGAAATATATGTTGTTGAAAATATATAAAACATGTAAAAGATAAGAAAAAAAGTATCACTCATATTTCTACATCCAGGATTGCTCCTTGGTTACATTCTCCTTTGAGCCTCTTTCTATCCTCTTGCATGTACTGTTCGTTAAGAATTAGAGTTATATTATTTTGTTTTACCCTATTAAATTAGTAAACATTTTCATTATCAGAAGATAAACATTAGAGATGTATTAAAAAATGAAAATATTATCCCAGTGGACCACCAAGATGACTTAGTGGGTAAAGAAACATGTTGCCAAGCCTGACAACCTGAGTTCCATCCTTGGAACCCACATGGTGAAAGGAGAGAACCAGTCATGAAAGTTGCCTTCTGACTTCCCATGTATGCTGTGGCATGCATGCACCAACAGACACACACACACACACACACACACACACACACACACACACACACACCAAATAAATAAAAATAGAATTTTTTAAAAATTTAAAACATAAATATTGCTGGGTGTGGTAGTGTACACCTGTAATCTCAACACTCGGGAAATTGGAGGCAGTATAACCAAGAGTTCAAGGTCATCCTTAGAGACATAGCAATTCTGAGGTCAGCCTGAGCTACATGAGATACTGTCTCAAACAAAACAAAAGCAAATATAAATACTATTTCTTACTTCCTGTCATTTTTCTGTAATTACAAAGATAGAAGCAACAATTGTGTTTAAGTTCACGACTACCCTGTTCCTACTGAATTCATTGTTTTTCTTTCAGGTAGCAATGAAGTGATGAGGATACTGATCTCTCGAAACATGCTACAGGACTAGCACCCACACTGGAGAGTCTGGCCTGGTGTTCTGCATGCAGCTGCAGTCAGTGTTAAGTGCCTATGTGGGCTGTTCTGTTACAAATGGATCATGAAGAAGATTGAAGGGCTGAACTCTTCCAGTTTGGGGCTTAAACTGTTTGCTGACAGCAGTGTTGTTTCTAATACAGGAACAGAGTTCTTGGTAGAACTGGAAGAGCTGCCCTGATGAGTCATGTCACAAGAAGATCTGCCACCTTGTTTTTTCATTCTAGAAAGATAAACAGTGAATAGTTAGTACCAAAGTCTTACCTTGGATCCACATTCTCTGCATGTTGTTGATCCTGAGAGCCTGGGTATTTCAATGAAGTTTTTTTTTCTTGATTATAGAAGCAAAGTGCTGAGGTGAGGGCAGTGGTCAATGCTGTCTCTCTGTTCTGTTCTGTAGTGGCAGTGTCTCAGGACAGCTCTCCTGTGAACTTAAATCAAGGTGAAGTGAATATTGGGGAAACTACTACTAAGCTATTAGGGTTTAGGGTTCACCTTTACTTGGAATTTTGACTATTTGGTGGTGGATTTTTATATAGGTTTTGGTTTCCTCTTTTAGACTTGCTTCTCTTTTTAAGTATTTTTAATCATTGGCAAGTAAAATCTACCCCTTTCTGTACTGTCTACTTCAACTGAAGTTGGTTTTTATCTTTTTTTTTTTCTTTGATATTTTTGAGATAGGGTCTCCTGTAGCCCCAGCTGACCTGGAACTCACTATGTAGACCAGGCTGGCCTTGAACTCACAGTGATCCACCTGCCTCTGCCTCTGGAGTGCTGGGACTAAAGGCGTGCGCTACCACGTCTGGCTTGTTTTTTATCTTTTAAATAAGCCTTATAACTATATTAAAGATTTTTATATGTTCGAGTAAACATTTAACTAGATTCTGGAGTTATTAGGAATCTTTCCTAAGCCAATTTGTCTTTTAAAAAGCATATCCAAGGGCTGGAAAGATGACTTAGCGGTTAAGAACACTCGCTGTTCTTGCAGAGGACCCGGGTTTGGTTCCCAAATCCCACATGGCAGCCAACAACTGTGTTTTAGGGAATCTGACACCCCTTTTTGACCTCCACAGGCATTGCATGACATGAATGCACTTAACATACATGCAGACAATACATTCATACACATAAGATAAAAATAATAAATATTAAAAAATAAAAAGCATATCCTTTATTAATTTTGCAGACTAGACATTATTTATCATGTATGAAAGTCTATTTAG
This sequence comes from Nannospalax galili, assembly GCF_000622305.1. NCBI lineage: Eukaryota > Metazoa > Chordata > Mammalia > Rodentia > Spalacidae > Nannospalax > Nannospalax galili. The sequence continues at coordinate 3,665,672 of NW_008356058.1, forward strand.
ATATTATTCAGTGATTAGGGCTTTTGGGGAAACCCTGCTATAGGTGGTTATTATTTTACTCTATTTCGTCATGTCCATAAAAGAAAAATATGCAAGATATTTTGTTAATCACAAATCAGTGATTATTGAAAAAGGTATACTTCTGTAGCTATGACAATATTTTCTTTTTTGAATGCATACGTTGTGTCTGAAACTGTGTTGTGCACAGGGAGCAAGATGTGGCTACACTTCAAGGTTTAAAATGTGATTTTGCTGCCCATAGCTATATGTAACGGAAGCTGATAGAGTACTGCATGTATATTAGTTACTTTTCTGTTCTGATGAAAATACTATGACTCAAAGTGACTTATTGACGAGTTTATTTTGGCTTATTGTTCCCAAGGGAGAGTCCATAATAGTGGGGGAGACATGACAGCAGGCAGCCAGAGCAAGAAGCTAAGAGCTCACTTCTTGAACCCATACACAAAACATAGAGAACTGCATGTGACGTAAGGCTGTGAGCTTTCAAGGCCCACCCCAGTGATGAGCTTCCTTCAGCAAGACTACACCTCCTAAAGAGTCCAAGACCTCCCAAATGACACCACCAACTGGGGCCAAAGTATTCAAATACGTGAACCTATTTGGGCGGGGGGGCATTTCTCATCCGAACCACCACATGGTAACAGTGTCTTGTAAGACTGAAAGAGCAGGCTGGCTGAAGCAGTCAGGTAGGGAGAAGTCCACAGAGAAGGTAAAATTCAAATTACACTTTTCTGAAAATGTGTAGTATTTAAAGAAAATCAAACTGCATTTCAGTGAAGCAGAAGTCAAGACTGGGAAAAGTACAGGATTTGTGTGGGAAATACTTCTATTTATTGTGATTTGTTTGGAGATGGTGACACTTTTGTGTAGTATGGTTTGGGATTGGCATGGGCAGAAAAAAATCTGGATAGAAAATGGAAAAAGCCCAGGATAGAGTTTAATTTAGTAAACAGAAGAAACATGGATGGTTTTTATGGAGGAAGGTAGGATAAAATTAACCCATTCTTTTAAAAAGGTTTTCTTTTATTTGTGTGTGTATGTGTGTATGATGTACATGTGCAGAGATCACAGGAAAAATTTGGGGAGTCAGTTCTTACCTTCTACCATGAAGGGTTCTAGGACTCAAAACAGGTCATCAACCTTGCACTGTAAGCACTTTACCCACTGAGCCATCTTGCTGGCCCAAAATTAATCCATTCTTAAGAAAATTCTGAGTACATATGTAGGATCAATAAAGACAGAAGGTAAGGCATACTCAGTCTAATAGGGTTTGAAATAGTCAAAGTATGAGGGCATTCAAGCCCATATTTAGAAATAGAAACAGCAGATGTAAACTAATGAGCAGTATTTAGAATGTCCATTGAGGAACTTAAAGTTTTCTTTATTAGCTAGGCTGTTTTCTGGCATTTCTGAGGTTCCTATTATAACTCAAAGCACTGACAATGCTATATTAATGTCTTTGTTCCCTGGTGTGATTTAGATGAGATTATAGCTATTAAAAGATAAAAACTAGATATAATAGCTAACTCCTATTATTCCAGCACTCAGGAAGCTGAAGTAGGATGTTTGCCACGAGTTCAAATTAAACTGGACTACATACGAAATGAGACCCTATTTGAGAGCTGGCAATGTAGTTCAATGATAAAGCACTTTCCTAGTATGCAGGAGGTCCTGGGGTTCTCCAGTGCTGAGGGGTAGGAACATTCTTAGTTGTCACCTTCAAGTATTAGAAATTTCAGGTTCTCAATCACTTGGTAAAGAATTTTATACTTGTAGCAAGTAAACAGTGAACTCTTGGCTAATTTCTAGCATTTTTCATTTGCTATATCATAAATAAAAGCAAAAACCATACCAACATGCTCTGCTCTTTGAGAGACACTCCTGTGGTAGCCAGGTATATGGTAAGGAATTTATGTTAAAGTTTCAGGAAAATGTATCTCTGAAGGAACTTAGGTGAAGTTGTGGGTTGAATTGTATCCCCCAAATGAATTCTGAACACCTTGGAATGTAATCTAATTTGGCAGATATAATTAGTTAAGATGAGGTGATGCTACAGTAGGGTGATTCTTTCAGCCAGTATGACTGCCCTTCTGAGAAGACTGCCATGTAAAGGCATAAGTGCAAGAGCGCCATTTGAAGATGGAAGACAAAGTGTTGCAAGTTGTCACAAGAAGCTAGAAGCATAGAACTAATTGTTCCTGACAGCACTCAGAAAAACAAACTTTGTGGCATTCTGGTCTAGAACTCTAAGGAAATAAATATCTGTTGTTAACCACCCAGCAGCTGTGGTATTTTGCTATGGCAAACTGAACAGAGTAATATAGTCAGTGTCATGGAAATCTTGTAAAGCAATAATAGGATGGAGTGGTTGCTCAAAAATTAAGCAGACCAGGACTGACATATACCTTAGTGATATAGTGCTTGCCTAGTGTGCCATTTGTTCCATCCACAGCACCAAAATCATCATCATCATCATCATCATCATCATCACAGTGTATGAGCTGGAGAGATAGCTCAGTGGTTAAGAGCACTTGATGCTGTTGTAGAGCATCAGAGTTCAGCTCCCAGTACCCAAATCGTGACTCACAATTGTCTGCAACTCCAGTTCTAGGGGATCCAGTGTTCTCTTCTGGCTTCTACAAGCATTGCATGCATGTGGTATACATATATACATACATGTATACTCATACACATTAAATTGAACTTAAAAATCACGACATATTTCCCAATACTAGCAGTAAGCTGTTGAGAAAATTTTTTTATTTATTATTTTTATTTTATGTGTATGAGTTTATTGCCTGCATGTAGGTAAGTGCACCTGTGTCGTACAATCCCTGCGGCGGACAGAAGAGGCCATCAGATCCCCTGGAACTGGAGTTACAGACAGCTGTTAGCTGCCATGTGGGTGCTGGGATTCGAACCTGGGTCTTCTACAAGAACAACCAGTGTTCTTAACTGCTGAGCCATCTCTCCAGCCCCAAGAAAGTTTTAAAATGCCACATTGGTATCCCAAAATATTTATGCTTGGGTACAAATTAATTTAAAGCTATTCATGACCTCCCTACTGAAAATTACTAGATATTGCTAAGAAAAATTAAAATATACATGGGCAAAAATCTGTGTTGTTCTAGAAGTATGAAAATACAAAGGATCTAGGTGTGTCAGATTCTACTGCAGCTACTACCAAATATTCACTTTAAATACATACGTAGTGGAATAAAGTTGGAGATCTTTTTTTTCCTAACTAGTTTAGTTTATTGGGCTTGCTAACAGAGCATAGGGTGAGGATTTCAGAAGAGTGGGAGCCCCCCCCATTTATGGCTGTGCTGGAAAGTCCACACTCAAATATAGAGTCTGTGACTTCCCAATAGCCGCACAAAGTGGTGAGAGAGGTGCCTCATGACTTAATGTAAGGCTTATATATCCTTAGCCCCTCCCCCACATGCAGCTACGGTCGAATGATTGGGTGGGAGGGGTAACTGACTACCCCCTTAACTCCTTAGAAGGAGGTGTGACTATAGCTTGCTAGCATAGTGTACATAGTGTACATAATCAGAGGAAACTTCCAGTTAATACTCCACCCCTTCCTCCAGCTCTTACATTCTTTCTGCCAACCTCTTCCGCAACAGTCCCTGAGCCTCAGAAGGGGTGGTAAATGTGGGATGATCTTCCTCCCATTGTGTCAAGGCACTAAACTTTTGGGTCTCTGCATTGCCTGTTTTCCATGGGCCATTGGCCCATTTCAGTGGGATTCTATCTACTATAAAACACAAACAGCAAGAAGCAAGAACATCTGAACAGTGGCTGGTATAATAACTTATGGATGTAAACACAAATGCTTGGATGGTATTTAGCAGGTGAATCACATCCATCTAACAAAATAGTTGCAGTGACTTTCCACCAGGGCCTATATTTTCCCCTGCCACAGGGGGTTGGCCTGGTTTGCAGTACCAGATGTGTGTTCCACCCCCTAGGAGCAGGCATTATATTCAATAGAAAATTTGCTGGTTGTACATATATTAGATGCTCCACTGTTGTACTAGCAGGAACATCTTGTTTGGTATGGTAATAGTGCAACATGCGGGGTCCATCACTGAGCAGAATTATAGGGGACAATTCTCCCCCAGTCATCTGCATATCACCTGGCACCCTGAAAGCCACCTATCCAGTGGCAGGGAGTTTCCAGCTTAGTCCAAGCTTGATTTCTCCCTCTCCCTCACATCATGCAATGTCTTCAGCAATAGGGTTTTCCCGTCCACTTCCAGTGTACAACTGACATTACTGGCAATGACCTTCATTGTTTTGGGGACCTCTAGGGCCCCTCAGGCCAACAGCTCATAGGGAGCAACCCACCTCTGGCACTGGGATTTTCATTTAACAGCCATATTGCTTCTGGAAAGGCTTTTTTCCTCCCTCGTAGGGTTCCTTCTGTGCTTAAGGCTTTTTTTTTTTTAAACTGTGTGTCTGGAGAATTTTTTTTCCCATTTATTCTCATAGTTCTTTGTATAGCCCTCCTTCCCTCCTCCCCTTTAGCTACTCCCTTTTTATATATTTATCCCTCAGTATCACCTTTTGCTACTATTCTCTCTCTGGTTCCTTCTTTCCCTTTACCTCCTTGTTTGCCTTCCATATTCCTAGTCCCTGCAGTTGCATCAGGATATGCACTCACTTATAAGGATTTGGTGCTAGGAGCCACAAATGAGGGAGAACATACATCTTTTGTTTTTCAGAGTCTGTTACTTAGTATAACCGTTTCTAAATCCATCCATTTACCTCCAATTTTTATTATTTCATCTTATCTGCTGAACAGAAAGAACTCCATTGTGTAAACGTACCACATTTTCGTTAACCACCCGTCAGTTGAGGGGCACTGTATTATTACTTTTCTGTTGCTGTGATAGAAACACCGACCAAAGCACTTTATAGAAGGAAGAGTTTATTTGAGCTTACGTACGGTTCTAGGGGAATTACAGTCCGTCTTGGCAGGGAGGCATGGTGACAGAGGTGGCTGGAGGAGGAATGGAAGCTAAGCTCTACATCTTCCAGCAAGCACAAGAAGCAAGAGAACAACTGGAGATCTGGCAAGGCTTAAGAACTCTCGAAACCAGTCCCCTGACATGCTTCCTCCAGGATAGCCACACCTTCTAAGACCTCCAAAAACAGCACCACCAACTGGAGACAAAAATGTCCCAATACTTGGATCGTATGGGGGACATTTTCATTCAATCCACCACAGGTACTTAGGTTGCTTCCATCTCTTAGCTATTGTGAAAAGAGCAGCAACAAACATGGTTTACAAGTGTCTGTATGATAAGATGAGTCCTTTGGGTATATGCCAAGGAGTGGTATAACTGGGTCATATGGTAGGTTCATTTTTAGTTTTTTAGGAGTTCTCCACACTGTTTTCCATAGGGGCTGCACGAGTTTGCAATCCCACCAGCAGTGAATGAATGTTCCCATTTCTCCACATCCTTTCCAGCATTTGGCATCATTTGTTCTCTTGATCCTAGCCAGTCTGACTGGAGTAAAGTGAAACCTTAAGGAGGTTTTAATTTGCATTTCCCTAATTACTAAAGGTGTTGAACACTTTTTAAGATGTTTCTTAGCCATCTTTATTTCTTCCTTTGAGAACTCTCTGTTTAGATCTTTAGCCCATCTTTTAATTGGGTCGTTTGCATTCTTCCTTGTTTGTTTTTTGAGTTCTTTATATATTCTGGATGTTAAATCTCTATCAGCTGTGTCACTGGTGAAGATTTTTTTCCCACTCTGGGTTTTCTCTTCACTTTCTTATTTCTTTTGCTGTACAGAAGCTTTTTAGTTTAATGAGGCCCCACTTGTTGAAGTTGGAGATCTTAATCTTCATGGTTCACTGCAGCAATCAAGACAGTGATGGGGCTGGAAATACACATAAAAATAGATAACTAGAAAAAAAATGAAAAGTTCAAACCAGAGACATGTGACCCCACCCTCTCACCATAACTCACTCAAACTCTGGCTTACTCATCTGGCTGGCTTACTCATCTACATGTGAAGTCAGAGACCCTTCTCCCCAGCCCTCCACTGACATCCACATGAACTCCTGACCAGCCTATCAGGCCAGAGACCTGCCTTGGGCCCACCTTCAGCCTCTCATGCATCTTCCTCCTGTGAGTCACCTTTGCCAAGTTACCCCACTCACAAATCAGCACTAGTTGTCTCCAGTACTTCCTGGGTCTGTTTGTAGATGTAATCACTCAGCTTTCTTCTCTGGCCACCTCTGCTGCCATGCCTCCTCCCATCCCCCATATGGACTGTAACTTGAACCTTAAGCCAAATAAACTCTTGTTCTATAAATTACCTTGGTCACTGTGTCTTATCACAGTAACAGAAAAGTAACTAATGCATAGCCTTAGGATGAAAGGATACACAAATGTATTTCAAGCAATTAGAACCAGGAAGCATGCAGGTGTAAATATTCTAATAGCTGACAAAATAGACTTCTGTCTAAACTAGTTCAGAAAAAATAAAGGTCAGTTCAGACTGATGAAGAAGACATTACAATTCTAAGCATATACACACTGAACCCCAATTTCACAAATATTACAAACTACAAATTAACTCCGTGCAGTAATAGTAGGTGACTTCAACCATCCACTTTTACCAATAGGAATTTAGACAAAAACTAAACACTGGCATTAAATGACATCATAAATTAATTGAACTTAAACATCTGCAGAATCCATCCAAACACTACACCAATACACAGTCTTCTCAGCAATCCATTGGACTTATGCTAAAATAGATCATATTGGAAAAAAGCCAATCAACAAATCTGAAAATTGATATAAATTCTTGCATTTTATCCAATCAGAAATCAGCAGCAAAAGAATATAAAAAATACACAAACTCTACCCGCCGCAGGCCTCTCTCCTACCTGCAGGCCTCTCTCTGGGGTAAGTTCATTGCTCCCTCCGCACCTTGACTCCTCCAGCCTCATTCACCCTCCCATCTTTGCTGCTGTTCTCTCCTCTGAGTTTGGGCCCTGCCCCATTCCTTGTCTTGGGGCCTCAGACACCTGGGGAACCAATACTGCTCCCTGATCCTTTTCATCCAGATCAGCGAAGTGCCTTCTCTGGGCCCCAGGAGCCCAGAGAGCCCAGCCAAAATGTCTATTATAGTCGAAGGGGAAAGAAAATTCTTCCATGACATAAATAGGCTGAAGGAGTTCATGTCCACAAAACCAGCCCTTCAGAGAGTTCTGGAAGCAATACAAAGAAGCTGAAGAAAGGAATGACTATTCCCAAGGGATTGTGGAAAGAAATCCAATGGCGGTATTACTGTGGAAAGGTAGAGCTATATCAAGAATGTAAACAGAAATAAAAATGACAGGATTCAATACTCAATACACATCTTTCAATAATAACTAAATATCAATGGCCTGAACTCCCCAGTCAAAAGACACAGACAATGTGAATGGGTTAAAAAACAAAACCCATCTTTTTGTTGTCTGCAAGAAACTCATCTCACTTTCAAGGACAGACACTATCTCAAAGTGAAAGGATGAAAAAAAAATATAGCAAGCAAATGGCACTTAGAAAAAAAGTAGGCGTAGCAATTCTAATATCTGACAAAATGGACTTTAAACTAAAACTAATCAAAAGAGACAAAGAGGGCCACTTCATTTTGATCAAAGGAACAATGAATCAAGAAGATATTACAATCATGAACATATATTCACCAAACTCTGGTGCACCCAACTTCATCAAAACAATACTACAGGACTTTAAGACCCAGATTAACCCCAATTCATTAATAGTAGGTGACTTCAATACCCCACTGTCTCCATTAGATAGGTCAACAGGGCAGAGAGTTAACAGAGAGACATCAGAATTAAGCAATACCATATAGCAAATGGACTTAACAGACATCTCCTGTGTATTCCACCCAAGCACCAAAGGACATACTTTCTACTCAGCACTGCATGGAACCTTCTCCAAAATCGACCATATACTGGAGCACAAAATAAACCTCTACAAATACAAAAAGACTGAAATAATTCCATGCATTCTATCAGACCACAATGCTATCGAGCTTACAATCAACACCCAAAGAAGCCCTAATCACCACATGAACACATGGAGATTAAACAACACACTCCTGAATGATGAATGGGTCAAAAGTGAAATTAAGAAAGAAATAAAAGTATTCCTGGAATTAAATGAAAAGGACAATATAACGACAAAACCTCTGGGACATCCTGGAAGTGGTACTAAGAGGGAAGTTTATAGCTCTAAGTACCTACATTAATCGGAAAAAACACAAATAAATGACTTAGTGTTACAATTCAACACACTTGAAAAGAAACAGCAAATGAAACCCAAACCCAGCAGATAAGAAGAAATAAAAAAAAATCAGGGCAGAAATTAATGAAATTGAAACAAACAATACAAAGAATCAACAATTCCAAGAGCTGGTTCTTTGAAAAGATAAACAAGATTGACAGACCAACAGCCCAGTTAACGAAAAGAAAGAAAGAGCACCTCCAAATCAACAAAATCAGAGATGAAAGGGGAAACATCACAACAGTCACCCAAAAGATCCAGACTATTATAAGGGATTATTTAAAAAACCTATATGCTACTAAATCTGAAAATC
>NW_008356058.1:3675095-3676033 GCF_000622305.1 Nannospalax galili
TTTAAAGAAAGAAATTGAGGAAGACATCAGAAGATGGAAGGACATCCCATGCTCATGGATTGGAAGAATTAATATTTTGAAAATGACCATTCTACCAAAAGTCATATATAGATTCAATGCAATGCTGACCAAAATCCCCATGACATTTTTCCCAGAATTGGAAAAAACTATCCTAAGATTCATATAGAAGCATAAAAGACCTCAGATAGCCAAAACAATGCTGAGAACAAGGAGCAATACCAGGGGGATTACTATACCAGATTTCAAGCTGTATTACAGAGCTATAGTCATAAAAACAACATGGTACTGGCACAAAAATAGACCCATAGACCAATGGAACAAAATTGAATACCCAAATATGAGTAAATGCAATTTCAGTCACCTGACATTTGACAAATGGACCAAGAACCTCAATTGGAGGAAAGACAGCATGTTCAGCAAATGGTGCTGGCAAAACTAGATCTCCACTTGTAGAAGAATGAAACTAAACCCCTATCTTTCACCCTGCACAAAAGTCAATTCCCAATGGCTCAAAGATCACAATGTAAAACCTGAAACTCTGAAACTCTTAGAAGAAAACATTGGGAAAAACCTACAAGATATATGCGTAGGCAAGGATTTTCTAAACCACACATCAATTGCTCAGGAAACAAGGGTAAGAATTAACAAATAGGACCTCATTAAACTAAAAAGTTTCTGTACATCAAAGGAGACAACCAAGGAAGCAAACAGAAAACCCAAAGAATGGGAGAAAATCTTCACCAGTGACACATCTGACAGAGGTTTAATAACCAGAATTTATAATGAACTCAAAAAACAGAGAACCAAGACAAGAAGCAACCCAATTAAAAATGGACTAAGGAGGTGAACAGAGAGTTCTCAAAAGAAGAAGTAAAGATGGCTATGAAACATCTTAAAAGATGTTCAACATCACTAAT
>NW_008356058.1:3677386-3678144 GCF_000622305.1 Nannospalax galili
TAAAAATACCAGACTGGTGGAACTAACCTTCTTGGGTGTTTAACAGACATACTTTGAGGTCTATAATAATTTGGTCAGAGGGACATAAAGGACACTTTTTGCTCCTTGCCCTCTGAGGTCGACTAGTTCTAGGGGACTATGAGCATCTCTCAAAATGTCCTATAATGGTGGTGAATCACCTGTCGTCTTGATCAAGGAAGCCGAGGAGACCCCACCAGATGGACCTGAACTAGTGTCCAGTCTACAAGAGGAGAGTCAACAGAGAGGATTCACTTCCTCCATGCTTCCAAGTGAAGCCAACCATGGTCGAGTAGGACCTTTGACTTATCTTCACATAGGTGGAACTGGTAAAAGAAAGGAGCCAGGGGCTCCTCCCAAGCCCATGTGACCCCTGAGGAACAGATCCTCAAACGACCTTAAGAATAAAAATACATCGGTTTATCTGGACCAACTTTATGGCCTTAAACACCCCAAAGGAAAGTATAACCAAAGATTAAATGGGTTAACATAACTTCATAACAGTCCATATGTATAGCTAAAGTCTACATAACTAGCAACAAGGCAAGAAAAGCCATACCTTCTTTGGAGTTGTTGGCCAGGGTGGCCAAAGGGATTCCCATAGTAACCCAGCATAGAACTGGGAAAATGAACAGCAGACCCCAATCTTATCCAAGGGAATATAGACAACTGAATACCGCTAAATGAGGAACAGGTGACCCTCCTAAAACAAAGACCTGTAGATAGGCTGACTAGATTCA
>NW_008356058.1:3678176-3683359 GCF_000622305.1 Nannospalax galili
CACAGCAGACAGTAGCAGGGATATCAGAGTATAAGGGCTCTAGTTGGGGGAGGGAGGCTATGAGAGGGTGCTACCTGGGAAGTGGGTGTATAAATAAATTTAAAAAAATTCTTCAAAGCATAAAAATTTGCTCCTTAATAATTAGTAGATGTGAAAAACATTACCATTGAAATCTACCTGATTACTTTATATCCATGCTCAGATGCCAAGGAGCTCAGAAAGTAACCAACTGTGACTAGTAATAATTGGATATATAGAGATTAGAAATGCATGTGCATTGTAGTGTCAATTGTTATAAAAAATGAATTTTTCTGTATGAAACTGTATTTTAATAATGAAACGCAGATCTTTTTCAAGTTTAAAACCTCATTTAACTTTATGTCTTATAGGGTTTAGATGGAGTACAATATTGTATAACTGTATTAATTCAACTATATACCTAAAAATTTACAGCCAATTTTGAAAGAGATGCATCTTAGCTCTGGAAATTGTTATTGAATATGTCAATGCCATTGTAATGAAATGTTTCTTCTAATTATATGGTTATTAAATAAATAATTTCAATAAAAAATATACAAACTCATGGCAATTAAATAATATACTATGAAATGATGAATGGGTCATTAAAGAAAACAGGAAAGAAATAAAAAAGCTCTTAGAATCGAATGATAATGGAAACAACATACCAAAACATTGTATCTGGGTACAATGAAGGCAGTCCAAGAGGTAAGCTTATAGCTCTAAGTGCTTACAGTATAAAATCAGTGAGATCTCAATACCTTAATAATGCACCTTAAGGCCTTGGGAAAAACAAGAACAAACCAAACCTCAAAGTTGTAGATGAGGAAAAATAATTAAAGGTGAGGGCAGAAATTAATGAGCCAGAAATGAAAAAAAAATTCAGTGACATGGCTCAGCACATACAGGCACTTACCACCAGGCATGACAACATGAGTTCAATCTGTGAGACCCACGTGATGGAAGGAGAGAACCAAGTCCTGCAGATTTTTCTGTGATCTACACATGTGCACCATGACATGAGCACGCATACACAAATGCAAAAAGAAAATCAATGAAATAGTTGGTTCTTTGAGAAGATAAACAAGGTAGATAATCTGTTAGACAAACTAGTTGAAAGAAGATCCACATTAATAGGATTAGAGATTAATAGAGGGACATTATAACAAATACCAATGAAATTCAGAAAATCCATGACATACCTGACAACCCTCTATTCCACTAAATTGAAAAAAAAAAAAAAGTTGCTCCTGGCATACAAAAACTAAACTGATACACACAACTTAAACAACTATAACTAGCAACAAGATTAAAATAGTAACAAAATAATCTCCCTATTTAAAAACCCCAATCCAGATGGATTCACTCCAGAATTCTATCAGACCTTTAAAGAAGAAATGAAATCAATGTTTTCAAATTATTCTATAGCATAGAAAATGAAAGAATGCTTTCAAACACTGTAGGAAGCCAGCATCATTATATTGATAGCTAAACCAGGTAAAGACACACACACACACACACACACACACACACACACACACACACACACAAAAGTTGGAGAGATGGCTCATAGTTAAGAATGCATCCTGTTCTCACAGATGACCTGGGTTCGGTTCCTAGCACCCACATCAGTTGGCTAACAACTACCTGTAACTCCCAACTCCAGGGTATGCAACATCTGTTGTCAGCAGGCACCTGTACTCATGTACATGTACTCACCAACAGACATGCATACACACAATTTAAAAATATTTCTAAGGAGAAAACTGTAGACCAATTTCTCTGATGAACATAGATGCAAAAAATTCTCAATAAAATGCTTGCAAACCAAACTCAGGAACACATCAAAAAGATCATCCACCATGATTAAGTTAGCTTTATTCCAGAGACACAGGGCTGGTTCAACATATATAAATCTATAACTGTAATTCATCATACAAATGGCCTCAAGGATGGAGATCATATGATCATCTCAATAGATGCAGAAAAGGAGTTTGACAAAATCCAGTATCTCTTCATTGTAAAAACCCTAGAGATATCAGGATTAGAGGGAACATAACATAATAAATGCTTGATGGAGAAAAATTCAAAGCATTCCTACTAAAATCAGGAACAAGGCAAGGGTGTCCACTCTACTACTATATACAGTACTTGAAGACTTAGCTAAAGCAGTAAGACAAAAGACACTGGAATAAAATAGAAAAAAAAAGGAATAAAATAGAAAAAGAAGCCAAAGTGTCATTTTCCATTTTCAGATGATATGATTCTATATACAAGAGACCCTAAAGACTGCACCAGAAAACTTAGTGTAAAACTTACAACTCTGAAACTTCTAGAGGAAAAGGCAGGGAGGACACTACAAAATAGGTAAAGACTTTCTAAATAGGACTCTGGTTGCTCAGGAAATCAGGCCAACAACTGACAAATGGGACCTGTGGTGGTTTGAATAAATGACTCCCATAGGCTCCAAGTATTTGAACATTGTCCCCAGTTGGTGGCACTGTTTGCAGAGGTACAGCTTTGATGCTGGAAACATATCAGTGAGGGATGAGCTCTTGAGTTTATAAGCCACCTTCCTACTTCCAGTTTCTCTCTCTGCTTCCTGTGCCTGCTTAAAGATGTGAGCACTCAACTTCTTCCTCTAGCTGCCTCCTGCCATGCCTCCCCCACCATGATGGACTCTTAAACCTCGAAATCATAAGCCCAATAGATTCTTCTTTCTGTAAGTTGCCTTGGTCATGATGTTTTATCACAGCAACAGAGAAGTAGCTAATAGAGAACCTCATGAAATTAAAAATATTCCATAGAGCAAAAGAAGCTATGAATCAGGTAAGGGGGCAACCTGCCGAAGGGGAGAAAATCATTGTCACCTATACACTGACAAAAGGATTAATACCGGGACTACACAGAGAGCTCAAAAAATAAACATAAAAACAATTAAAAAGTGAATCTGAACAGAAACTTCCCAAAAGAAGAAATAAAAATAGTTAATAAACATTTCAAAGTGTTCAACATCATTGGCCATAAGGAAAATGAAAATTAAAACTATTTAAATATTCCATCTCCTGTCAGAATGACTGTCATAAAGAAAGTAGGGCCATAAAGCTGGTTTAGTGGGTAAAGGTGCCCGCTGCTGAGCTTGACCTCCTGAGTTTAATCCATGGGACCCACATAGTGGAAGGAGAGAACTGACTCTCACAAGTTATCCTCTGACCTCCACACACAGCATGTACCCCCTTACATAAATAAATAAATATAATAATTGTGCTGGATAGCTTTAGTGTCAACTTGACACACCTGGGTTGAGGGGCTCAACTGGGGAATTTCCTCTATTGGACTGGCCTGTGGCCTTGTCTCAGGGGCATCTTCTTGATGAGTGATGTGGGAGGGCCCAGCCCACTGTGGGTGGTGTCACCCCTGGGCAGGTGGGCCTGTGTTGCATAAGAAAGCAGGCTAACCAGGGGCCAGGAGGGCAAGCCAATAAGCAGCATTCCTCCATGGCTCCATGTGCTCCAGCTCCTGCCTCCAGGTTCCTGCCCTGAATTCCTACCTTGGGCTCCTGGATGAACTGTGACCTGGGATATGTAAGGTAAATAAACCCTTTCCTCCCCAAGTTGGTAGTGGTCAGAGTATTTTGTCACAGCAATGAAGAACAAACTAGGACAATAATAAAACAAATGGCTGGCAAGGATGTGTGAAAAGGGAACCCTTTCGAATCCCAGAACCCACATGGAAGCTAACAACTGTCTGTAACTCCAGTTCCATGGGATCCAACAGCCTCTTTTGTCCTCCTTGGGCATTGCACAACATGGGTGCACTTACATGCAGGCAATATACACATACACATAAAATAAAAATAAAATATTTTAAAAATAAAAAAGAAAAGGGAACCCTTATTTACTATTGGCATGTAAATTGGTGCAGCCTCTATGAAAATCAGTGTTAAGATTTCTTTAAAAGCTAAAAAGAACTACTATATGACCCAGCCACACCATCTTGGGCAAAAGCCCAAAGGAATTTATATCCTACAAAGAGAAACTTGAACATCCATTGTCATTGCACCTCTAGGCACAATAGCTAGAAAATGGAATCAGCCTAGGTGTCCATCAGCTGTTGAATGGATAATGAAAATGTAGTACCTCTACACAATGGAATTCTAATCTGCACTAAAGAAACATGAAATGCAGGAAAATGGATGGAACTGCAAAATGCTAGCTGAGTTAGGTAACCCAAGTCCAGAAGGACAAATGCTGTATGTTCAATGTAGATCTATATTAGTCAGTTTTCTGTTGCTGTGATAGAAACACTGACCCAAGCAGTTTATAGAAGGAAGTTTATTTGAGCTTATGGTTCCAGGGGAATTACAGCCTGTCCTGGCAGGGAAGCATGATGGCTGGAGGTGGCTGGAGCAGGAGGAGCAGAAGCTAAACTCTCACATCATCACACAGGCACAGGAAGCAAGAGAGCGACTGGAGATCTAGCAAGGCTTAAGAATTCTGTAAGCCCACACCCAGTGACATGTTTCCTCCAGGAGAGCCACACCTTCTAAGACCTCCCAAAACAGTGCCATCATCTGGGGACAAAATGTCCAAATACTTGGCGCCTATGGGGGACATTTTTATTCAAACCACCACAGGATCATAGCTTCGAGTTTTTAGATTTCTGTGTTTATGTTGAAATGAATGTCTGTAGTGGCCAAAAAGCAAGAAAGAAAGGAGCCATGAGGGCTGTGTGTGTGTGTGTGTGTGTGTGTATGTGTATGTGTGTGTCCTTAAAAACATGTGATGTGGGAGTAGAGGGGTGAATGCTGGAGGTGAATGCTGGAGGCAGAAATGTTTGGATGGGGATGGAGTTGGGGTGGTAGAGGAAAGGTGAGAGTAGGGCATAGAGTTGATCATGGCTAAGGATATATAGAAGGGCTATATGGCAGCCTTTTGCTTCCTAAGCTAACTGAAAGGTATAATTAAGGAGGGGGTGAACATAGGTACAATGCAGTGGATAGTGCTGCTCCCCAAAACCACATATATATTTTTTAAATATTTTATTTATTATTTTTATTTTATGTGTATACATGTATTGCCTGCATGTAGGTAAGTGCACCCGTGTCGTGTAATGCCTGTGGAGGACAGAAGAGGCTGTTGGATCCCCTGGAACTGGAGTTACGG
>NW_008356058.1:3683467-3760657 GCF_000622305.1 Nannospalax galili
TTTAAATGAGGATCCTGGTACCAGGCATGGAATACTTCCCTGGGCATTGTTTGTCAATGAGCTCAGAGGATCCCAAAATGATGCAGGCTATTGCCAATTGCTCTTAGCTACCTGCCAAAACTAGATGGGAAGACCCTATTGCTGAAGATGTCACACACTTTGGACACAGGACACAGAATTCAAGTACTGCTGAGCTGGAAGTGTTCTTTCTACTAGCTAGCATTCATAGTGCCAGAGGGTGCTATGCAGGTTGCTGGGGGAGAAAGGAAATTGGCAGTCTTATCCAATTGTGGAACCTGCATACTATAGTGCCAGTCTGCGAGGCAGGATGTGCCCATTGTTACAGTGGTAGCATGACTGTTTTAGGGGTGGCCAACCACTTCCTGATTTGATTTGAGGGCTGCTCCCTGGTGAAGAATACATTCCTGAAGCAGTAGGCCTCGTCAAAGGCCTGTGGCTAGATTGCCATGGCTTGGGGTGGAGGAATTACTGCTAATGTTTTGCTGAATAAATGTGTAGACAAACTACCTTCTCAATATTTATGTTTATAGGACTGGAGAGATGGCTCAGTAGTTAAGAGAACTTCCTGTCATGATAGGTAGAACTGTGTACATGAGGAGTTACCATAAATAGACAAAAAGTGTCTTGGAAAATCTTGATAAGTATCTGAAGAAAGCAAAGAATTAAGATCTTGGAGTGGTGACACACATTTGTAATCTTGGCACTTGGGAGATACAGGCAGGACTATCCAGGGGTTCAAGGTCATCCTCAGCTATGTAGTAAATTCCAGGTCAGCCTGAGCTACATGAGAATATCTAAAAACAAAACAAAACAAAACAAAACAAAAAAACCCAAAGAATTGGGAAAGAAGAAATATGTGTGTGGGAGGGGTGGCTGGTTTAGAAGTATAGTTTAGATATGAGACTCTAGGCTGTAATCAGGAGAAGCTGGTCACTTGATCTAAGAACTCCTCAACAAACAAGTATTTTCCTATTGTGCTATAGAAATGTTGGGTTGTTTAGTAATATTATCTGTTACATAGAAGCTGGTGTTCTCAGAAGTTATACCTTGAATTTTCAGTGGCAATAATTATTTGTTGAAGAATTCTGTACGAAAGAAATTTGTGCACTTGTTCTGATGTGGGAAGGGAGACTGGTTAGGCACATAAAGAAGCTTAAAATATGGTTCCTATTATCAAAGAACTTATATCCCCCATTTGCTATCACTAAAGACTAGCCCTTTGGAATTTGATGTGGAAGCAGAAGGATCAGGAGTTCAAGATCATTCTTGGCTAGATACGCAGTGAGTGTGTTAGTCAGGGTTCTCTAAAGAAACAGAACCAGTAAAATGAATATATATGTATTTTGTATATATAGGGATTTGTCAGATTAGCTCACAGGATAGAGTCCGAGTAGTCCAACAATGGCTTCACCACACTGGAGAGGCTGAGAATCTGGTAGTCACTCAGTCCATGAGGCTGGCTCAGTAGTCCCAATCTAGTGCTGAAGGTCTGATGAATTCCAAATGATCAGCTGGTCTTCAGTCTACAGCAGCAAGACAAACTCACCAACGAGAGGGAAGGCAAGTGCCAAAAAGCAAGCGCTCTCTTCTGCCACAGCCTTTTATACGGGCTGCCATCAGAAAGTAACACCCACATTTAGAGTTGTGTCTTCCAGCTTCAGATGATCCAATCAAGAAGGTCTCTCTCATTTCAGTTGATCCCAGATCCAGTCAAGGTGACACCCAATTTAGCCATCACAGTGAGTTTAAGGCCAGCCTGGGCTACATGGTTCCTTGCCTAAAATAAAAAACCAACCAACCAACAAACGCAAACAACAACAACAAAAAAAAAACAAACAAAAAAACTAGCTCTTTGAGCTAGGCTTGACCCTCTACAGACACTAGGCAGACACTGGGCAGTGAGCTTGGCTAGAGCCCCAGGGCCTATACAGTCTAGAGGAATTCTCTGGCAGGAGAGCCCTCTGGGGAGTCTGCATGTAGAAAACCCAGACTCCAGTGGAAACCTTTTCCAGAGCTGAGCTGTCCTGGTTTTCTCACCATACTCTCTCCTCTGAAGTTCCTGCTTCTGCCTGAATCAGAGCTCACATTCTAATGAGAACAAGCTCATACAAAGACTGGGTTTTCACCCATAACTTGTAATCCCAGTTCTTGGGAGGTGGAGGCAGGAAGATCAGGAATTCAAGGCCAGCTGGGCTACAGTGCACAGTCTGAGCTACATGTAGCAGCTGATTTCCCTAATAACATGAGACTGTCTCAAAAAACACAAAACAGTCTGGCATGGTGGTGTAGACCTTTAATCCCAACATGAAGAAGGCAGAGGCTGGCAGATCTCTATGAGATGGAGGCCAGCCTGGTCTATGTCATGAGTTCCAGGCCATCTGGGGCTATAGGGAGACCCTGTCTCCAAAACGAAAAAACAAAAACCACACAAAATAACAACAACCCCCAAACAAACTCATCAAACATAGCCTTTTAGAACCCTTTCTCTGCCTTGAAAAAGAACTTTAATATCCTCAAATTTCTGTATATTGGTATTTTGTAACTTTCCTCGGGACACACACACAACACACACACACACATACACACACACACACACAATGTCTACTCACAAGCCAGACATGGTGGCAAACATACTTAGGAGACTGAGGCAAGAGGATTGTCATTAACTTTGGGGACATCTTGGGTTAGATGGTGAGTTCCAAGCCAGTCTGAGCTACAGTATGAGATTCTGTCTCAAAAAACAAAAGCCTGGGGCTGGAGAGATGGCTCAGCAGTTAAGAGCACTGACTGCTCTTGCAGAGGACCCGGGTTCAATTCCCAGCACCCACATGGTAGCTACAAACCATCCTTAACTCCAGTTCCAGGGAATCCGAAGCCCTCTTCTGACCTCTGTGGCATTGCACGACATGGGGGCACTCACATACATGCAGGCAATACACTCATACACATAAAACTAAAATAATAAATAAAAAAACAAAAATAAAAAGCCAAAAGAAGAGTGGGAGGAAGGAAAGAAGGAAGGAAGGAGGGAGGGAGGGAGGGAGGGAAGAAGGGAGGGAGGGAAGGAAGGAAGGAAGGAAGGAAGGAAGGAAAACACATTATTTATTCCATATAGATAGGAAAGAATTCTGTCCAAATCCAGCTTGGTAAACCATGAGTTTATTAGGATTACTTCAGGAACACAGGTGACTGGAAGATAGCTACCACTGGAAAGGCCCCTGGGTAACTGATGGGCAGTTAATACTATTTAGAAGTTCTACCCTAGTCAACTATTTAACCTCTTATGCAATGACTGTGGGAATGTTTGGGAGGCAAGAAGCCTCCCAAGATGAGTCTCATGGCCTTCTCTTTCCTTCTATGGGAGATGTTCCTAGGCCCCAGCTCTTGGGGATCTGGTGCAAGCCATCTCAGCTGCTCTGCTTCAGGACAACAATGGTCAGGTCCAACCCAAAGGAAATAGCTACACTTAGTTGGCATGAAAACCTTGATGACAACTGGCTCCTTCTCCCCACCAGATGCAGGCAAGTTGCTCTAAGGTTGTTTTGTAGTTTGTCTGTGGACAAATCAGACCCAATAAAACCAGTTCTTTTCCAATGCCATAATTTTTTTCTTTTTTAAATAAGGTCTTGTGGGAGACAGGCTTGAGCCTAGGGTGATATTGCAACTGTCAGGGTCAGGTGGTTTCCAGGAATCCAGGCTCTGTAAGCTGAAACCCAGTATGCTAATGAGGCATCCTACCCGCTATTCTGTGATAGGATGTTAAGTCTGTTATGCTAATAAGGTATCCTACTTGCTGTACTGTGATAGGACACTAAACCTGATATGCTAATGAGGTATCCTACTTGCTGTGCTGTAATTGGACCACTACCCCTATATAAGCTTGTACCTTCCTGCAAAAAAGCAGACCTGTGTCACTGAACCTGGTCTCCTGTGCCTGAATGCGGCTCCGCTGACACAGTCTCCTCACCAGCCCTGGGGTCCAGGACCAGGCAGAAGCAGTGATGACAGGAGGCAGCACCAGGCAAGCAAAAGAGCAGCCTCAGCCCAGGGCGAGTGGAGGAGCAGCCTTGACGCCCGTGAGAATGAAGGAGTGGCACCCACGAGAAAGGAGGAGTGGCTACTGCTGGCAGTGACCACAAGGTCTCATATGCCAGGGTGACCTGAAGCTCACTATGTAACCCAAGCTAACCTGGAACTCCCAATCCTCCTGTTTCCACTTCCAGAGTGCTGAGACTACAGATATCCGCCATGTCCAGTTCAGTACCATCAATTGTTTGATACATCTCTGAACTACATATAAACCTGACCTTAGCCCCATTTGTGTGAGGGTTGTAGGTATCAGGTGCATACATTTGGGCTTATAGGTTAAACTAACAAGCCTGCTTTCCAAACACACCAGAAGAAAGGCTGTGGTTTCCTCTGTGCCATGTGTTTCCAGGGTATCAAGCAGAGTAGAGAACTGCAATCTTTCTTGTTCTGGTGCCCACTTTTATTTCCTAGCCCATTTGTTAGAAAAAAAAAAAACATGAGTAATAAACTGTTCTTTTACTAGTGATCCAACAAGGAAGGGAATGTATGATGTAATCCAGAACTGTTTTTAGCAATTTGTTTCCTTTTTTATTACATTAAATTTTATTTCAAGTACTATATGTAAATGTTTTCAGTCAAATAATTTTATGAGGTTTTTAATAAAAGGTCATGGGCTACATTCCACTCTTGATTCCTGTGCTGCAGTAATTTTCATGACATTATCTATTTTTCCTGGTAATTATCTGCAGACATCAAAGCACTATGCTTGAACTCCTTTTTTACTGATTTTACATTTTAGATAAATTTATTCTTCTCTAGATAGGCAAAGTTAGAGTCTGAAGCTCCTGTACCTATTCTGCCTGTCCACCATAATCTTTCTGCTACTTTAACAGTGCAGTTATATCAAGATTTTTGGTTGCATTAATGCTCAGTTTTACATTAACACACATATTGTTTAATCATTTGGTCTTATGTTCTTCTCTGTCCTTTTTATCTAATAATTTTAGAAATTCTAAGTCTACAATTAGATAATTGTAATACCATTTAAATCAGAATTGATGAATATTTATTTATGTTTCAGACTTTGAAATGATACATTTTCATTTTAAATCCAGCTGTAAAGCTAGCGTAAAAATACTAATAATATTGTATAAAATATAGCAATACCAATGCAAATACTAATATAACAGTGCAGATAATATTCATTATTCACAATAAAGCTAATGTAACACATATAGAAATAATTACCAGGGGGCCTGGAGATGTAGCTCTCTGATATGAAGAAGTTTGATTTGCCTACAGGATTCTGGGTTCCATCACTAGAACCCAAAGTAAATTAAATAAAGACTAGGAAAGGGATGTCACAAAATACACATTTTGGAGTATCTAACTTGAGTTTAGTTTCTACCCTGATGTGCCCAGGATCTTGCTTTGGATTCCCTTCACTTCCCCAGTCCTTGTGATCTCTGTTGAAAGAATTCAAATGAGACATAAAGCAAAGTGTAGAAGGCAGATAGGGATTTAGTGCAGTGTGATATGAAGCACTCTGAAGGGGTGAGAGTGGTCAGTTGTCAGGACTCAGGTTTGTTTTGCTTAGCGGGGGACTACTGGCTTCGGGTCAGAGGACTTGATTAGCGACAGAGTCTTAGACCCTGGGACTTGTGTCTTTCCAACAAGCCAATTTATTTTAAAATTCAGATGGTTTTTATACATCCCAAGGAGCTAGCAGTCAAGTAGGATATGGCAGTCACATACAAAGATTTAGGGTACAAAGAAGCAGGACATTTAGTCTGTTAGTTGGTGCCAGGATTCTTAAACTTTTACTCAAGGTTATCAATGCCCATCCGGTAATTTACTGGCCACAATGCTTTCTTTCTTAGAGCTAAAAGCATGGTAAACTTTTAGCTTTTAGCTCAGGAGTAAACCTTTAACCTGGCCTAATCTCTTAGCCGGGGAACGGTGATTTTTTGTTTAGGGAAAAGGGGGGGGGTGAGGGGGTTTTGCCAAAAAGGCTTTCCCCAAGGGCGGGGGGTTTGCCTTTTTTTTTTTTTTTGGTCTTTTTGAGACAGGGTCTCCCTGTAGCCCCACCTGTCCTGGAACTCATTATGTAGACCAGGCTGGCTTTGAACTCACAGAAATCTGCCTGCCCCTGCCTCCCAAGTACTGGGATTAAAGGCATGCGCCACCATGCCCAGCTGAGCCTGCACTTTTATGACCAGGCTGCTTCCTCCTGCCAGTCTAGCAGCATTTTGCAAGACAGGGATTATCAGAGCCACTGTTTTCAGTGCCCCTCCATTTAGCAGAGAATGCAGCCTAGACTTAAAGGTTTTAGGCTCACCTCACCCTACAGCCTGGCATCCTGGTTTCCTACAGTCAGTGGGCAAAGAGACCATTGTGCCAATCTACATTGTGAAGTAGGCTTTATACTATTTCTAAAGTCTTTAGAATAAGAAGCTTTTCTTGAGGAATGTTTTCCTTCCCAGGTGATTGAGAGGCCCATTTGGATTACAGGACAGGACCTGATTTTGGCTGTTTGTCATTTTTCTTTTGAGGTCGAGTCTTGTGTAACCCAGGTTGATCTTGAACTCAGTATATAGCCAAGTATGACCTTAAACTCCCGATTGACCAGCCTCTGTCTCTGGAGTACTGGGATTATAGGCATATGCCAGCATTCTTAGCCAATGTCTTTGTTCTTTCTCAGAAAGCTTCAGCCTAAATAGTAATCTTATGTATGACATTTTAGATATTATGGAATGTCATGTTTCACCCAGGGTCAGGACACACTCAGATCCTTTAGTTCTGACCAGTAATGAGAGTCCTCTGGTTTTAGTTCTCTCATTTGAAAGCTGTTAATTATGAGAATAAGGGTTGATCTTTAATGACTTTCAAGCCTGTTAATATCTCACTGGCTACCTAACATTGAGAAAGTAGGTAAATAGGCTTTAGGTAGGGGAACCAGACCAAAATGGATTAAAGACTTAAATGTAAAACAATAAATATACCAGGATAGGAGTTTTGCTCAGTGGTAGAACATTTGCCTCACATGCATGAGGCTGTGGGTCCTCCAAGTCTCATTCAGTACTAACACAAGACTCCTAAAGAGCAACAACAAAACAAATAACTAAATTAAAATATAAATAAATCAAATAAATAGCCTGGCATGATGGCACACACCCTTAATCCCAGCACTTGAGAGGCAGAGGCAGGTGGATCTCTGTGGGTTGAAGGCCAGCCTGGTCTACATGGTTAGCTACATAGTAAGACCTTGTCTCAAAAATAAAATAAATAAATAAATAAATAAAGTTGCCCTGGTTCTATATGTTCACCGAGAATAAATATCAGCCCATGTCTATCTGGGGCTGGAGAGATGGCTCAGCAGTTAAGAACACTGGCTCTTCTTGAGGACCTAGGTTTGGTTCCCAGCATCCACATATCTGCTAACAACCATCTGTATCTCCAGTTCCAGGGGACCTAATGCCCTTCTTCTGGCCTCTATGGGCATTTTATGCACGTGGTGTGCTTACATACATGTGTGCAAAATACTCATACATATAAAGTTAATGATTTTTTTTAATTAGCTTAAGTGAGAATAAGGATTATGTTTGTTTGGTGCTAATTAGGATTAGAATGTGGGAGACATATTAAAACCATCTTGGAAATATGTTCCTTGTTTTTTTACAAAATGATGAACATATTTAAAGCTTAAACCCACATGGGGCAGCAGAGTGGTTATATCATTTGCTTGTCAGGAATTGTGACTGATTTGAGTTAAATTACTTTTCTCAGAAAAGGATCAGGTATTTTCTCAATGTGTCAGTAATTTAGGCAAAACAGTGATGTTTTACAAATGGTTAAAGAAAGCTGGTGAACGGCACTTCGCCCTCATTCAAAGGTTCTGCACACCAGTTCCTAATGCCACTGTGGATGTGTCCATTTCATGTCGTGTCCTATCATGTTAAATTACTTCATTTCATTTCACTTTGACTTTTGGATACAGGGTCTCAAGTAGCCAAGGCTGGCCTTGAACTTCTGATTATCTTGCCTCCACCTCTCAAGTGTAGGGATTACAGAAGTGTGCCATCACACCTAGCCCAACTGTTTTCAAGGCTCCCAAACTGTTACTCCCCTCTGACTTTTCTTTCTCCTTGGCATAGTATATAATGTTCTTGAAATGACAAAATCATATTATATGCCTAGAAACATCAGTGGTTGCCAGAGACCAGGAAGCGGGAGAAGGAAGAAAATCGGTGTGGTCATAAAATACAATGAGAAATCCTTGTACCTTCATTGTGTCAAGGTCAGTGTTCTGGTTACAATATCATAGTGTAGTTTTGCAAGACGTTAGTCACCACTGGGGAAAATGAAGTAAAGCATGCACTCACAGCACGCACTCAGAAATTGCTTTTGCTAAACAAACAAACAAACAAACAAACATTAATTATTATTATTTTTTTTTGCTTGGGCCCACAAGTGACTAAAAGCAGTATAAAACCTGACATCTCAAAATGAAAAGAAAAAGAAAAAAAATCCGACACCTCTGCCTTTACTTTATGTCTGTCTCCTTTATTTTGGGTCAGACTCCTGCTTGATTCTGACCAGGCATGCTAATCACTTAAGGGGTGTCCGTTTGTCTAACATATTTCATTCTCTTTCAAGACTGAAGCACAGAGAGAAGTCTGTCCTAAACCTGTCATCAGATTCTAGAAACAATAAAGTCTTGGAAACAGACTCTTCCCTCTTTGAGGACAATTATCCATGAGGAGGAGGCTGTACCCTGGAGCATGAGTAATAATTTTGTGAGAATCGTTTGTCACCTTCTTCCCAAGCAGAACAACTCCTTGGACTACTTTGCGGGACCAGAACTGAGATAACGTCATTGGGAAACACAGCTTGATCAGGACTACTTAATTTTGCATACCTCTTCCCTTTGCCCCAGTGCTCCCTCTATTTAAATCTAAAGCTCAGGTTAGCACTCCAAAGGTGGAGCTGAGATCACTAGGCCCCTTTCTGTGATCCTCTTCCCAGTGTGTTGACTAAATCTCTCTGTGCTTTTCATCATTACTTGTCTCTTTAATTGGTATGTTAGAACAGTGGCTAAGCCTAGCTAGTTGGGGCTTCCAGAACCAGGGCTTTCGCCCTGAAAATTCAGATAGCAATATTACAGAATAAAAGAAAAAGATGGGCTTGTGAGATGGTTCAGTGGGTGAAGATGCCTGCCACTAAGCTTGACAACCTAAGTTCAATCCCCAGGACCACATGGTGGAAGAAGTAGTCAGGGTCTGATTGTTAAAGTGTGGGAATCCTTGCTTTTACGTTTGGCCTTTTTGTCTATATTTGCTCATAGATTAGTAACAAGGAGATTAAATTTAAACTATTGTTAATTGGCCATTTTGAACTATCTTGTTTGTGATGTTTCTCAGAAAGTACAGTTCTTTTGTAGATGATTTGGTCTGTTATGTCAAAAACTCCTGGGTGTCAATCCAGTGAGAATTGAAAATCAGAACCAGAAGGGGGAGTGGCTTTCCTCTCTCATATGCCCTCTGTTTTCTGTTTTGCCTCAGTATGCTTGTTGACATGCATAAGGGCCTGGATTCCATCCCTAGCTCTGAAAAAAAAAGTTACCATTCATGAACTAATAAAGGACAGATGGGGCTAGAGAGATGGCTCAGTGGTTAAGAACACTGATTGTTCTTGTAGAAGACCCTGGTTTGAATCCCAGCACCCACATGGCAGCTAACAACTGTCTGTAACTCCAGTTCCAGGAGATCCAACAGCCTCTTCTGTCTTCCACGGACAATAAATAAAATTTTAAAAAAAGAAATAATAAAGGACAGAATCCACTAGAAAGGTAATAAAGATTCAAATGTCCAAAAAGTTTTTAAACATGAATTTTATACCCAAATAATAATGAGTTTTAATAATTCTCTCCATGACCAGATTAAGTCCAATGCAATAAAATTAAGTAAGGAGATGGAAGACTTAAACAGCACAGTTACACACAAGAGGTCTAACAAGCATGTGTAGACCTTTATCCATCATCAGAGACTGGAAAAACTTAAATATTTATTATTTTTATTTTATGTGTACGAATGTATTGACTGCATGTATGTAAGTGCACCTGTGTCATGCAATGCCCACGGATGTCATAAGAGGGTGTCAGAGGCCCTGGAACTGGAGTTACTGATGGTTGTTAGCTGCCGTGTGGGTGCTGGGAACTGAATCTGGGTCCTCTGCAAGAGCAGCCAGTGCTCATAACCACTGAGCCATCTCTCCAGCCCATGTAAAAACTTTTAAAGCAAGCTTACAACATTTAAAGCTTTAGGAGAATAGTTATTGATTTGGGAAAAATTGACAAAGAAACAGATTTCTCCTCCTCCCTTTTCTCTTCTTCTTTTGTGAGATAAGGTTTCATGGTTTCATGTATCCCTCAAACTTGTGCCACCATGCCTGGCTTATGTGGTTCTAAGAATCAAACCCAGAGCTTTGTGAATGCTAGGCAAGGACTCTACCAACTGAGCTACATCCCCGGCCCTCACACAGATATAGTTCTATATACATAAATGATTTATGCGTTAAAGAAAAAAAAAAGAAAAGAAAAACATTTGGAATTGAATGGTAATATACCAACATTTGTATGAACTAAAAACATAATTAGAAATGTGAAGTTTCAAATTATATATATTTGTAAATAGAAAAAAAATGAAATAAGCTAAGCATTCCAAATGAGAAACTAGCAAAGAAAAGCAGTTACCCAAATCTCAGGCTCAGCTCTTAGACTTCTCTGAAGCTGACCCTTTGAACTGGGAAGCTGACATGTCTACTTCCCTTCCCAGGATGAATTAATTATTGAAACATTTTTCAGTGTGCTGGCCTTCTGGATTCTTTTCCCCAAACAGGCTGCACCCAATCCTTTTCTGACAAGGACAGCTTAATTTCTGCCAGCATGAACCATGATTCCTGACTACTAAGTGATGCCATTTCCTTTGTGTTTGAGGTTGTTTTGTTTATTCATTTGGTTGGTTTTTTGTTGTTGTTGTTGTTGTTGTTTTTCCTGTGGACTTTGTAGTGTGCTAGGGATGGTACCAAGGATTTCCCTCATGCTGGGCATCTACCACTGAGCTGTACTCCAGCCCCACCTTGTGGTTTATAGCTATAAATACAAATGCTCTTCTGTGAAACTTGAAGCATATTTACAAGACTTATATCCGGTTTCCTGAGTTGTAATCCCAACTAGAACAAACAAATGTAATTTTCTTTCATCTCATCTTTCATGCTCAGTCAACACAAGGATCCAGAGGTGCCTGTGTGCTCAGATTTGTTCCTTTCCTTAAGACTCAGCCTCTCCATGCCTGTCCCACTGGCCATTTACCTCTCATATCACCAGTTGCTACAAAAAGCTGCAACCCATTTTTTTCATTCCTTTTACTGAAAAGCTCCTTTGAAGAATTATCTATCCTAATTGATCTATTTTTTCCTCCTGTTATCACTGGAACCTGTCTTATTTGGGGTTTCTCCCTCACCCTCAATTAAACTGCTTTCAAGATTTCTAGGTATCCACATTCAATGATCGAGTCTTAGCTGGCTCACAAATAATTCATTATAGTTGAATCCCTTTTCTCTTCCAAATTCCCTCCCCTCCATCCCCAACTAACTTTTTTTTTTTTTTTTTTTTTTTTAGTACTGGGGATGGCACCCATCCTAGGGCTGGGCACATGCTAGGCCAATGCTCTAGCACAGAGCAACATCCCTAGCCCCTACCTGTTTTCTTTCAGATTTTTTTTTCAGTAATTCTCCTGTCTCAGCCTCCAAAATGTTGAGCCTGACCAGGCACACCCAGCCCTCACTGGTTTTTCCTCATCATTTAATCTGCTGGAGTACAGTCCTGGAAACTAGGGTCTTCTCCATCTTCACTGAGCCTTAGGAAATCTTTGAATTCAGTCTTACATTTATCAAGATCATTTTTGTGCTTGTGACTTACGAGTTCAAGTCTCAGCTTTGTCCCCATAGCCTACTGCACATCTCTTCTTGTATATCTTTTTAAAAATTATTTTAATTTATTTTATGTGTATGAGTGTTTTGCCTGCACGTATTTAAGTGCACCTGTGCATGCAATGCCCAACGAGGTAAGAAGAGGGCATAGGATCCCCTGGAACTAGAGTTAAGGACGGTCATTAGCTGCCATGTGGGTTCTGGGAACAGAATCCGGGTCTTCTGCAAGAGCAGCTGGTGCTCTTAACTGCTGAGCCATCTCTCCACCCTCTCTTCTTGTATATCTTATAAGCATGTTCAGCTTCACATAAGCAAACCAAGATCCAGCAGCCATTCCTATTTCATCAATGACCACTTCATTCTTCCGCCTCTCTCAAGAAAAATACCTTGGACTCATCCTTTGACTTTACAATCCATGTTCACTTAATTAGTAAATCCCTTGTGACTGAACTTTCAAACATGTCTGCCCATTTCACACTTCCTACATTGCTCCCACTCTAGTCCAACCCATCATAAACTCCCATCTCATCACAAGATAATCATTTCTTTCTTATCCTCGCCCCTGGCATTTTAAAGTAATGTTAATATACAGCTCAGATCATGCCATTCCTTGGATCAAAACACTTCAATGACTTGCCAGCCCAAAGCAAAAATTAAAACCTTTTGATCTCCAAAGTCTCCCATGATTTAGCCTCCTCATCAACCTCTCTGATCTTATCAGCCGCCTAGTCTGCTCTGCCTTCTGCCTCTGGCTTCCTCAGACTTACCAAAGTGTTCCTGCCTCCAGACTTTTGTACCTGAAATTCTGTCTGAGAAGCTTTTCCATCATGTATTAAAATAACTCACTTCCACCTGGCGTGGTGGCACATGCCTTTAATCCCAGCACTTGGGAGGCAGAGGTGGGCGGATCTCTGTGAGTTCAAGGCCAACGTGGTCTACAAGTTCCAGACCAGCTGGGGCTACAGGGAGACCCTGTCTCAAAAAGATTAAAAAATAAAATAACTCACTTTCTCACTTCTTAAGACAGTTGCTTACATGTTATCCTCTTGTGAGACCCTGACTTCTAGACATCCCTCCCTTCCTCCCTATCCTCCTCTCCCCCTCGTTCTCTTTCCCCCTTCCTCTTCTTCCCTCCTCCTTTTTGTATTTCCCTGAAGTCCCTATCACCAAGTAGCATAAGATAAATTTTAATGTGCTTGTCCTTTCTATTTCTTGTTTACCACACTGGAATGAAACTACCCACCCAGATTTTTGTCCGCTTTCTTCCCATTGTTGCATTACCAACATCAAGAACAGTGCTTAGAATAATGACTTTTAATAAATATGTTAGTTAATGATCAAAACTTTAATAAGAGCACCCAACAACTAGTGTTGTTTTGATGATAAATGGACATAGGCCTTTGGAACTGTGTTTGGCAATGGCTACACTCTCATTGTATAGTGAATCCCACATACAAAGAACAATGAAATAAAATACAGAATATAGAAATAGATACAAAAATAAAGTTGGTAATTTAGCATATGATAAATATTTGTTTTCAAATTAATGAGGAAAGAATTAAACTTGAGAGTAATCTGCTAGTCGTTTGTAAAACAAATGTAAGATTCACTCACACTGCAAACCTGTATTAAAATAAGCCCTTGATGAGTCAAAGATTGTAAATGAAAATCTCCGGAAATATTAGAAGAAAACATAGGCACTATGGGGACTAGACATACACAGAATTACTGAAACAATAAATAGGTAGACTATAATAGGATCTATAACCAATATTACTTTTGTAAATAGTTAATATACCCACACAAGCAGCAATACATGTTTTGCTGGAACATCTACAAGTCAATGGATATACAAAAACCACATTATAATGACTGACCATGCTGAGAAGAGGAAAATTCAAATGGGGAATGAGAATATTGAAAATAGTCTAAAATATTAATCGCAAAATAAAAATGGCTAATAACTATAAAAGTTACTTCGATATAGCTGACATTTCAATTTTTTAAAATTTGCCTTTCAGTAAGGTTTTACTATTTTTCTTTCTTCTCTTCTTTTTGAGACAAAGTCTCACTATGTAACCTTGGCTGGCCTGGAACTGGCTAGGTAGATCAGGCTGGCCTTGAGCTCACTCTGTTGTCACACTGGCCTTGACTTCCTCCTGTGCCTTCTGCCTCAGCCTCCCAAGTGCTGGGATTACAAAGCATGCCCGACAGCACCTGGCTCAGTAATATTTCTAAGTAAAAATATTTGTAATTCTAGCTGTAACTGTCAATCTGTTTGCCAATATAAATAATCAGTGCAACTGGATTATATGTCTGGATCTAGAACTATTCAAATATAAGAGTAATATGAGGGTGGGCACTTTGGCATGTGTCTGTCATCCCAGCACTTGGGAGGTCAAGTCAGGAATACAGAGGCTTGAAGCAGGGCCAGCCAGGGCCACATAGGACAACACTGCCTCAAACAATGACAACAATGTGACAACCAATATTATAAAGGAATGTTGTAAAGGGAGGAAGTGAGAGAAACCTGGAGGCTCAAGGAATGATGAAAGACAGGTCTGGAAGAGATGATGAGAAAAAAACCTGCTCAGCTAAGAAGCGGCATGTAGGATCTTCGATCTTGGCTTTGGAATTTCTGACTGCTAGTGAGGCTGGCATGAAGTTCTGTAATTTAACAGATGAAGCAATGTGAGAAGATGCCTGATTTCAAAGGGTCATTGTCATGGATGAAGATGTCACCAAGAACATTACTAGGGGACAGAGGGAGACACTCTGATGAAAGAGTCTGAGACAGCATCTTGGTCTGCATATTTCCAGACTGTGACAGGAGAGCTTGAAGTCATGTATTGCGGACCTCAGTTAGGTAAGGAAAAGGCAGAGTAAAACATACCAGTAAAACTACAGAGTACAAAAATGATGGATAATGGCAAGTAGAAACAAAATTACAGGGCAATAACAAGGTAAAATCATAGTAGTATATGAAGAAAATGACAGAAAAAGTAATACCTATCAGTGGAGTGGCTTTTACAAGGAGGCTTCTGATACATTTCAGGAACAGGACCAAGAGTAGGAAGAGGAGTCTAAAAAACAGCGAGAAAGGAGGTTTGAAAAGTACAATTCTGCAACCAGGGAAAGCAATTTGGTGAGGAAAAAAAAAAAAAAAATCAATCTCAGGGCTTCCCCAACACAGCATAAACTTTCAACTGTTTAGTGGCAAAAGCAAAAACATGTATAGAATTAGAGTGCAACCAGAAGGAGACCTGGAAAACACAGCTTTATCCTGAAGAGATTCAAAACTATGCGGGCAGTGCCCGCATAGGGGTGGGGGCGTAGTCCAAAAGTTGCGGGCTACTCTTTCACTTCTGGGTAAATTTGCGGTAAAAAGCAGTTTCACTTTCCATGAATTAGAAACACAGCGGTCCTCCACCCAGGAGGTGCTGCCCACCCACACGCTGAGAAAGGGCGGCGATCACCGGTGTCTGGACTCACCCGGCCCCCGTGGGTTGCTCCGGGCTGCAGAAGGCAGGTCTTCAGCAATCGCCACTGGGCATGTGCTGGAACCCGAGCGGCTCCACTCCGGAATCTGAGCATCTGCTGAGGTCCGTCCGGCTGGCTGCAATCCAGGCTCGCTGTGCAGCCGCTCCAGGCGGTGACTCACTTCGGGGCAGGTCCAGAAGAGGCCCGCGCCGCTCTCCTTCGAGGTCCTCCCGGCTCCGAGAGAGGGCACGTGCTGGTCCCAAGGGGTCCACATCACCGGGCGAGCGCGGGCCACTCTGAGTCTGGATGCTGGCTGCTGGGACCGGCCGCGGGGGAGGACCGCCCTGGGGACGCGGCTCGCTGGGGTGGGCAGCAGAGGGCTGTAGACGTTCCCCGCCACGCGTGCCTCTGGGATGTGCGGGGTTTCGCACAAGCCTTGGTCTGCACAGCTCCGCTGCATGCTCGGCTGCTGGTTTCGGGAGAAGCCCTCTCACAATGGGGGCTCTTCCCTGGGTCTCTCAACTTCCCTTGAAGTTCTGGTTTGTGCCTAGTCTTCTTGGAAAAGCTCTGTTAGAGCGTCCTCCTAACCAACTCTCGGCTTCACTGGACTTGCCAAGCCATCGCCTGTCCTACAACCGACCGAAATCCTGCTTGCCCGTGTTCTGGGTGCACTTCCTTCATCGTCTTTGTTTTGTTTACTCTTTGGTCACTTTTTCTTTTTTTTTTTTTTCACTGCGACTCCCCAAATTTTACCCATGCCCAAATCTGCCCAGACATAGATGTTTTAGTAATGCTAGCAATTCATGCATTTGCTCAAAAATACAATGTGAGGATGTAGAAGAGTGATGACTACTTGGAGGACGTGACCGCATAAATGCTGGATTTGATCAGCGCACATGATGCATGTATTGAGCTATTACTCTGAATTGCTTTAGTAATAGATATAATAAATATATGTTAATCAAAAAAATGTTTCACACTTAGAAGTGGAACATCAACCTTTGTAAAGAACGGCTGAGCACCCACTATCATCCAGGTACTGCAATGCGTGTCTGGTCCTGGAAACAGCTGCACTCAGACTGCTGAACCAGCACATAAAAAGAAATCAACAAGCCACACAAAGGATAAGATGTGTTCTGGCAGGGGGAGACCTGTAGTAGCAGACACATGGAAAATTGAATTGAAGACAAAAATTGATCCTTTTATGAAGGAATTCCTCCTACATCCTACTTAGTATCCTCTGCTAAGCAGGTTGTCATTAGAGCTCATTCCTCAGCAGTTGAATATCTGTAACAAGCTTCTCAGAATTTAGGCTCCACTGTGTATTTAAGTCATTCTTTGATTGAGGTTTGAGCCTTACTAAAATATGTTTTGTGCCTGAAAACCCAGCTATGTAGCAGGCAACTCTGCTGTGTAGCTGTTCTCCCTCCAGTCAGCAGATGTGGCTTCGAGATGCTGTCATGAATCCAGGTAGTTCAAAGCCAGAAACAAATTCTACCTTCTCAACAGGGCTGCGTCCACCCTCCCCACCATGTTTCAGCCCCAGCGACATCGCCCAATACCCCTGTGTTTTTCTGACCCTCCTGTTCTGTCCTGTTTAGCATGTGGACCTTCCCTGGGAGAACTGAATGTATTCTGTGTCTGTCTTCAGCCTTATCAGTGATGGCTCTGCTCAACCATAACCAGATGCCCAGGTATGTTTCAGAAGTATCTGGGGAGATTTTGCTAGAGATATGCCTAGCGCCCCTGAAGGAAAGGCTTAAAAATATCTTTGTGTGTGTATGTACACATGTGCATATGATAATGGTGATGATAATGATGGTAATGTGTGTGCATATTTCTGTGTGGGTGTGCATGTGCCAGGGTGCATGTGTGTAGGTCAGAGGACAACTTTGTATCTTGGCCTTCCATTTTGTTTGAGACAGTCCCTCATTTTCACCACTGCTTCTGTGGATTCTGTGTATCTTCCTCCCATCTCCACCTTGGACCACTGGGATTAGACGTACATACTATTACATCTGGCTTGTCTGGCCTTTATATGGGTTCTGGGAATCTGAATTTAGGTCCTCAGATTTGCATAGCACACACTTTACTCACTGAGCCATCTCCCAACCCTCTTTTCTTGGGTTTTGTATCCTAGGCTGGCCTTGAAGTCTTCAGCCTCCTACTCATCCAGTACCAGGAGGAAAGGCTTTTTTTTTAACTATAAAATATTTTTATTTTTAATTATGTGTGTTTATGTGTATCTGTGTGTGGGTATGTGCATGGACATATCCATGAAAGTAAGAGGCATCAGATCTCCTGGAGTTGGTAAGCTGGTTGTTGGGAACTAAACTCAGGTTCTCTGGAAGGGAGTATTGTGCTTTTAACTGCTGAGCCATCTCTCCAGCCTAAAGAAAGGGCTTTTTTTTTCTTTTTAAATCATCCAGACTGTATTGTAGATTCATTTGTATCTTTGTCCTTGCAGGCTTAATCAGACTCACTTGACACCTTTCCACCTGTTGATACGCACGGTGGGTCTGAGAGCTGAGGGCTCACAATTCACACTGGAAGGTTTCCCATTCCAGATAATATCTGGCACTATGAACTACTTCCATTTACCCAGGCAGTACTGGAGAAGCAGCTTGCAGAAAATGCAGGCCTGTGGCTTCAACACCCTTACCACGTGAGTACTTGCCTTAGTCCTTGTTTTAAGAATTTTGTCATCTGAATTCCTAACTGAGACTATTAGGCCAGTCTAAAGATTTACCTTTTATTTTTGTTTTGGTTTGGGTTTTGTTTTTTAATTAAGCAGGGTATTTGTTAGCCAAGCATGGTAGCATAGGCTGTAGAATCTCAGTACTTGGGAGGTAGAGACAGGAGGATCAGTTCAAACCTAGCCTCAGTTACATAAAGAGTTTGAGGTCAGCCTGGGCTACATGAGATCTGTCTAAAAAAAAAAAAAAGAATTTCTTGCCAAAAAGTTTTTTTTTTTTTTGCCTGGGCTAAGAGATCTGTTTAAAAAAAAAAAAAAAAAAAAAAACCCAACAAAATAACAACACATTAACAACCAAAAAGGTGCTGATTGTTCTTAGGGTATCCTGAGATAGACTTGGGCTGAATGGGCCCGCTAAGGGGTGATAAACCAATTCCTGGAGCATAGGGTTTTGCTGAGAACAGAATGCTCTAGTATATTTCAAACGGTGACTTTCTCTCCCCAGTAGGAAGCAGAAGGGAGTGTTTCTCAGATTTTCACAATGAAAACCTTGACCAAAAAGGTGCTGATTGTTCTTAGGGTATCCTGAGATAGACTTGGGCTGAATGGGCCCGCTAAGGGGTGATAAACCAATTCCTGGAGCATAGGGTTTTGCTGAGAACAGAATGCTCTAGTATATTTCAAACGGTGACTTTCTCTCCCCAGTAGGAAGCAGAAGGGAGTGTTTCTCAGATTTTCACAATGAAAACCTTGGGCTCCAGGAGGTAATAATCATGCAAATGTGGGGGAATTCCCCCCCCAAGCCATTCTGTATTTCAGAGTTTTTAAACTACCAAGAGAATCTATAGAGTCTTTCTTGCAGCTTACCAGCTCCCATGCTGACTCCGGGAGTGGGCTTCCCTCTAAGGACCTGCTCCTGGGAGGCTGTGGTTCTCGCTATCCTCATGTTAGTCAGGTTTCTCCAGGGAAGCAGAATTAACAGGCAAAGAGAGTGATTTTAAGGAACTGCTTGTGTGATTATGGGAGCTGTGAAGCTCCAAATTCTGTAGTTAGCAGGAGGGAAACTTTGGATAGCAACTAGCATACTTTGCATTTGAGTCTTAAAGCTTGAGAATAGGATGTCTGATAATGGAAGTTCCAGTCCAAAAGCTGGCAGGGTCAAAAATCCAGAAAGAAAAGCTGAGTTTGGTGAAGCACCCTTGTGAGCCTAATAATAATTGGGAAGCTGAGGAAGATCACAAATATGAGGCCAGTCTTGGATACATATTGAGACCCTGTCTCAAAGCAAAACAAAGCAAAAAACAAGAACAAAACCAAAGGATTATGGTTTTGAGAGTCACCCATATTGAAGCCATGTATTGCTTTTCATTCACAAAACTGTATGAAATTCCATTGATAATCACATCAAAATGTTTTTATTTTGTATATAGATGTATGAGTTATTTACAATTTACAATCATTAGCGATTGTACTGCCATGGGTGAGTGTATGTATCCTTTCTCTTGTATACATCTAGGAATGGCCTTGATGGAGTGGTACATAGCCATTCCTAAATGTCAGTCAGTTTTCCACAATTTCCAAGACTTTTTCAAGGTCAGAGGTATTAAGTAAATTCACACAATTGAGCAGTCATCTCCATTGTCCTCTCTAGAGTGTTTTCATCTTGGCATACTCTGCACCCATTAAGCTGTAACTGTCTATGCTCCTCTTGCAGTTCCTGGCATCCAGGGCTCTACTTTCTACCTCTGTACACTTATTTATTTAAGATGATTCAAATGGTGTTATCATGCAGCACTTGACCTTTTACGTCTGTCTTCTTTCACTTATGTCTTCAAGGTTCATCTATGCTGTAGCATGTATGCATGTATAGGCATCTCATTCTTTTTTGTTTGTTTTTTGTCTTTTTGAGACAGGGTCTCCCTGTAGCCCCAGCTGGCCGGGAACTTGCTATGTGTAGACCAGGCTGGCCTCAAACTCACAAAGATCCACCTGCCTCTTGCTCCCAAGTGCTGGGATTAAAGGTGTATGCCACCATGCCTGGCATCTCATTCTTTTTTAAGTCTGAATAATAGACCATCACATGTATGTACCATACTGTGTTAATCTGTTAACTTGATATTTTGTTTATCCATTGAGAATATCCATTATCCATTTGGGTTGTTTTGTCCATTGTAAAAAATACTTCAATTTTGATTAAGTCTAATTGTCTGATTAAGTCTGCTGCCTTTACCTTTTGTGTCATATCAAAGAAATTACTGACAAATCCTATTCTACAAAGATTTGCCTATACGTTTTCTTAAAGGATTTCATAATTTTAACTGTTATGTTCAGTAATTTGCTCTTTTTAAAGTTAATTTTTGTATATAGCATTAAGGGGGGGCTCAGTGTTATTCCATTGATGTGGATAGCTGGTTTTCCCAGTACCAGTTATTTGATTTTTTAAAATTTTATTTTATTTATTTATTTATTTAATTTTTTGGTCCTTTTGAAGCAGGGTCTCCCTGTAGCCCCAGCTGTCCTGGAACTCACTGTGTAGACCAGGCTGGCCTTGAACTCACAGAGCTCCACCTGCCTCTGTCTCCTGAGTGCTGGGACTACAGGTGTGCGCCACCATGCCCAGCAGTACCAGTTATTTGAAAGTCATCATTTTTGAGACACGTCATTTTTTTGTTCTTTTTTTTTTTTTTTTGGTTTGAAGACAGAATCTCCCTGTAGCCCCAGCTGGCCTGGCACTCTCAATAGACCAGGCTAGCCTTAATCTCACAGAGATTTGCCTTCCTCTGCCTCCTCAGTCCTGGGATAAAAGGCATGTACCACCACACCTGGGTCGTTTGTTATTTTTTAATTAGTTTTTATGTTGGAATATAAAGTGCTGGGTTTCATCATGGAGCCTTCATACATACATGTCATTGTTGGTTTCACTCCCCCATGCCCTCCCCCTGCTCCATCTTGCTCTTTTTTTCCCCAGTCAGATCCCTTCCTGTTGTCCTATCACATTTATTCTTTTTATTCCCTACTTCCCATCTCCACTATCCATTATGACCTTTTCTTCCTCCTTGTGATCCCTTTTTAAATTTCTGAGTCTGACTTAATTCAGTGATTTGTACTTGCAGCCACTATCCCTCAAATGCTATGATTTCATTTTTCTTTATAGCAGCATTTAAGTATGCCTTGCAAATGTTATCTTTTACTGACTTGCAGCTTAATATTTTAACAGTATTTTTTTTAGAGTAGGTCTTACTATGTCACCCTGGATAGCCTGGAACTTTCTATGTAGACTAGGTTGGCTTTGAACTCACAGAACCGTGCCTGCCTCTGCCTCCTGAGTGCTGGGATTAAAGGTGTATGCCTTGTCTGGCTGCTTTTTATTTTTGACAAATTATTTAACAGCATTTTTTTTTGTCTTTTTGAGACAGGGTCTCCCTGTATCCTCATCTGTCCTGGAACTCACAATGTAGACCACGCTGGCCTTGAACCCACAGAGATCCGCCTGCCTCTGCCTCCCAAGTGCTGGGATTAAAGGAGTGCACCACCATGCCCAGCTTAACAACAAATTTTAAAATGTGTCATTTTAGTACTACATTTTTCACACTAATCTCAAAGAATACTAAAGTTTCAACACATAATGCCACATGATACCGACATAGTTAACCATTACTAATTGATATTATGTGATACTTTGACAATCATAATTTTTTTATGTGTATGAGTGCCTTGCCTGCATGCATGTAAGTGTACCATGTGCATGCAGTGCCTGTGGAGGCCAGAGGAAGGCCTTGGATCCCTGGAACTGGAGTTGTGGATGGTTGTTAGCCATCATGTAGGTGCTGGGAACTGAACCCGGGTCCTACGCAGGAGCAGTTAGTGCTCTTAACCATTGAGCCATCTCTCCAGCCCTCAAGGCCCCTTTCTTTTTCCTTTCCCTGGCATAGACTTATACAGAACCTGGAATATCAGTTTACACTGTGTCTGTTTCTTTGTGGTGTTATTTGGCTTGTTCTGTTTCTGGCATCTTCTAGCTTGCCAACATATTGCCGATAAACGTTTTTGTCCTTTTGTGCAAACAGTATTTGATTCATATAACTTTAATCATTTTTCTTTTCTTTTTTTATTTTTATTTTTTTGAGACAGGGTTTTCCTGTAGCCTCAACTGGCCTGGAACTCTCTATGTAGACCAGGCTGGCCCTGATCTGGAAGAAATCTACCTACTTCTGCCTCTGGTGTGCTGGGATTAAAGGCATGTACCAGTTTGTTGCCAAGTTTTTATGTTAAAGCCTGTATCTGAGTTACTCCTGGTTTGTACTTTGTTTTCTAACTCTAAAGCTGCTACTCTCGAGCCTCACTCCTACTTAGTTTTTTCCCACCGTTTGTGCCCCTTTTGCTGGGCTGTGTCATGAACTTTCTTTATAAGCTACATGGTTATTAAGTTTTGACTATCTAGAAGTTTTTTTTTTAAGAAACTTAAACATGAGGAATACATTCTTTTTACTTAGCACATTTTTGTGCTTTTCCTTCCTTCATCAAAATTGAAATTGCCACTTGCCATGGCCTTCTTCTCCCCGAAGAACTTTCATTTATATTCATAGCTGTGAAAATCTGCTGGTGACAAATTCTCTTAGGTTTAATTTGTGGAAGATGTCTGTTTTTTGTCTTTAGTGTTGATGGATATTTTCACTGGGTCGGGAATTTTAGGGTTTTGTTAATTTCAGTACTTTAAAGCATCATTGTCTTGGGATATGTATATTATTTGATGGCAAATCTGCTGTATTTTTATAATCTGAAAAGGCCCTGGTGCCATCTGCCATCTGGATGAAACCAATAGCTGTAGTCAGTAACAGGGGAGAATAAAGTCTTTATTGGAAGAAACCAGCAGTTGGAAAGGGGGAAATAGTGTCCTAAAAGGCCTTCTTGCTTAAGAGGTCTCCTGTGAAAGCTTGTACAAGGATTTGGGGGAGGTATGCTTCTGTTTCCAGCAGGTCGGAGGGACACTAGGGTGGTTGAAGTCCTAAATTTTGATAATCTGCTTTTCTGATACACTTGTTTCTGTTATCTGAAGGTCACCAAGTGTTCTGGGTTCTGTAACTCTAGAGAAAAGTAACTGATGAGAAAGTCTCCTTTCCAGGAAGAGCTAACCTTGGCAGTTAATCAAAAAGCAAAAGGTTCCTTGGCTCAAAGAACAGATTTAACCCATTAAGCAGCTTCAGTTAGAGCTGTCGTGCACAGCAAAGCCAGTGGGAGGCAAACAGTGTATTTCTCAGCTCCGTAACTCTGATGTTAGTGACTCAAAAGTCAGCCCAAAGCGAGTGAAACTAGGTTTATTTAGGTCACCCCTCGGTTGCACTTTTTAGCCCTCAGTACCTGATTTGCCTCTTCCCTTCTCTCTGCGCTGAGCACCTTCTCTTTTCTTTGGTTTGCAGTTGGTTGACTATGTTGCCCTGGTTCTCAAAAAACTTCTACTTGTGGTAGATTCTCTAACTGTGTGTGGTTCTTGAATCTGTAAGGTTTCTATAGCTTTTTATCCAATGTGGAAAATTTTTACTCTTCTTTTTCAAATAATTTTTGCTCTTCTTGCTCACAGGGACTCCAGTTACATATATGTTAGAATTCTTGATTGG
Organism: Nannospalax galili; assembly: GCF_000622305.1. Lineage (NCBI taxonomy): Eukaryota > Metazoa > Chordata > Mammalia > Rodentia > Spalacidae > Nannospalax > Nannospalax galili. The sequence continues at coordinate 3,707,297 of NW_008356058.1, forward strand.
ATCTCATACATCGGTCATACTATTTATTCAGTCTTCTTTTTTTTCTCTATTTTCCATTTTGGATAGGTTTTTTGTTGTTGTTATATCAGAGTTTATTGACTTTATTCTAGATGTCTGCTCTACTGTTTGTTCCAACTGGTGTATTTTATTTCCTTCTTTTCAGTATCCAGAATATTTTTCATTTCACACATACACACATTCGATCATGTGGTTTTTTTTACTTACAGATATATGGCATATATGTATATATATATCTTTAATATTCTTTTCTACTGGTTTCATAATATGTGTTACATCCATGTTTTATTGTCTGATATTTTTCTTCTGGTTATGTATCATATTTTCTTATTTTTAATATATGTATATATGTTTGTCATATATATATATATATATATATATATATGCGAGACAGCATCCTAACCTGCCTCCATCTTATGATTCTCTGTGCCTAGGAAGTTTTAAAATTTATCCTGGACATTATAAGTTGTTTGCTGTTGGTTGGTGAATTTATTAGCCATTACATAATACTATGTTACTCAGGTAATTCAGAGGCTAGGAATGTAGCTCAATGGTAGAATGTTCACATAGCATGTGGGGGGTCCTGTGTTTCATCCCCAAGACTGCAAACAAAATAAAACAAAATGAAGGATAATGAGGTCCTTATTATAAGTTTTTCCATATCTTTCTGGTTTCTGTTTAAAGGTTAATATTTTTCTTTTCATTTTCTTATTATAGATAAAGAATTAGATTTCTAGAAGACTTTATTTTTAATATTTTTTATTTATTATTTTATGTGTATGTGTGTATTGCCTGCATGTAGATAAGTGCACCCATGTCATGCAATGCCCGTGGAGGACAGAAGAGGCTGTTCCCCTGGAACTGGAGTTACAGACAGTTCTTAGCGCCATGTGGGCGCTGGGATTCGAATATGGTCTTCTACAAGAACAGCCAGTGTTCTTAACTGCTGAGCCATCTCTTCAGTCCCAGAAGACTTTATTTTTAATTATGTGCATATATGTGTACATGGGCTACCTGATGTGAGTGCTGGGAATCGAACTCAGGTCCTCTGCAAGAGCAATATGGGCTCTTAACCAATGAGGTATCTCTCTAGTCTAGAAGTAGATTTTTTATAAGCATCTGGGAGAAAGGGAGAGAGAGAGAGAGAGAGAGAGAGAGAGAGAGAGAGAGAGAGAGAGAGAGAAGAGAGAGAGAGCGAGAGAGAGAGAGATTTGTGCTGGATGTGGAGGCATATGCTTTTAATTCCAGAGACTGAGGCAGGAAGATCATGAATTCAAAGCCAGCCTGGGCTACTTAGTGAGCACTTATCTAAAAATAAACAAACAACAACAACAGAACAAAAATTCAAGCAAATGAGCAACACTACATCTGTGGGTTCCTCCCAGAAGATATTCCCACACACCTGTCTTATCTGAAGTATAGGATTATGGAAAAATATTGCTAGGGGTAGAGGGAGAGTTTTAAAATGTATTATTTTAAATGTATTTTTAATTGATTTTTTTATACTTGGGATTGAACCCAGGACCTCATGAATGTTAGACAAGTACTCTACCACTGAGCTATATACCCAGCCTTTTCCCCATTTAAAAAATATTTTATTTATTATTTTTTATTTTATGTGTATGAGTGTTATGCCTACATGTAAGTGCACCCTTGTCGTGCAATGCCTGTGGAGGACGGAAGAGGCTGTCAGATCCTCTGGAACTGGAGCTACAGACAGTTGTTAGCTGCCATGTGGATGCTGGGATTTGAACCTGGGTCTTCTGCAAGAACAGTCAGTGTTCTTAACCACTGAACCATCTCTCCAGGCCCCCTTTTTCCTTTTTTATGTTGAGACAGGGTCTTGCTGAGTTGCTCAAGCTTTCCTTCAACTCACTTTGTACCCCAGGTGGTCACTGAATTTTTAATATTCCTGCCTCAGCCCCCATGAGTAGCTAGAATGAAGGGCATGTACCACTAGGACTGGCTTTTTTTTTTTTTTTTTTTTTTTTTTTTTTTTTTTGGGATAATGGGATCTCACTATACAGCCTAGGCTGGCCTCAAACTTATGATCGTACTGCTTCAGCCTTTTTAGAGCTGGTATTACAGTCACGTACCACTATGCCCAACAGCTTTTGTTTGGTTGGTTTGGATTTGCTTTTTTGCAGGGGGTCTAACTAGTCTCAAACATATGATCCTTCTGTTTCAGCATCCTCAGTGCTGGGAACACAGGCGTACACACTAGAGGTTACGTCTAGCAGAGACATAGCAGAGACACTCTAGGCACTTTGTTAAACCTGAAGGAGTTGGTATGGAATCAAGGCACCATGGAGGGAACTTCTTATGTTTCTCTTTTTTCTCCACTGCAGGTATATTCCTTGGAACCTCCATGAGCCAGTAATGAACCGGTTTTACTTCACTGAAAACCTGGACTTCATGTATGTATTTATTCTTTAATTGCCTGTCTCTGTGATTCAGATAGGGATGGACTTGGGGGATTAGGTGAGGCAATGAGGCTCCACACTCTACTCTGATAATTTTCTACCTGACTTGGAACTTTCTTGAGCAGTTAATTTGTGGCTTATAGTAGGACATAGACCAATGTTACAGTGTAGTCAAGAAATTGTTTATCCAGCATTTTAACAGTGTTAGTCTGTCATGAAGGACCTGCTTTCTCAGTCTTAAGGGCAGATTTCTGGACTATAGATTACATGGTTTCTGAGACATGACAGAAGTAGGTAAGGTAACTTGATTTAAAAATGTACTGACTTTTTGGTTTCACTATTATATTTGGGAGACTGCAGAGAGGAAGACAAATACAGCATATTGAGGCGATGTAGCTATAGGACTAGTTAAGGAAGACAGTGGTAAAGCTGTAGGTGAGGCAAATTTTGAGGTTGGGCAGGAGTTACCAAGAAGGGCCTGTGTCCAGCAGAGTCAAAGTCAGAGATGTGAAACTGCACATCAGTTGAGGTGATGTTGGATGCTGTAACAGGTAAGCCACATACTCTAACAGTAAGGATTTATTTTCATCTACGTAGAATCTTCCTGACAAGAAAGTCCAAGAAATAATAATTGGGGGGCGGTTCAGGATTTGTCTGTCTTGTACCTTCACTACCTGTAACACATATCTTCTAAATCACTGTGCCTATTGGCACTGAGCTGCAGGAGGAGGAAAGAGCATGGAAAATCTCCATGGCTTCTGTCACATTTTACTGCCTTGAGGTCGGTCACATGATCCTATCTAATACATAGAACTGGCAAATGGAGCTGAGCTGAGTATCAGGAAGGAAGGGGAGTGGAGTTGCTATCAATTTGAGTTGCTATCAGTTTTCTGCCACATACTGCGTTAGGTAGGATCTGCAAATAAGCCTGGACTGATCTCCTACTGGTTTTAAGTAGAGGAGTGTAACTAGCATCCTGCTTCTAGCCTTAGATACTTTGCTACAGAATTTGAGAATATTCAGAGGGTATTAGGGAATCATCTGAAATATTTCAATTTGGGAAGTTTAACCGGTATGATGATACTCACATTGAAATCCCAGCACGCAGAAGGTTGAGGCAAGAGGATCTCAAAAAATTAAGGGCTGGATATACAGCTTGGTGGTATAGTGCTTGCCTAGTGTGCACAAGATCCTGGGTTTGATTTCAGCACTGAGACAGATATTGAGAAGCTTATACTTGCATTTAGAAAGATTTTTCTGGCAGGGTTTTATTTGTTTGTTTGTATTCCAGTGCCGGGGTCAATCTCAAGGCTTTGTACATGCTAGGCAAGTGCTTGGCTACAGAGTTACCAGCCTCAGACCCCAAAATGCTTCAAGAGGTGGCAGTAACAAACAAAACAAAACAAAACAAAACATAAAGATCTGATGTGGTAGTGCACAGCTTTAATCCCAGCACTCAGAAGGCAAAGGCAGGCAGATTTCTGTGAGATCGAGGCCAGCCTGGTCTGTGCAGCAAGTTCCAGGCCAGCTGGGGTGATAGGGAGACTCTGTCTCAAACAACAACAGAGGCAGCAAAACCGAGTAGTTAAGATTTCATTTTTAAAGGATTTGACCTTGAAGAAGCTCTGACCTTTCAAGTTTTTATTTTCTCTGCAAAATGGAGAGGGTAGCAATACTTACCTCACTCAATTGTCCCCAGTGTAATAGACTTAAATTTAGCTGTGGTGCTTGATACTGATCCAACATAAATATTAGTTCCTATTGATGAAGATGCTGCTGACAGTGATTGGAGAAGGAATGGAAGAAGGCAAGAAGGAAGGCAGGAATTGGTCGTACAACCATTCCAGGAACTATGGAATGATAAGCCAAGTGCTTATCAAGTAATCGGGGGTAGAGTGGGAATGCACAGGAAGGGGAAGCTTAAGAGCACTGAGCAGCAAGAACATGGTCTGGAGCTGATGGGAGCAGGAGAGGAAGAATGAGTGAGACCTTCCTAGGTGTGGCCGCTACTCACAGGGGGCGCCGTTCTGGGCAGCAGTGGATTTGGGTCTGAAGGCTGAAGTTCGGGTTTCTGGATGTTCTCTTTAATGCCCTCCTCTCCAGCACCTTCACAGAGCTGTTTCTTACATGCCCATTCTCCCTGGGTCATGTCTCCTGTGAGGACTCTTGTGAGCAAAGCTGGAACTTGCATTGATTCCAACCTCAGTATCAAGCAAAAAGGGAAAGAGCAGTGGTGCCAGGTGTCTGTGCTCAGTGTGAAGTCACTGGGGTCGCTTTGCTTCCAGAGCCTTTATAACCATGACTTCGGAGGTGGACCTCTGGGTCATTCTGTGTCCAGGCCCCTACATCGGCAGTGACTTAGACCTTGGAGGCTTGCCCAGGTAAGTTGTGCCCTGAGGGTCCCCGGCTGGGAGTGCACATGGCCCAGAAGGGCACTCAAATGCAAATTTTAGCAAAATGTTTTCCTTTATTTGTATATACATTTAAAAAATATGTATCATTTTATTCATTTAATGACACATAAATGAACCATATGTTTGTCCATATTGTAGCCTTAGCATCTATTAGCGCTGTTTCCCTTTTCACGGCTGAATCCTAATCTAGTAGTCAGGTTTTTTTTCCTCTGTGTATCTCTCTCTCTCTCTCTCTCTCCTCTCTCTTCTCTCTTCTCTCTGTCTCTGTCTCTTTCTCTCTGTTTCTCTCTGTCTCTCTGACCCACACTTTTAAACAGCTTCATAATGGTCTCTTTTCGAGACTAGAGGTTGGTAAACCTTTCCTGTAAAAGGCCAGATAGTAATCTCAGCTAAAGCAGGAGGACTGCAACAAATCTGGGACCATCCTGGGCTACGTAATGAATACAAGGCCAGCCAGGGTTATATAGCAAGATCCTGTCATAAACAAGAAAACAAAGTCCAGACAGCTATTGTTTTAGCTTTCTGGGCCACATACAGCTTCTGATTAGCTGAAAGCGGTAGCAATAGGTGAGCAATTGAGTACAGCTGTATGCCAATAAAACTTCATTTAAATAATCAGACAGCAGGTCTGACTTGGCTTTTAAGCTTAGTTTGATATGCTCTGCCTTGGCTTGTAGTCCCATTTGTATTTCTGAGTGCTGAGCTATTTGTAATTGCTATAGACTGCTCTTTCTTGAAGCTGGATTGAACCCTCACATCTCACTGTTCCATGTGGACATGCAGATATGGGTTGTCTGTTTTCAACCTCCTGTACTAGAACATATCTTACTACTGTCTCATATCCTGAGTCTGAATCTCACTTTTCTAATCATAGCTGGTTACTCAAGGATCCAAAAATGAAGCTGCGAACAACTTACAAGGGCTTCACTAAAGCAGTGAATTGGTATTTTGATCAGCTGATTCCCAAGATAGCACAATTCCAGGTAAAGCCCTATCCCGGGACTCCACAGGTAAGGGAAGTGATTGCTGGGCTTTGGCTGGGTGTGATGGTACACACTGAAGTCCCAGCCTCTGGCAGTGGAGAACTAGGATCCAGGCCAGCTTGAGCTATATCATGTAGAGATCTTGTCTCAAAGATTTTTTTTTTTTTTAAATCTGGTTTTAATTGCTCTGTTTTTGTTTTTGTTTTTGCCCTTCTTCTTCAACTGCTCAACTCAGATCTGCTCTTTTATAGTAGGATACCGGGAGGGATGCTCTGTGTATATTAGCTTTCACTTGACTGTAGTTACTTGCTCTCTGCATTACCAGAAGTTAAGATTAATGATTAGTCTCAGAACTCTCACAGACAGCTACATGTCAGTACCTTACAAACAGTGCTTTAGAGGAGCCCCTAGGCCAGGAATTTTCTAGAAATTGTGGTTTCTAAAACAATTGGGGAGCATAAAAAAGACTACAACCAGATGGCCCCTAACTTATAGTAAGTAGTTCAACTGAGAAGTTCTTGGCCTGATAATGTATGAATCCTTTCAGTGGAAACTGAAGTGATTTTTTTTTATTACATTTTATGTGTGCATGCACGCACACACACATAAACACACACACACACACACACACACACACACACACACACACAGCCTGCACCGTAGAGGTCAGAGGGCAACTTGCAGGCGTCTGTTCTCTCTTTCCACCATGAAAGTCCCAGGAATTGAACTTAGGTTGTCAGGCTTGGCAGTAAGTGCCATTACCCACTAAACCATCTCACCAGCCCCAGTCTGACTTTTGAATTTTGGTCTTTTATCTTTTCTGGAGAAAACAATAGATGATGTGGTGTCCTTCTGCAGTGTTAGGCAGTGACATCTCCTGGTCAGCCAACCATCCCAAGGGGAGCAAACTGTGCTCTAGTGAATTGTGTTGCTTAGCTGTAATTCTCAGTGCTCAGTGCATTTTGGACCAAATAGTATTTTCAACTATGATGACTTTATTTGGGACAAAACTCCATGTTAGGTTGAAGAACATCTCTACTAGGTAGGAAATGAGTAGAGAGTAAGAAGTATTTGATAACATCTGTTAAGTATCAAGCTTCACACTAGGAAAACAATATTCACCCAATTTATTTTAACTTCACAGTAATAATTTGAGGAAATGATCATAGATTGAATGGAGACAATGCCAACGTCTGCATATGACTAAAGAGGACTTCACATGATACGAAATTTTTTTTTTTTTGTCTTTTTGAGACAGGGTCTCTCTGTAGCCCCAGCTGTCCTGGAACTCACTATGTAGACAAGGCTGGCCTTGAACTCACAAAGATCTGCCTGCCTCTGCCTCCCGAGTGCTGGGATTAAAAGTGTGCACCACCACGCCTGGCCCCATGATATGAATTTGTTAGGAACAAATCAATGATGTTAGACTCAAGGAAGCCATTAAAACTCCTGAGTGCTCAAACAAACACAAGCCAGTGTACATGTGGGAGACAGGAGAGATGGTCCTTTGAAGGAATGTAATGCCCTAACCACAAGTAAATGAAGTAAAATTAAAAATTCAGTTTCTCAGGCACACCTCTTTTGCAGTGTTCAGTAATCACAAGTGGTTGATTGCCCTGTGAGCAGCCCTTCCTGAGAGGTGACTAAAGTGGGAAGGATGATTATGGATGTTTGAGGTCTCATGCACTAATGTGTACATTAAATTATGGTAGAAATTGGGCTAAATTATCTAAAGAATGCTATTAAGGGATGTATTTTGAGAACATCTGACTTCTCAGACCTACCACTGATAAGTGAGAAATGAGCAGAACTGTAGTTCAATTTGGGGTTGAGCTTAGGTGGGTGCTGTGTTTGTGTGTGCCCAGTACTCAGATGATCCAGCCTTTTCCCTCCAGTAGTCTCACTCTCAAATTCTCATCTCCTTGACCCTCAGTATAAAAAGGGAGGCCCTATCATTGCCATGCAAGTCGAGAATGAATATGGCTCATATCATATGGATAGAAAATATATGTCATATGTAAAAACGGTAAGTGCTCCCTTAACTTTTCTTTGCGTTTACATACCTCTTTTCTCATTTTACTAGTTGGTGAAGTAAATATGTCCTGAGTATCTACAGCTTGCCTGGACTTGAGATATGGAGATGAATAGCTTTATTTTTTATTTTGAGTTACATTCTAGAGAGTGGACTGGAAACGATCCACATAACTCTAGTAGAAGGCAGATACCCATGATAAGATAGCTTTATTTTCTGTGAATATCAACACTTTCTTTTAGCTGATCTTTGTTTAATACATATGTTTCCTTCCTTTTATTTCCAATTTTTCTGTATTTACCTACTTAGGGTACTTACAAGTAGCATGTAATTTATATAACCAGGTTTTTTTTTTCTTTTAATTGGTTGAGCCTGGAGTGATAGAGGTAGGAGGATCAGCGGTTCAGGGTCACCCTTAGCTAAATAGTGAGTTTGAGATCAGCCTAGACAACATGAGACTCTGTTTCAAAATACCACTGTCTTGGTTTCTTTTCCTGTTGCTGTGATAAAATGCTCTGACAAAGCAATTTAAGGGAGAAAAAATTTATTTTGGCTCACAGTTCAAGGCAGAGTCCATCATGTGGGGAGGTCATGGCAGCAGGAGCCTGAAGCAGTCACTCATATTTCATCTACTACCAGGAAGCAGAGAGGGGGGAACGTTTGCTAGTGCTCAGCTTGCTTTCTCCATTTTGTACAGTTCTAGATCCTCTGCCCAACAATTAAGATGGATTGTCCCACATCAATTAATGTAATCAAGATAATCCCCCATATGCCCAGAGGCCCATCTCCCAGTTAATTGAGATCTGTCAGGTTAATAGTTAACACTGACCATCAGAACAACCAAAGAAAAGCATCAAAAAGAAAAATGTTTCTGTTACTCGTTATAAAAGTTCTTGTTTTGAGCCTGGTCTACATAGTGAGTTCCAGGACAGCTGAGACCCTGTCTCAAAAAGACCAAAAAAAAAAAAAGTTCTTGTTTTGTAAATGAGGATTTGTTCAGTCTTTGCTCATACATTTGCATTTAGATCTATTGTATTCTTATTTTCTGTTTGTCCTACTTGCTCTCTCCTCCTTCAGCTCTGAGGATGACCTTGAGTTTCTGATCCTCCGGCTTTCACCTCCTAGGGATTATATTTCTGTACCACCACAACTCAGTTTATTTTTTCACTTTGTCTTTTTTAAACAAGGTCTCCCCATAGTCCCAGCTGGCCTGGCACTTGATCTATAGACCAGGCTGTCCTCAATCACACAGTGATACACTGCCTCTGCCTCCCAAGTGCTGGAACTAAAGTGCCCTCCATGCCGGGCTCAGTTTAATTTATTGTTGGGGATCCAACCAAAAATGCATATTAGGCAAGCACCCTGCCAACAGAACTACATCTCCAGTATTCTTGTTAGTTTCTTTAAAAGTTTTTAAATTAAAATTACATTTACTTATTTATTTGTATGTATCTTTGTGTGTTGGTGCACATCCCACTACAATCATGTAGAGATCAGAGGACATCTTTTCAGAGTCACTTCTCTCCTTCCACCATGTAGGTCCCAAGGATCAAATTCAGGCCATCAGGAGATGGAGAGATGGCTCAGCAATTAAGAGCACTTGGGTTCAGTAAGCTACCCACATGGTAGCTTACAACCATCTCTAGGGGATCCAATGCCCTCTTCTGGCCTCTGCAGGCATTGCATGCACGTGCTGCACCTATATACATTCAGGCAAAACACTCATGCACATAAAATAAAAAAATAAAATAATGTAAAATAAAATAAATGTGGTCGTAGTAATAGCAATTATTGCTGGAACTGTTGTGCTGGTTCTTTCTACAAGGAAGAAAATGGCAAAGTATGGGAAGGCTGAGATGAAGTAGATGGGTGAGCTATGTAGGGAACTCAATGCCTAACTACTGTGATTTGAGGATTGAACTACAAGAAGGGGAATTATCAAATGAACCCAGATTGCAAATGTATGAACATAGGACAAAAAAGAAAATCTTGAAAGTGTTACTGTTTTGTTAGTTGATACTATGTATTTGTAATAGTGAAATTTGTACTTGTAAACATAAGCAGCTTGAACTGGCATTACCAATCTTAAAATCTGACAAATGTCTCATGTATGTAGGCCTCATATAAAACCTAGAACTTAGACTGCATAAAGTAATGGATACTTAACATCGAAGACTGTGTGTTCCTTATTACACTAGAGTGTGATGACCAGCCCCATTTTATGATTGAAAATGCCTTTCTGTATACCTTGAATCTTGCACATAATAAATGATAGGTAGGAATTGATAGGTAGAGAGCGGGCGGGAGCGAGTGGGTGGCGCGGATGGAGGAGGCACTGAGGCACAGATAGAATTCTCAGCGGGATACAGCTTTATTTCGCACGGGACACGTTTCCCTTGGGGAAGGGAAAAATGTCAGCAAAGGGAAAGATGTCAGGGAAGGGAAAGATGTCAGGGAAAGATGTCCGGGAAAGATGTCAGCCCACGGGTTGTGAGCTGGGACTTTATATATGGGGGCTTTAGGGTGTAGAAGGGGGGAATGTTTGGGGGAGAAATCAGGGAGGGGGAAGCAGGAAAAGCAGGTAGGATTAGGGTCTGGAAGTGTTTACTTTATCCCCCTTAAGATAAGAGAAAAGCTGTTATGATAAACAACTTCTAAAATCTCTGGTTATCAGGTAGAATCTGCTTATCTTATCTTTGGAGATCAGAGGAAAGGCAGGCTGCTTCTCAGCAGAGTTTGTTTCCCTTGACTTCAAAGGTCAAGGTGCTTATCAGCTAAGTTCCCTTTTTCGGGCTCCAAAGTCTGGAGGGCCCTGTGGGGGGGGGGGGGGGGGGGGAAGCTGCTGCTGTTTGGAACCCTAACAATAAACTTTTTTTAATGAAATAAAACATTTTTAAAACTGAAAATAAATAAATAAATAAATAAATAAATAAATATGAAAAACTCAGGTCATTAGGCTTAGCAGCAAGTATGTGTACCCATGAAGCCGTCTCACTAGCCCTCCCTCCAGTATTTTATTGACTGGATATTTTTATCATCCCATTTTCTCCTCCGACTAGCTTGATACACATTTTGAAAACCATTCTTTCAGTGTTTTCCATACAAATTAAAGTTTCCATCTTTGAATTATTAACATCTAAGTTACTATGTGTTCCAGTTCCAGGGGAAAGCAAAGCACTCCTGAAAGCATTTTACTTCACTTTCCCTTTTCTGACCTTACATGCTAGCATTTTCATTTGTTTTACTGTTGTATATGTTTTTGATTCACAAGACACTATTATTTTTATTAAATAGAGCTAATGGTCATATAGTTTTACTCAGATAATTTACTTTCTGTGTGTGTGGGGAGTTGGGGATGGAATCCAGTGTCTCACATGCTAGACAAGCACTGTACCATTGAGCCACACCTCTAACACGTCTTTACTTTTTATAGCTATTTTGCCCCTATAAATTCCCATTGTTAGATTTTTGGAAAATAAAAGGAAAGATAGAGGAGTAGGAGACAGACCTGCAACAGGCAAGGAATGTATCTTCCTTTATTCAAAGAAGATACAATGAGAGGTGGAGGCTGTCTGTGAGAACCAAGCATCTACACTTGGAAGGTAGAGGCAGGAGGATCTCTGTGAGATCAAAGCCAGCTTGGTCTGGTTCACATGGTGAGTTCCAGGCCAGCTGGGGCTACAGGAACACCCTGTCTCAAAAAAAAAAAAAAAAAAAAAAAATTAAAAAAAGTGTAATATGTAATAAAACCAATATCTGATCTCCTAGGGCTCTGATTCTGTTGTGCTTTTTCTTCATTGTTTCTGTAAAGTGCTGTCTTACTGTCTCATCATTTTTTATACAATATCAGATGTCATGAAAAAATAAGATCACTTGATTCTTTCAATCATTTTTCAGATGGATTCATTTTTGCTTCTGCAGGTATTTGTAATGTCTTAAAACTGAGCTTCTATCCATGAGAGCTATCCTGATTCTTGCCCACCCTTGTCTCTAGGACATTGCCTTTAAGGTCCTAATTGAAAGCCTAGTGTTCAACATGCTCCCTTCACCAGTATTGTCCTCAAACTACAGGTTCTTTCCCCAAGTATTTAAAACTGCTGACAACTTTCTTCTCAGAGGAATGTAGAGCCGAATGCCAGCCTCCCTTCCTCTCTGGGACCTGGAGCTCCAATTTCTGCTTCTATATTCAGGTTCTCCAAATAACTTTAGGAAATCTTTTATCAACCTCATAGAGCTGTAATAGAAAGGTCACAGAGTATCAAAGCAGTCCCTTGTTCATAGAATCCGTTTCTCTCCGTGTGAGCTGTTATGATCACCACCTTTCATTCTTTGCCAGAAACCGTTTAATAATTGCCAGCCATAGCATGAAAGAAAAACTTAACGATCTTTTCAAAAGAAAACATGGTTTTTCACCTTAGCCCTGCCCTGGCCCCTTACTCCTACGCAGGCAACTTCCCTATCTTGCCTAACCCCCAGGCCTCCTAGAAAAACCCCCTCTGCCCTTCTTTGGCAATCAGCCCTTAGTGGAAAATTCCACCAGAGCCTTTCTTCTTTCTTCTTTCCCCGCCTTCCACTCCCCCCGCCCTAACTCTACTATAAAAATATGCTGTGTGTACTCAATAAACGGAGCTTGATCAGAACACTGTCTTGCTTCCTTTCTTCGTGTTCCTTGTTTGTTCATTTCTTCTAGGACCCTCACTCGTTGTCCCATGGTAGAGGTGTCCCGCAGGTTGGGACATTCCTGGTGCCCAACGTGGGGCTCGAGTCCGGCTCGAGAGAAGAGTGGGGAGCTCCAGAAGGAACGTCGGTTCCCCCAACTGGCCTGCTTAGGCAACCCCCTCAGGATCGCCACGGTCGACCGCTGTGAGACAGATCGCTTTCAGGTAAGACAAACCAACGCATCACATAAAGACAAATAAGCATTCAGTTCCTGGGAGTATCAGTCCCTTGGAAGGTAGGGACCCCGGTCTCTGACAAAATCTGCCAGCCTGCTATGAGTAGGAAGAGCGGTGTAAGTTCCTCCTAAGCCATTCACCGGGGACCTACAGTTACGTCTTGGTGACCGGATCTGTCGGATGTGTGTCAGCACAAATACTGACCGGCGAAGCTCATGCAGGGGTGATATTCAAGACACATGGGCAATACTTCTAGCTCCCAGGAACAATTTGTTCAAGGGCTCAAGGAGTCTCTCAGAGCATGAGGAATTAAGGTCTCAGGAAAAGATTTAAAACAGTTTTTTATTTTCATCCATGACACCTGCCCCTGGTTCCCTGTCGAGGGAACAATAAATGCCAAGAAATGGAAAAGAGTAGGGGAAGCATTACAAGATTATTACCAAACCTTTGGGCCAGAAAAGGTCCCTGTAACTACTTTCTCCTATTGGAATTTAATTCACGATATCCTTAAAGCCCATCCCTTGGATCCAGATATTCAAGAAATTATTAAAACTAGTGAAAAGGCTCTTAAAAATAATACTCCACCAGTCACAAATGAAGCACAGGCAGTTTTTCCTCCTGGATTCTTAACACAAATACAAAACGCGGCTCTCAGAGGCTGGCGGCACCTCCCCCCAAAGGGGCCCGCCACCTCCTCTCTGGCAAAGATCCACCAGGGCCCGGATGAGTCATACGGAGGCACAGGACTCTGAGAAAGACCCCTCCCGAGAATGGAAAGGCACCTCCCCACTACCTTATTGCCCTCCACTCTCAAAAGACACAAAACGAGAAGAGAGCCTCTGTCAGGCGAGGGTATCCCTTACTCAAGATGTTTCCTCTCTCTGTAACATTCTTGAACAAAAGAGAGAACATCTACAATTGTTAAAAGAAATTTGCGCTCTCGATGCCGAATTGTCTTCCTTGTCCTTTCCCAGGCATGATAAAAATAAAAGGATGAGATCAAATAAAGTCAAAAGCCCCATTTTAACCTTCCCAGTCACCCGAAGTCAGGAGACCCAGAGAAATGAGAACCAGGAAGTGGAGCCTGAGGCCCCTGATTCCTGCCCCCATTCAGGAAATGAAAGCAAAAGTGATGACGAGAGTGAGTCCGAAGATGAGACTAAGCCTAAAACTAAGCCTAGACCCAAACAAAAGGGGTATAGCCCGTTAAAACTTAGAGACTTAAAAGAATTGAAGGCAGCTGTAGCCGATTATGGCCCCACTGCTCCCTTTACATTAACCCTCCTTGAAAATATAAGTGAGACCTGGTTGACGCCAAATGATTGGCTCTCTTTGACCCGACCCGTTTTGTCAGGAGGGGACTATGTGCTGTGGCACACAGACTTTGCAGAAAACTGTAGGGAGATGGCCCAACGTAATAAAGAAAACAAAGGCTCACGCTCCTGGACCAGAGATAAACTTTTAGGTCGCAGTCCCTATGATGATAATGAAACTCAGGCAGCTCCCCCCCCCCGGCCTCCTGGCTCAAATTCACAACGCGGCACTTACTGTCTCCCCCCTAAGGGGCCGGCTACTTCCTCCTTGGCAAAAATACGCCAGGGACCGGATGAGTCATACGCTGACTTTATCAGTCGCCTTACAAGTGCGGCTGAAAGGATAGCTGGGGAATCAGAAGAGAGTGCCTTTGTAAAACATCTGGCCTTTGAAAACGCTAACTCTGCGTGCCAAGAAGCCATTCGACCCCATAGACAGGGCTCCCTCACTGATTATATTAAACTTTGCTCGGGAATTGGGACTGCTCACACTTTGGGTCATGCTATAGGGGCAGCCTTTCAAAATATCTCACAAATAAAAGCTCATACTTGCTTTAAATGCAAACAACCTGGGCACTTCTCTAGAGAATGCCCTGTGGGACCGCGACCAGCCAATGGTCACCCTAAAACTGTATGCCCCAAATGCAAGAAAGGATTTCACTGGGCTAATGAGTGTCGCTCCAGGACAGATATTGAAGGGAAACCCCTTAGTCACCAGCAGGGAAACTTCCAGCGGGGACCCTGGGGCTATCAGGTTCACCCCCCAAAGTCAGACCGAGGGATCGACATCTTCCTTAGAGCAATCCCGGGAAGCACACAATTGGACCTCTGTGCCTCCTCCTCCACAGTACTAACACCAGACATAGGCTTCCAGCCTATTCCAACCGATGTCCATGGGCCATTCCCTTATGGACTTTCGGGGATCATTATTAGCAGAGACCATATGTTTTCTAAAGGCCTCCAAATAGCGCCAGGAATGATAGACAATGATTTTACAGGGCCAATTACCCCCTTGGCCATTTCTACAACTGGGCCAATAAAAATTAACAAAGGAGACCCAATAGCTGTGCTTGCACTGCTCCCTATGAATAAATGCAGTTGCATGGATAACATGTCTCCACACATATATTGGACACAACAGACTGATGCTAAGAGACCTATGCTTTCCCTATATTTAGAAGGCAAGCCCTTTCATGGCCTTATTGACACTGGGGCGGATGCTACAGTCATCTCGGAAAAATATTGGCCTCAAGAGTAGCCTTACACAATTTCTATAACTCATTTAAAAGGAATTGGTCAAAAGGACAATCCTAAACAAAGTTCCAAAATCCTAACCTGGAGAGATGATGAGGGAAATACAGGCCAAGTACAACCCTATATAATTTCAGGACTACCCCTCAATCTATGGGGACGTGACATTCTGTCACAAATGAAAATCTTGATGTGCAGCCCTAATGAAATAATAACGCACCAGATGTTAAAACAAGGATTCTTGCCAGGCCAAGGATTAGGCAGGAATTCACAGGGAAAACAAGACCCCATAGTGACCCATTCCCCTAAAGCCCGTCAAGGAATTGGATATCCAAATTTATAACTATGGTCATTGACCTTCCTGTGCCCCATGCAGACAAGATAAAGTGGAAAACTAATGATCCTGTATGGGTGGATCAATGGCCCTTAACGAGAGAAAAATTAACCGCTGCCACAGAGTTAGTACAGGAACAACTGGCGGCAGGACACATAGAAACAACAACCTCCCCGTGGAATACACCCATTTTTGTAATCAAAAAGAAAACAGGGAGCTGGCGACTGCTTCAGGACCTTAGAGCCATCAATCAAACTATGTATACAATGGGGGCACTTCAGCCAGGCTTGCCGTCCCCCATTGCCATTCCTTCCAATTATTTTAAGATTGTTATTGATCTCAAGGATTGTTTTTTTACCATCCCCCTTCACCCTGAAGACAGAGAACGATTTGCATTTAGTTTACCCATGGTCAATTTTCAGGGACCCATGCCACGATATCAATGGAAAGTCCTTCCTCAAGGAATGGCCAATAGTCCAACGCTATGCCAAAAATTTTTGAACTTTTTAATAAACATATAAAAACACAAAAAGTTCAACTAAAAACCTCACACCTTAAGACACTCAATGATTTCCAAAAATTCCTGGGGGATATTAACTGGCTCCGCCCCTACCTAAAACTCACCACTGCAGAACTCAAACCTTTATTTGATATACTTCAAGGAGAGTCAGATCCCTTGTCCCCACGAGAGTTAAACCCTGCTGCCCATAAGGCACTCCACATTGTAGAAGAAGCTATTCAAAAACAACATGTTACTTACATGTCATATAACAGGCCTTTCGCCCTAATAATTTGTTCTACTCCCCACACCCCTACAGGAGTGTTATGGCAAGATGATCCCTTACTGTGGGTTCATCTGTCGGCTTCTCCGACCAAAATACTGGCTCCATACCCCCACCTAATCATAAAATTGATCCAATTAGGAAGAGAAAAGAGTCTAACCTACTTTGGCAAGGACCCTGATCAACTAATACTCCCTTATACAAAAAATCAATTAAATTGGCTTATAAAAACAGATGATGATTGGGCCATGACCCTCACCTCCTTCCAAGGCAAGGTTGATAATCACTACCCCCCTCACAAACTCCTGCAGTTTGCTCAAATGCACCCCTTTTTATTCCCTCGTGTCACCTCCAATCGCCCCCTTAGAAACGCCTCTCTGGTTTTTACTGATGGATCCTCTAATGGGACCGCTGCTTATACCATTGATAGTCAAGAGTTTGCTGAAATCTCCCCCTTTAAATCGGCCCAACTTGTAGAGCTTTATGCTGTCTGTCAAGTGTTTTCTAAGCTTCCCTCATCCCCCTTCAACCTCTATACTGACAGTGCCTACGTGGCCTCTTCCATACTCTTTTTAGAAACTCTCCCATACATAAAACCAGCCACTAATGCTGCCCCTCTTTTTCACAAAACACAGCGCTTGATACATGAAAGAAAATCCCCCTTCTTTATCGGACATTTAAGAGCCCATACAGACCTGCCTGGACCACTTTCCCTTGGCAATGCCTTGACAGATAAGAACACCCGCCTTGCACTCCTAGTCCACACCAGTCCTATTTCACAAGCCCAGCAGGCTCACGCCCTCCATCATTTGAATGCCCATACCCTCCGCCTCATGTTCAAGATTACTAGGGAACAGGCACGCCAAATAGTTAAGCAATGTCCTGGGTGTGTGACCCTTTTACCCAC
The DNA here is from genome assembly GCF_000622305.1 of Nannospalax galili. Taxonomy (NCBI): domain Eukaryota; kingdom Metazoa; phylum Chordata; class Mammalia; order Rodentia; family Spalacidae; genus Nannospalax; species Nannospalax galili. The sequence goes on from NW_008356058.1 coordinate 3,724,649, forward strand.
CCCCCATCTGGGAGTCAATCCCAGAGGGATCCTGCCCAATGAGCTATGGCAGATGGATGTCACCCACCTCTCTGAATTTGGAAAACTTAAATATATTCATGTAATTATAGATACATTTAGTGGTTTTATTTATGCTACTTTACAGCCCGGAGAAACATCAAAAAATGTCATAACCCATATGCTTCAATGTTTCACTGTCTTGGGCAAACCCCATAAAATCAAAACAGACAATGGTCCTGGGTACACTTCCCAGCCTTTCAAAACCTTCTGTGCACAATTCCATATCAAGCACGTCACTGGCATTCCATACAATCCCCAAGGTCAGGGAATAGTAGAACGTGCTCACCAGACACTCAAGGCTACACTTCAGAAAATAAAAAATAGTCCTCTTCACCCCTCAAAAAGCTCCCCACGCAGGATTTTAGACCATGCCTTGTTCATCCTCAACTTTCTACAGCTAGACACCTCTGGGAATTCTGCAGCTGATCGATTCTGGCATTCAGATACAAAAAACGGCTATGCAAAGGCAATGTGGAAAGATCCCCTCACATACAAATGGCACAGGCAAGACCCAGTCTTGATCTGGGGAAGAGGATCAGTGTGCATATACTCGCAGCAACATGACGCTGCTAGATGGCTCCCAGAGGAGTGTTCCTATCAAAATAAAACCTATTGGATGGGGACACGGCTAGCCCGGCGCCCCCTTGCCACTGAGGGAAACTTGGCTGCCTCTAATTGTTATGGAAATGTAGGTACAGAAGTATGCTGGAACTACGAGGCCCCCATAGGATACACTGATGGGGGAGGAGTACAAGATAGAGTAAGAGAGGCCAAAGTTAATTCAGAAATACAAGAAAGAATAAAAAAATTATATCCTAGTCTTAATTATCACCCCCTGGCACTGCCTAAAGACCGAGGAGAATTAGAACTCGACCCTCAAACAGAAGACTTATTAGAACTTACTCATGCCCTCTTAAACCAGACTGTTCCTTCCCTTGCTGATAACTGTTGGTTATGTCAGAAAATTGGGCCCCCAGTGCCCATCGCTTTAATCATCAATGCCTCTGCCATTACAAATAACTCAGATCCTGACTTATTGCCTCTACATAATAATTGTACCCTCTTGCCCCCCTTACAAGCCCAAGCCCTGCCCGTGTTACCAGGACTTTGTATTTTTTCTTCACCGTACCCTAACAGTTCCAGAATTGATCTGGGGACCATTCCTCATACATCCTGCAGTTCAAACATCACTAACTCTAGGGACCCTCCCACTAACCATCCTCGTTCTAAAAGAGAAGCAGTCTCTGCCCTCACAATTTCAGTCCTTCTAGGTTTAGGTGCAGCAGGAACAGGAACCGGTGTGGCTTCCCTCCTGATCAGCAGCTCCAAGTTTGATGCCCTGCAAGCTGCCATTGAAGAAGATGTCTGGCGATTACAACAAGGCATAGATGACTTAGCTGTCTCCCTTTCTTCTTTGGCTGAGGTAGTCTTACAAAACCGACGTGGTCTAGACTTATTATTTTTACAACAGGGAGGTTTATGTGCAGCACTAAAAGAAGAATGCTGCTTTTATATAGACAAAACAGGGGCAGTAAGGGATAGTATGAAAATTTTAAGAGAAAGTCTAGACAAAAGAAAAAAAGAAAGAGACTCACAAACACCCTGGTATGAAAGCTGGTTCTCGGGCTCTTCTTGGCTCACTTCTCTCTTACCAGCCATAATTGGCCCCTTAATAGGATTATTACTTTTAATTTCTTTTGGACCTTGGGCCTTTAATAGGCTTACTAGACTTATTAAACAACAAATTGATTCACTACTCTCTAAGCCAATACAAATTCATTACCAACGTTTAGAAATGACAGATCCTGATGGTCCAGCTTATGATGGATCACTTAGATCCCCCCAGCAACAACTATGGACTTATAAATGGCCTTCTTAGGCCCCACTCCCTCTCACTTCCATCAAAAACAAGACTAGCATGAGGTTGGTACATTCATCTTTGCCCAACGAGCTTGACTGGCAGCCAAAGACGGGTAAGAGAGGCGACTCCCCATCTTAAGCACCTAAGACAGGAGGGCTGCCTAAGCTGCTGCCTTATCCCATGACGGGTGCCACCTGAGGCGAGATCACTTCCAACCTAAGACAGGCGCAGTCACCCGGGAACACTGCTGGCTCCATTGACTTGGGCCTTTGACGCTCTGCTCTGCCTCGCCTCCCCAAAACATACCAAGAGCATCTGAGAACAATCGTTCTCGGGAGGGGTCTTGTTCTTGTGGAACACCTGAGGCGAGATCACTTCCAACCTAAGACAGGCGCAGTCACCCGGGAACACTGCTGGCTCCATTGACTTGGGCCTTTGACGCTCTGCTCTGCCTCGCCTCCCCAAAACATACCAAGAGCATCTGAGAACAATCGTTCTCGGGAGGGGTCTTGTTCTTGTGGAAAGGGAGGAGATGCCAGAAACCGTTTAATAATTGCCAGCCATAGCATGAAAGAAAAACTTAACGATCTTTTCAAAAGAAAACATGGTTTTTCACCTTAGCCCTGCCCTGGCCCCTTACTCCTACTCAGGCAACTTCCTTATCTTGCCTAACCACATGTCTTCTTAGACAAACCCCCTCTGCCCTACTTTGGCAATCAGCCCTTAGTGGAAAATTCCACCAGAGCCTTTCTTCTTTCTTCTTTCCCCGCCTTCCACTCCCCCTGCCCTAACCCTACTATAAAAATATGCTGTGTGTACTCAATAAACGGAGCTTGATCAGAACACTGTCTTGCTTCCTTTCTTCATGTTCCTTGTTTGTTCATTTCTTCTAAGACCCTCACTCATCGTCCCACGGTAGAGGTGTCACGCGGGTCGGGACAATTCTTAAGCCTTCTTCTTTGGTTGTATTATTTAGTCATCTGCCAATAAGCCATGTTACTCACTGGTGTCAGAGTTGAAACACTGAATCATCATTGAACTTACAAGAATCAAGGCATAGTTACTCTGACTGACAGATGACAACTGCCCCCCCCCACCCCATGAGTCACTTTTTTGCCTCCCTTAGTTTTTGAAAGGATTCAATAGAAACAAACCATTTTCTGACACCAACAAAGGACTCAAGGATTAATTATAAGACTTAACTACTTTCAGGGTATTTTGATCCAAAAAAACTTAGAGCCACAGTCTCAGTGTTTTGTTGGCACATTTAGATAAGTTCCTTAAGTCTCTTCTCTCAGTCTTGAGAGTCACTCTTAGAGTTATTTGAAGTTAAATTAGGAATATTTAAGGCTCATGCTGCTGACAGTGCAACCTGTGGGCTGCCTAAGCCACAACTCATGTGCCTTTCCCAGTGACTGAAAGAAACTAGTAGTGGTGTGTGGGTTCATAGGTGCAGCCTGTGAATTTGGCTTGTGGGGTGTGGTAATTTGGTGATGGTGTATACAGAAACATTCCTCTTATGCTTTCTGGTCTGGAGAAACCCCAGAATTCTGCTTGTTAAGGGAAAACACTGTTTTAGGTGATATAAACCATCTCTCTGCCTCTTCAATGAAGTTTTGAAATTTGAATTTCCAGTTTGGATTTGAGGAGTATGACTGAGAAAGGACTTGTATTTTTGTCTTAGCTTCCTAACTTAAAAGTACTTGGATGGGGAATCACCATCCACCCTGTGTCTCAGCTTCCTTAAGGTATTTTCATTGCCATAGTTATTTCCCCCAGGAAGAAGCAATCTCGTGGGACTAGAAACAGTCCACTTCCCTTACCAAATTTCTCCTTAGGCCTTGGTGTCAAGAGGGATCACAGAGCTGCTCATGACTGCAGATGATGGTCTGGAACTGAGAAGGGGCCACTTGAAAAAGGGTACGGTTTTGGTGTTATCTCTTTCTGTCCCTGGTCAAGCTAGAACAACACAAGTCATGATGCTTTGTCTTTCCATTTCCTGGTAGTAAGAATTTCTGGTCAAAGATGAATTAGGAAGCAGGACTCAGTCCTGCTGCTACCCACCAGCTGTTATGACCAGAGCATCACTCCAGTCTCCTCTGACAAGCATCCCTGATTGGACACCAGGGAATGGGGGATTTCAGAGAAATAGCACTGTCATGGACCTAGCCCTGGAAGTTCTTGGAGCAAATTAATCCAAAGAATAAAAGCAATGGGGGTGGGGGTGGGGGAGGTGGAGGGATACTGCTCAGTAGAACACTTGCTTAGCATGTACCCATGGGTTCAAACCCAGGTGTGCAAAGAATTAATAAATAGATGCAAGAGATGAAGGTCAAGAAAAATGCTTCTTGAAATTCTCTAATATAAACAACTTTTTCAGCTCGGTTGTCCTCTACTGTCCCTGGTCTTTATGGTGGCCCTTCCCTGTTATACTTGGAGGTTTAGAACAATGTTCTAAATTAGAAGTTAGGTATGAATGAAGTCCTAGGTTTGATGACCAGAAAAACAAAATAAAAATTTGGGGTCTCAATTTCTTCATTCATCTTTCATGTACTCACTTGCATTGTGTGGTTTATTTTAACTTCCATTTTTACTTTCTAAATTATTACTATAAATGCTAAATGAAGTGATGCATTTGAAATCCATGTGTATGGTGCTTCTGTGGATGTAAGCATAGTATTCTATCTTTATTGTTTGCTCTGGCCATAGAAATGTTAAAGTGAGAATCTTTGAGGCATATGTCTAGGAGATATGGGCTGGGCTTTGCAGCCTGACTCTAAGGAGCGTCTTCTGCCGATGCCCTGTAGTGGTCATGGTAGGATCTCATGCCTTTAATCTCTCTATCCATAGTGCTGGCTACTGTCCACATGAAGAATATACAGATAGAAACATATAAGGAGCTTTCTTCACTTCGGGTAAGGATGTTTCAGAGACGGTAGATGTTTTGATTCTTGTGCATTCCTGGACCTCTTGGCTTATTTCTTGATTAAAATCTTAGCAGTTATTGGTTTAGTTAAAACTTGAATCTATGGTGCTGTTAAATGCTTACTGTAAGTTGTTTCAAATTTATAAGCTCACAACACTTGATTCATAGGCCATAGTGTTGGAATGTTACATGTTTCTAATGCATTTCTTATATTTGACCAAAAAAGAGAACATGAGAGGCAATTCTTAGAATAGGTTTCATAAAATTAACTCAATATAGGGAGAAAACTGCTTTTGAGCTCTTTCTCTGTTTCTGTGTTTGTTTTTTTATCCAAGCAAGGCTTTGAGGCTAAAACACAGCAAGGAAGGGACCTGACTTGATAGCATGTATGTGAAAGAGATGTTGGAGGTTAGTTGGCTTCCTGCTTTACTTAAATTGGATCTGTTCCCTCTACTGCCAATAGCTTTGAAAACATGGGTTTTATTCATAGAAATGATGTCACCACACTGGTTAAAAACACTGGAAAAAGTCCTGTTTTGTTTTTATCTGCTCAGGACATCATAGTTTAGGTGGCATTTTAACAAAGTGGACTACTTTCACCAAGCACAGTGTAGGAATTGCATAAAGATACATGTGATGGTTTGAATGAGAATGTCCCCCATAGGCTCCAGGTATTTTGACATTTTTTGTCCCCAGTTAGTGGTGCTGTTTTGGGAGGTCTTAGAAGGTGCGGCCATGCTGGAGGAAGCACGTCACTGGGGGTGGGCTTAGAGAGTCCTTAAGCCTTGCCAGATCTCGAGTCGCTCTTGCTTCCTGTGCCTGCTTGAGAGCTTAGCTTCCACTCCTCCTTCAGCCACCTCTGCCACCATGCCTCCTTGCCATGATGGATTCTTGCCCCTTTGGAACCGTAAACTCAAATAAACTTTTCCTTTTATAAGTTGCTTTGGTCAGTGTTTCTATCACAGCCACAGAAAAGTAACTAGTACAATACACTCAAAGAACTAAGAATGAGCTTTACATTAAAGATAATATTCATCTAATGGGCACCTCAGAACGTGAGCTTATACTACATGAAAGGGGAAGTACCAGAGAACACATTTAGTCTCAATGAGTACAGATAAATAAGAAAACATATATTGGCTCATTATATGTATGTTAATTTCTGTCAACCTAATTTATTTTTTAAAATGGAATGAATTGCCCTAGATTGCAATGAATTCCCCATTATACAGAAATGAAGGGTTGCTGCATACTGACTGAATGTTTAGAAGTGGCAATACCAACGTGAGGCGACCAGTAATATACTAGAAAACTTGAATTAAAAAAAATTCTTTCTAAATGTAAAAATCTATTAATTTTGTCAGTTTTGGCAACTATAATAAACTGTCCTACATTGAGTGGTTTATAAACAATAGAAATATGTTTCTCATAATTCTGGAGGCTGAGGTCAGCATGTGAACAACTCATTGTTGCTGAGGATACATTTCTTGGTTCAGTGATGGTGACTTCAGGGCAAAGCAGCTCTGTGGGACTTCATTTTATAAGAAGAGTGATCTCCTTCATGAGGTCTCCATTCTCATGATCTGTTCATGTCCTTTAGACCCCACCTACTTCTTAAAACTATGACCATGGAGGTAGGATTTTAGCATACGAATTTGATGGGGTTATGATCTGGAGATGGCAGACATTCAGGCCATAGTGCTATGATTTGGAGATTCTATGAGATATTAGATGGTAAGAAAGGAAGTTTCAGGAGCTTGAATCAGGTGGTCTAAGCTTAATTGACCTTAAAAGCTTGAGAGATGGTACAGCAGTCAAGAGCACTGGCTATTCTTGCAGAGGACCCCAGTTTGGTTCCCAGCACCCATATGGCAGCTGAAAATTGTTTATAACTCCAGTTCCAGGGAATCTGGCACCTTCTTCTCTCCACGGGCATTGCACACGCAGGTGTTCTTACATACATACAGGTGAAACATACATATAAAATAAAAGTAAAAAAATATTGAGGGCATGATTTTTGGAATTCAATAAAGTTTACAAAATTTTAAATATGAGGATTTCCAAGAAGAAATATAGATAAAGCCATGTCACATAAAATTGTAGCAAATTGGGTTGGCAGTATTTTATGACTTTCTTTGAAGTACTTGACCACTTAGGCATGAACATGGATACTTCTGCGTTTGGCTGGAAGAGACCCAGAGCAGGAGTTTGTGGCAGTATTGATAACAGAAACTAAAAGGTTGGATTAACTTTACAGTGCTAGAAACAACAGAATTGAAAGGGCCAACTGTGGAGTCCAGCTGAATAGAAGGGCTAATATATTGCTGTAGACCGGAAAGATAAATGGGTCGAAGGTGACTCAGAGATGGGAAGGGAAGAGGGCATAAAAGAGGATGTGAGTACTGAGTTTGAGGAATTCTCCTTTCAGGAGATTCAACTTTTAAAAAGTTTAAAAAATATTTTATTTATAATTTATTATTATTATTTTATGCATGTATTGCCTGCATGTAGGTAAGTGCACCTGTGTTGGAACTGAAGTTTCGGACAGTTGTTAGGAACTGGAGTTATGGACAGTTGTTACTGCCATGTGGGTGCTGGGATTCAAACCAGGGTCTTCTGCAAGAACAGCCAGTGCTCTTAACCACTGAGCCATCTCTCCAGTCCCCTAAGAGTCAACATTTTTGATATCCATTTATTGAACATTTTTAATGCTTCCTCTGTGTCAGGCATTTCTTACTAGGCCTCTACTCTGGTCACTCAAGAGAATAGATTCTATTTATAGAAATTCCAAATTCTAGTTTTAGAATATTCTTGCAAGGGCAGTAGTCAAATGGCAGCAGGTTTTTTTAAAAAAATCTTGGGCAAGAAAACCAGTGAAACCACATGAGGAGGCCACCTGGCCAGGAAGATAATGTGAGAATGGGAGATTAAAACTCAGAGCTCATGGGTGTGGCAGGGTGCTTCCAGTCAAAGGGTATATTTGAACTGCACTTCAGAGTACCCTTGTAAGTGACTCAGGGCTTCTGAATTGCATAAGAGCTTTCTAAATGGACAATTGTTTTTTCTCAGGGTAGCAGCCCTATATTGATGATGGTATATACAGCAGATTCTTCCGACACATGGGGTACTGCTCGCCAGAGTCGAGATCCACAGAGTGAGTCCTTCTTCCTGCCTTTCTCAAGAAAATAGGTGGCATTGATGTTGAAAGTATACTTCAGGTTTAGGGGAAATGCTTCCAGATGTTGTAATATTCTCAGAGAAATGCCACACAGTGTTGGGTCGAATCAAGAGTCCTTTATAAGCTGGCAGTCAAGAAGGGATTCATGTCTAAAAGAACTCCCAACTCTGAGTGGGATTTATAAAGCCTGAAACCACCATTGCATCATGCCAAGGGCAGAACCAATAATCATAGTTATATCAGATCATCATAGTTACACCAGACCAGGGGCAGGTCAGTTAACAAAGAGGTTTTCAGTTAAAAAGTTTCAATTAGGAAAAACAAGTTTTCAGAATTGCAGAGACACTGAACTCCCTGGACATGCAGGTATAGCTGGATGGGAGGACATGCTGCCTGGACATGCTACCTGGCTAGTTGTAAGTTTTCCAGTATTATAGAAACAGTGTACCCCCTGAAGCTACAGGTGCAGCCTGCATGGGATGTTCTGGCTGGCTGTGTGGCTGCAGTGGGAATGGCTGAGCAGAAGAAACCAAGGGTAAAGCAAAAGTCAGCTAGAACAAAATGGATTGTTTTGCCATTTCAGTATTTGCATAAACATCAGCCTGGTTAGGCAAACACCTCCCAGAAATCTGCTCAGATGACATGACCATGGAGCATGAACAGCTATGAGATCATTGCAAGGGGATTTTAAAAGTTTTAGCAGTTTTCATTCTAATTATATTTTATTGAGGCTATAAATGTAATTAGAGTGAATTATTCTGTGAAATAGGGGAATTCAATAAAGGTGTGTTGGGTTGAAATAAATAGTTATCCGGCCCCAAAACATCTGATTTCAAGTCTCTTGCCCACCCTGGAGAATTAATGATGGTCATTAAAATGAAGTTGAAAGTAAATGTTCCTGGTGCCATCATTCCAGCAGATCAGTCACTGTAAGAAGTTAGTGCTTCAAAAACACTAAGCTAGACACAATTTTGTCTTTAAAAAAGCCATAAGCAAATATCTGATATATGTAGTTTGTGTGCTGGGAAGAAATAGTAACCCTAAAATAAAACATAGAAGAAAAGTAATAGGTAACTTTGGATTATGAAAATGAACTCACCAATTCTTTAAGTCAATTCTGCCTCATTTTGAAAGTTTTTCTGGGCATAAACTCTAAGTGGCTCTTGAAGAGTTTAGGTAAGAGCTGATTTGAAAATCTATGAGGAACTATGAATTCTCTCAAAATCTTCAATTTCTCCTTTCATTTCTATGTCTGTGCAGTGCTGATGAAGGATGTGTGTGAGATGTTCAAGATTGGGTTCTCCCTCAACTTCTACATGTTCCAAGGTGGCACCAACTTTGGTTTCACGGGTGGAGCTCATTCTTCACAAGGTTACCTCCCTGTGGCCACCACCTATGGCAAGTACTTGGCCCCCAGAATTGTCTCTAACCTAGGTTGCCCCTACGTTGATGCTGGAGCATCTTGGGTAGGCCCCTAAGGGAAATACCTGAAATTGTTCAGCTATTTTGACTTTAACGTACACTGGAGATTGATATTTGTTCTTACCGTACTAGAATTTTATTCACTACTGGGATCTAGGCTTCCTGAGATTTTGCAAGCAGACAAGGTTAATAGCTTCTCCTTACTTATCTGCTATATAGACCCTTGCTTTAAAAAGTTCCATGCAGAGTCTGTTGCTTTGAATCTCATGAGAGTACCAGGGTCACATGAACATGTTTTCCTTGTTTCCCAAGCCTATTAAAAGACCAAGTGGGAAGTTAAGGGTGAAATAAAATGAGTAGTTCCCTTAGAAACATGAGGAATCCAGTTCTTCCACATCCTTACCTATACTTGATACTTTTTAGACTTTTTAATATAATCGTCCTAATGGTTGTTCATTGGTGCCTTATGGTCTTAATTTGCATTTTCTTAATGACTTTTTATTTACTAATTTAACATTTGTCTACCTTTCTTGGTGAAATGTCTATGCAGATGTTGGTTCCACTTTTTAAAAAAATAATTACTTCTTTTCTTTAATTTTGAAAGTTTTAAAAACTAAGCTCTGGATAGATCTTCATTAATTATTTGTTTTGCAAATATTTTCTCAGAGTATATGGCTTGTCTTTTTATTCTCTTAACTGTGTGTTTTGAAGATCAGAAATTTAAATTTTTAATAAATTCTTTATTTTTTAAAAGGAATTGGATAGGAAGGATAAACCACTGCCTTCGGAGGGCTGTGGGCTCTCAGCCAGGACTTATTATAGACCCACAGATTGATAAAATGTGTCTCCCATCAAACGCTCTGCAAGGTTTAGTGGATGCCTCTTAGTTTGGATCACCAGGGATGTGGAATTTTCTTATCATGTGCCCAGAGTTTTTCCTCCAAAGTTACTGTATTAAGGATGTGTTTACTCAGAGCTAAACTTTCTTCTCTTCATGGAGAAAGAAGCTATAGCTGGTGTTTTTTTTTTTTGTGGAAAATGATGCATTTCTCTGTATTCTTCAGATTACAGTGCACTGCTGAAAGAGAATGGAGAATACACACCTGAGTACCTTGCATTCCAGCAATTTTTTCACTCTGTCAGAGGTAACCAGCAGTACCCTCAATCCAAATGGTGACTTAGCTTTCTCCATTGTGCTCAATCCTGAGAGGAGGGAAGGGAATATATGGGGATCTTTTTGGGAGAAACCCAGCTTCCTACAGTTTACCATTAGACAGACATGCATGAGATATAAGTTCTACTGTCATGTGCTCAGCACAGGACCATGCTGCTTTGTCTTGGCTGTGCCTATAATCCCCTGAAACTTCTAAGAACTAGAGGTTCCAGCTCCATTTCCTTTGAGCTAGATATTTTGTATGCATGACGTGGTTGAAATGGGGAGGAAGGGGTGGAATCTGAGAGCATGCATGCCTTTGCAGTTGGGCTATAGGAGACTGTAATGGGGTTGAGATCTCTAGGTCTAGCAGCTGGGGTCAATGTGCCCCTCTTTTTCTAGGACAGTAAGGCACATCCTTCAAAGAGTTAAGGGTATGATATGATATGACACTTATTCAATTAGCACCTGCCTCAACTCTTCCTGAAGTTAAGAAGTCATCCTGTAACTGAGTCCTTCATTCTTGGAGGCCTTGGGACAGCAGGGTAATGGGGTCCTTGAATGGGGGTCCTACAATGGCTAGCATGTGCTTCCTTGCAGAGGTTCCCAGGTACCTTCAACCAAAATCTACACAAGCGACTGCCTATGAATCATTGACATCACTACAGTTCATGACCTTGTGGGGCATCCTGCCTTTTCTGGACCAGGTGAGTGTTTCCTGGGCATAGACACAGCATCCCTTTGGATAAAAGAGACAGGAGAGAAAGGCATAATTCAAAGAACAGGGAGTAAATGATTTGGGAACCAAAAGCAATCTTTGGAAGTGTAGTTCCTTCTCCTATTTTACAGTTTAGAATAGGAAACCTATTAGAAGAACTCAGTTCAGAAGTTTGAATTTGAAGAAATGGTACGAACATTGTGGAACACTGGAAATAGTGTTCATGACCCTGCGGTGAAAAGATCCTGTGCTTTCTTAAGGTGTTAGAATGAAGGTACGTGGACTGGCCCGAGAAATGATTTTTAAACTTTTGTTTTCATAGAGCGATGCTTTCTCTAAACTTTCTTTGAGTTCAACTTCTGGAACATAAACTAGGTTAGTCAGGGTCATACCTCTGCAGTATTGAACTGCCCTGTAAGGGTCAGCCATCCCTTCTCTAGGATGCTGCCACTTTTAACTTACCCCTGGGGTTCCCAGGAATACAGATGAAAACTGGTCTGGGAAAAAACTACATGCTTATTCTATAATACTGAATACTGATGTTTTGGAACTATATTATCAGGATGTTGTTTTAGACAACTTCTGGTCTAATGAATAAGAAGAATGAAAGAAGAGGAGATTGGATGGTAAGAGGCCATAGGTAGAGGACCTGAGCAGCATGTTGCTGTCAAAGAAATATCATTCTGGACATTAGATCCAGAGTCAGACTGTCTGGGTTTGAACTTTTGCTCCAGTGTCTGCTAGCTAGGAGGGTTATTTAACCTCCTTCTGCCATCTTCTCCTCATCTGTAAAATGAGGCACAGACAATATGCAGATTGAATACTTAATGTCTGCCTTGGCACCTGTAAGTGCTAAATGTACGCAGGCTGTCATCATTGACAGATAATCCATGTGCTGGACAGTCATAGGGATTCCAGGGACATACCAGTCCAGGTGGCATTAAGACCTGAAGACTGAAGAGGAGCAGGCAGCACAGCTACAAGGTGGTGTGGAGAAGCGAAGAAGCGCAGGAGCTTGGGTTCACTTGTAAAGACAGGGAAGGGCTGTATATGTGAGGATCTGCAGTTAGGAGTCCATGTGAAAGCGTCACTAACAAAGCCAGCAGCATAGAAGGGAGGGGAGGGTTTTACCTGTGGAGGTTGTTATTTGTTTGTTTAGTTCTGGGTATGGAACCCACGGCCATATATTGCTAAACAAGCATTCCACCACTGAGCTACACCTCCCAGCCTCCCTTCCCCATGAGATTTTATTCCAGTTTTGCATATTTTGTTTTTAAAGTGCTGGGGATTGAACCCAGGGTCTCTTGAATGCTAGATAAGTGCTGCACCACAGAACTCCCCACACAGGCTGGCATCGATCTCACAGAAATCTGCCTGCCTCTGCCTCCTAAGTGCTGGGATCATGGCATGCATCACCACATACACTCCCCTCCAATCTCTTTTTAAAAACAGGGTTTCATGTATCTCAGAAAGGCCTCGAACTCTATATATAACCACAGATGACCTTGAACCTTTGGTCCTAAGTGCTGGGAATCCAGGTGTGCATGGCCCCTACATATGGTTTATGCAATGCTGGGGAGAGAACCTAGGGCTTTATGCATGCTAGTCAGGCACTCTATCAACTGAGCTACATCCCTAGTTCTGCTCTATTTCTAAAGCATACTTTTTGTACACACATTTAATAATTTAGTTAATTTTGAGACAGGATCTCTAGCTGAGGCTAGCCTTGAACTGTATACAGAGTTCTATATAGAGCACAGAACTCTGCTGAGAATGACCCTTAGACTTCTGATCCTCCTGCCTCCTGAGTGCTAGGATTACAGGCTTGTGCCAACACATTAGGACATTTTGCCAATTAATCTACATCTCCATCCCCATATTATTTATTTTTGTTTGTATTTTAAATTAATTATTTATATATATGAGTGTTTTGCCTGCATGTATGTAAGTGCACCCATGTCATGTAATGCCTGCAGAGACCAGAAGAAGGCATCAAATTCCCTGGAACTGGAATTAGGGACAGTTGTTACTCACCATGTGGGTGCTGGGATTGAACCTGGGTACTCTGCAAGAATAGCCAGCACTCTTAACCACTGAGCCAAGACAGGGTCCCCCTGTAGCCCCAACTGGCCTAAAACTCACTGTGGAGACCAGGTTGCCTAGATCTCACAGAGATCTGCCTGCCTCTGCCTCCCTAGTGCTGGGATTAAAGGCATGTGCCACCATGCCTAGCTCCCTTTTGTTTTTTGTTTGTTTGTTTGTTTTTTTGAAATAAGTCTTGCTCTATAGGCCAGGCTGGCCTCAAATTCATGATCTCCGTTTGGCCAAGTACTGGGATTACAGGTATGCATCAATCAAGCTCAGCTTTCTTTTAAAAATTCATTTTATTTAAAATTTTGTGTGTATATGAGTGTCTATGCGTGTTTATGTGTATGTGTGAATGCAGGTGCCTATGGAGTCCAGGAGAGGATGCCAGATCCTCTGGAGTTGGAGTTATAGGTAATTGTGAGCCACCCAATGTGGGCACTGGGAACTTGGGCTCTCTGAAGAGCAGCAAGTGCTATTAACCACTAAGCCAGCTCTTGAGCTGTCATGCTCAGTGTGATGGCTAATCCTGGGTGTCAACTTGATTGGATCTGGGATTAACTGAAATGAAAGAGATCTTCTCAATTGGATCATCTAAAGCCGGAAGACGTACCCTAAATGTGGGTGTTACCTTCTGATGGCAGCCGGTATAAAAAGTCAAGGCAGAGGAGAACGCCAGGCTTCTTGCTGCTTGCCTTCTCTCTTGCTGGTGAGTTCATCTTGCTGCTGTAGACTGAAGACTAGCTGATCTTTTGGAATTCGTCAGACCTTCAGCTCCAGATTGGGACTACTAAAACATCCAGCCTCGTGGACTGAGTGACCACGGATTCTCAGCCTCTCCAGTGTGGTGCAGCCATTGTTGGACTACTCGGATTCTATCCTGTGAGCTAAGCTGATCAATCTCTATACATATATATTCAATCTACTGGTTCTGCTTCTTTGGAGAACCCTAATACACTCAGCTTTCTTTGGTGTATATCTGCTTGCAAATATACTTCATGGGCAGTAGTGTTATGCTTTCAGTATATCCTGTCCCAGGCACTTGATGCTGATTGTCTCTGGTTTCACAGCTGGTCAGTGGGCTCAGGGGCTGTTTGTTTGCCTTCTTATGGTTTTTAGTAGTGATTGATAATTATTACATTGAAATGAACCATACTGGGACTATTTACACTACAGAAATTGGAAATTCTATGGCTAGAGAGATGATTCAGTGATTAAGAGCACTGGCTGCTCTTGCAGAAGACCCAGGTTCAAATCCCAGCACTCATATGGCAGCTAAAAATTGTAACTCTAGTTCCAGAGTATCTGATGCCCTCTTCTGTCCTCTGTGGGTACTGCATGACTTGGGTGCTCTTACGTACATGCAGACATAATACAAATACACATAAAATAAAAATTAAAAAAAAAATTTTAGAAAAAGCAACTGCGAATTAACAGCCGGTGCTCTTAACTACTGAACCATCTCTTCAGTCCCTCACAAGATTATTTTAAAGAAGATCAGACATCATCCTAGAACTTAAACCATAAAGAAAGAAATTTGCATCTCAAAAGAGTAAGGTTCTCTAAAGGAAGTTACAAATCAGGTTTTTCCCCTTAGAAAGTCAGTTACCAAGTATTTTCTAGCAAATCACTAGGAAATTTTAGGGTTTTAGGGAAATAGTACAATCATTATTGTCTTATTGTGATGATGTTTTTTCTTTTCTTTTTTAAATATTTTATTTATTATTTTATGTGTATGAATGTATTGCCTACATGTATATAAGTGCACCCATGTTGTGCAGTGCCCTTGGAAGTCAGAAGAGGGCATCAGATCCCCTGGAACTGGAGTTTTGGACAGTTGTTAGCCACCATGGGTGCACAAGGATTTGAACCCAGGTCCTCTGAAAGAGCAACCAATGCTCTTAACCACTGAGCCATCTCTCCAGCCCAGTGGTGATGTTACTATAGGGATGATAACTTTCTTTAGAGAACCCTACTCTTTTGAGATGCAAATTTCATTCATCATTGAGATGGCTCAGTGGTTAAGAGCACTGGCTTTTCTTCCAGAGGATCCAGGTTTAGTTCCCAACACCCACATGGCAGCTAACAACTTCCCCAAACTCCAGTTCCAGGGGATTCAATGCCCTTTTCTGGTATCCACTGGCATTGCACAACATGGGTACACTTACATACAAGCAGGTAAAACAAGCATACACAGGAAATAAATTTTAAAAGCAATTAAAAATAATCCTGTAATAGATAGGAAGGGAAGGTTGAGGTATAGGCGAAATGAGAAGCCAAGTGCTGATAGAGTAAGCCAGTATTTCAGGAAAGGCCTTGAAACTGTTAATATTTTAATTCTGTAATCCCTTCTACAATTGCTAACTTGAATTCTTTGGCACCAAAGAACTTTTTCTTCATCATTTCACCCTTAAGTATAGTTAATACATAAAGGGGGCAAAAGTTTAAGTATTTTCTTTTATTAGAAAAAAAAAAAAAGAATTTATATGGCCTCTTAAGGTGGCCAGTGAGTTGTTTGCTGCTGTGCTTTTTTGTATGATTATAAATTTTTAAGATTTAGTTTGTTTCTGCCTCACCATAGTGTGTGTGTGTGTGTGTGTGTGTGTGTGTGTGTGTGTATACATGTGTCCATGTGCAGTTCCATATGTTTCGGCATATGTTGACTATGCTTGTCCATGTGAGTGTGCTTGTGCATGTGTGCACATGCATATGGAGGTCCAAAATCAACGTCTCCTTGATCATTCTGTGTTTGGTTTAATGAGAAAGAGTCTCTCACTGAACTTGGGAGTTCACCAATTCTAGCTTGTCTAGCTAGCCAGCTTGCCCCCGGGGATCCCCTGTTTCTGCCTCTCAAGTGCTGGGATTACAGGAATTTGCTTTTCTCCTAATGGCTGGCATGTGCAAGAAAGAAACATAAAACTGGCTTGGGAAACCACAATGACAGTTTCTAGGTTATGTTTCAACATATTTAGCATTTCGTTTCCTTTTTGGTACTCCTGCTTGGGAGGCTGTTGGGGTCATTCCTCTGGAGAAATGGGCTGTGGGTAGACATTTCTGAGACTCTTCTGTTCAGCATGACCCTTCACCATAGTTGTTACTCCTGTCTCTGTCATAGCCAATCAAGTCTGTCAAGCCACTCTCAATGGAGCAGCTGCCTGTGAACCAAGGAAATGGCCAGTCCTATGGGTACACGCTTTATGAGACTGTCATCTCCACTGGGGACCTCCTCACCTCAAGCAGCCATATTCATGATCGGGGGCAGGTAGGGAACAATACATAATTCCTAGTGGCACTTGTATATCACCATCACCCTGTGCTGCTGAGGTAAATGTCTAAGTGGTAATCAAGTCATTTCATCTTCAGAAAATTATCGCTATTGCCTAGCATCTGTCTTTGTGAAATCTTTTGTGCATAGACATGCCTAGGAGTGTACCCCTGAATCTTCTATGAGCTGATAGTGTTCGTCAACCCAGGAAATGCTTCAGTAAGCACTATATTTATTGTATTATCAATCCCTAACATTCACATGGCATATGAGCAGTTGACTCTTGTCATTTAAGTCTTAAAACACCTGAGATATGTGTTATGAACAGGGAAACCCCAGAAAAGGCAAAGGCCTTTCAAAGGATATGCAACTGGGAAGTTATAGTGCAGAGGATGAAAGTTCCATCCCACTCCAAGTTAGGAACAGTTTGTTCTAAGTGTTCTTCAAGTTTCCTGTTCTACATCTTTTTGTTGGCACCTTACCTCTAGACTTCAAGCTTAGTTCAAAGTCTGAAATTCTCAGTAGAAACACGATGTTCAAAAAGTTTCAGAGGGGATTGGGGAAATGACTCAGTGGGTAAAAGGCTTGCTGCACAAGTATGCAGAACTGAATTCAGATTCCCTGACATCTATGTAAAAAGCCAGCCGTGGCCCCACACGTCCAGGGGAGTAGAGACAGGAGGACCCCAGGAGCTCACTGGCCAGCCACCCTAGCTGAAACAGTGATTTCCAGGTTCAGCGAACAGACCTTGTCTCAAAAAATAAGGTGGAGAGTGGTTGAGGATGACATCCAGTGTCAATCTCTGGTTCCATAGGCACATGCAGGGAATATGCATACATACTCAGAGTACTCACAGAGGTATGCACACAATTTCAGATTTTTTTACTTTTTAAAAAATATAATATTTGGGGGCTAGAGAGAAAGCTCAGTAGTCAAGAGCACTCACCTCTCTTACAGAGAACCTGGGTTCGATTCCTAGCACCCACATGGTGGTTAACAATCATCCATAACTTCAGTTCCATGGGAATCCAACACCTACTTCTGACCTCTGCAGACACTGCATGACATGAGTACACTTACACACATGCATGCAATGCACTCATACACATAAAAATAATAAAATTATTTTAAAAAAATTAAAAAATATATTTTACCAATTCTTTGAGAATTTCATACAATGTATTTTGATCAGAGTCACTCCTCCCCCTCCCCTAACTCCTCTCAAATAGCCCCTTCACTTTCCTACTCCCTCCCAACTTTGTGTCCTCTTTTATTTTTAAGTAACCCAACGAAGCCCAATTTGTGCTACCTATATATTCATTAGTGTGGGGCCATCCATCAGAGTGTGGTTGCCCTACCAGGGGCCACACTCTTAAACTGACTCTCCCTCCCCAGAAGCCACCAGCTGTCAATAACTCCATGTTGGAATGTTGATTGGCTTGATCTTGTGCAGGTCTTGTGCTGGTAACCACAACTTCTGTGAGTTCATGAGTGCAGTGGTCTTATCTTGTCCATAAGACATTATTTCACTCTGGTTCTCCTCAACCTCTGGCTCTTTACAGTTTCTCTGCCCCTTATTTTGCAATGGTCACTGAGCCTTGTCAGGGTAAGGGAGTGACATAAGTGTACCATTTGTGGCTGAGCACTCCATGGATACTTATTCTCTGGACTTTGACCAATTGTGAGTTTCTACATTAACCACAGTACACTGCACAAAGAAACTCCTCTGATGAGTTCTGAGAGCTACACAAACTTATGGCTAAAGAGACAGAGGATAATTTGATACTATGTCCATTTAGCAAAATAACAGTAGTAGGCTCACCACCCCCCATGGCCTGTGAGCTCCCCAAGTGTAGGCTCTTGGTCAGATTTACAGTACCAGGCATGTATTTCTTCCTGTAAAGCAGACCTTAAATTCAATCAGAAAACATTTGGCTACCCTTATAACATTCACATCACTCTGGCACCCATGGGCATATCTTGCCACACTGGTCATTATTGTAGCTCACAGAGTTCACAACTAAATAAGATTGCTGATGACTTTTTTCTTCCAGCAGCCTATACATCATCTTCTCGTACTATGAAGATTTCAGATTTTTACTTAGGAACACTCAACTGCCAAAATTTGTGGAAATCCAAACTCTGAAAATCCCCAAAAGCTGAAATACTTCTGGTCCTAAGCATTTTGGATGAAAAACATTCAATCTGTACTTCTGGCTTTTGTTTGTTCGTTCGTTGAGACAAGGCCTCATATACATAGCCCTGACTGGCCTGGAACTCATTATGTAGACCAGACTGGCCTCAAACTCACAGAAATCCACCTGCCTCTGTGACCCAAATATTGGGATTACAGGTGTGTCCCACCATGCCCAACCTTGTCTGTTTTTTATGACTCCAGCTCGTCCCTCCGTTTCATTGGCTGCAGAGTGAGCCATTTTTCTTACCATTTACTAGACATTGTCTCCACTTAGTATACTGTGTCCTATGGCTTTTCAAACTCCCTTCCCAGTGCACATGCATTGCTTTCCTAAGTAAGTCTTGGATTGGTTCATGGACTCACAGCTTCCCAGCTATATCTCTGTATAGTCTCTGTTCATATGTTCTCCGCCCCCTTTTTTTTTGAGACAGGGTCTCCCTGTAGACCCAGGTGGCCTGGAACTTGCTATGTAGACCAGGCTGACCTCAATCTCATAGAGATCTGGCTGCCTGTTCCTCCTGAGTGCTGGGATTAAAGGTGTACATCGCCATGCCAGGCTCTCATAAGGTCCTTTTCCTTTTTATTTATTTCTTGTTTTCACCTGGCCTCCGTGTGGTGCAGAAGTACTCAGCCATTCTTTCCACATGCAGGCCACTGCCACCTTAGTCTGCACTTGGTATTTTGTATGCGCTTGTTGAAGCTGCACAGCTGGTCTTCCTGTTTCAGACCCTTCCCTCACCTCTGTCCTCTCTTCCCTGCCTTCTCTCAGAGTGCCATCAGTCTTCTGCCAAGATAAAATGATTCATCGTGCCCCTTCTCTGTTTGCCACCTCCTGTTGACTCCATATGCCATTGTTCTACATGTCTCCAAAATAGCCCTCCCGGATGTGACCAGTGCTTAGGACTTGTTCTTCCTTTCTTGAATCCTCCACAGCAGTCTGCTCACAGCTTTACAGCTACTGTTAGGGTGCATTGTGATTCTTTGTGTTGTGAGGCATCTGCGTTCTTCAACAGCTAGCTATTTATACTAGGTGACCCATTTCCCGGGAAAATAGATAGTAGGCATTCAATAAATGATCATTGTTCTAGTTTACTTTCTGTGGCTGTGACAAACACCATGACCAAAAGCAACTTTGGGAGGAAAGGGTTTATTTCACCTTACAATTTTTAGTCCATCATCATGGGAAGCCAGGGCAGGCTCCCCAAGCAGGAATCTGTAGGCAGGAGCTAAAGCAGAAACCACAGAAGAATGCTGCTTCTTGGCTTGCTCCCCCTGACTTCCTCAGCTAGCTCTCTATCTGCCTAGGTCCATCTGCCTAGGGACAGTCCACAGTGGGATGGGCTCTCTCTCTTCAATTAGCAATTAAGAAAACGCTCTATAGACATGCTCATAGGCTAGTCTGATGAAGGAAATTTCTCAACTGAGATTTCCTTTTCCCAGGTATGTCTAGGTTCTTGTCAAGTTGACAAAAACTAACTGTGAAAATCATAGAATATATAAATTCTGGGAACTAGAGAGATGGCTTAGTGTTTAAGAGTACTTGCTGCTCTTGCAGAAGACCTGGGTTCAGTTCTCAGCATTCACATAGTGGCTATCACTGTCTGTAACTCCTCTTCCAGGGAATCCAGTGTCTCTGAGAGCATTGTATGTATGTGGTACACTTACATACATGTAGGCAAAACATTCATACACATAAAAGTAAATAAATTTAAAAAATTTTAAAAAGAATATATAAACTCCTGAAGCTGTGGTCCCCTCCCATGAACCAGAGTTATCTCCTTCTCTGAGCCAGAGCTGTGATCCCATCCCATGAGCTGGAGCTATGGTTCCCTCTGTGAGCCAGACTTGTGATCCCCTCTTGTGAACTGGGCCTGTGCTTCCCTCCTGTGAGCCTGGAACTGTGGTCCCTAACTGTGAGCCATGGTTCCACATTCCTTTGGTGGTAGGCTGATGGTAGAGCAGCAGGCTCAGCCTTCTCTGAGTGGCTGCATCCCCCAAAACCCCTTCCTCTGAGATCCAAGTTGTGCATAGCAGTGGATTTGCCTCTGTGTTAGACTTGTGATGGGGACAAGGGAGGTCTCTGTCATTTGCAGATTCTAGACTGGAGAAGACTGATTCTCAAAAATGGACTTCCTACTCCTCTTGATGGCCAGCTAAGGTCTTGACTCCACATGGTTCCTGGGCACCCAGGCCCTAACACTGGAGCTTTCCTACTCCCAGGCACCAAGAGGTTTTCTATCCTTTTTCTATCACTCTTCTATAACCCCAGTGTACCTTCATCTGTGCCCTACAGAAAATATAAAGTGCCTAATTGAGCTTCTAGAAGTAAAAGAAGAACACTAAAGGGGCTGGAGAGATGGCTCAGCAGTTAAGAACACTGACTGTTTTTGCAGAAGAACTGGGTTCGAATCCCAGCACCCACATGGCAGCTAACAACTGTCCGTAACTCCAGTTCCAGGGGATCCAACAGCCTCTTCTGTCCTCTCGGGCATTGCACAACATGGATGCACTTACCTACATGCAGGCAATACATGCATACACATAAAATAAAAATAATAAAATATTTTTTAAAAGAACACTAAAAAAGAATATATAAACTCTGTAACTAGATTCTAGTAAGCTTAAATTGTGATCTCTGTGTCCTGTTTACTAGTAACACTCTTGTTTTTAATATTTACTGATTTTTATTGTTAGAGTTTCCCAGACAAATTACAATTGAAAAATTGTGATTTGGGGCCTGGAGAGATGGCTCAGTAGTTAAGAGAACTGGTTGCTCTTGTATAAGACTGGTTTGGTTCCCAGCACCCACATGTCAGCTAACAACTGTCCATGACTCTAGGTCCAGGGATCCAGTGCCTCTTCTAGCCTCTGTGGGCATTGCAGGCATGGGTATATTTACATATATGCAGGCAAAACACTCATGCACATAGAATAAAAATACATAAATAATTTTTTTTGAAAAGGAAAATTGTGATTTAGCTTAAATAGTCTAGGAAACATTATCTTTATATATAGTCTTGCCTGGCTAGGGGCTTAATCTAGAGTTGAATCAGTGTTGTAGGGAATAGGGAAAAAATGAGTTAATGTGTAGGTTGTCCCTGAAGCCAGATAGATTGTGGCAGCAGGATGCCCAGATACAAATTGTGGGGTACCTGGCCGAACTGAATATCTTGCAGAGCTGAACCCCAAAGGTAAGGTAGGCAGATACAGAGCAGCCAGTGTCCCTACAATTCCCATGCTTCCCCTTTCTCATCATTTCCTTGATAATGTTTATTCATTCTCTACTCTTCTTTCCCTTCTGGTTTCTGGGAGGCCTTTAAACATTTTCCCCTCCTTGCTCTGCAGTTGAACCAGGTCCCAGTTTTGATACCAGGACTCTATGTCAGGCCACAATTCAGCATCTTCTCACTGTACTATAAATATTATCTCTCCCTTGTGAATTTGTGGTCAGCCTGTGGAATTCTGGGAAGCACTAAATCCATTCTGCTTCTAGATTTGTTTTGATTTTTGCATTTTCTTTTCTTAAATTTTTTTAAAATTGAATTTTTGTGTATTTCATACAGAACATCTCAATCAATCTTAATCATCTCTATATCCCCTTCCCCACTGGCACCTTCCCATAGCTCCCCCCGCACTGGAATTCATACATTCTGTGATTTGTCTTAAGGCCTATTGTGTTGTTAGTGTCTCTAGAAGTCCCTCACTGCAAGTTTGTCTACTGAGGTCTAATCTAGTCAGCCTATCTAGAGTCTCTTGCTTTAGGAAGATCAACTCTTCCTCACCCAGCAGTAATCAGTTGCCAATATTTCTTCAGCTAAGATTGGAGTCAGCTGTCCATTTCCCTGGTTCTATATTGGTTTTTGTCTGTTTGAATTTGCATGGTTTGTGCATGCTGACATCATTGCTCTAGGTTCATATGAGCAAAGACACAGGAACTTGTAGGACTATTTCCATAGAGTCATGTACTTCCTCCCTGGCTCTTACTATCTTTTAGACCACCCTGGCCAACAACTCAAAGGAAGGTTTATCCTGTCTGGCACTGTTTCTTGTTATGTAACCTTTAGGTATACACATGGACTCATATAGAGATATTGTATATGTAATTTGTCATTGATTTCCTCTTTTTTTTTTTTTTTAACTAGCTAGGTGTTATTTATCTCTCTTCTCTTTCCCCCTGTCTAACCCTTCCACTGTGACTTCCGCATTTAAAGTGAACATCAATTGATGGTCTGATACCAGCTTCAAGTTCAAATAACTACATCAATGACCTGCACAATATATGACATTGATGCAATAGTGGCACTCTTATCTTGGGGGCAATCAACAGTTACCTAATTGAGCTAAAAGCCAACTCAATGGGAGGAAACTCGTATGTGGTACTGTAAACATAGCCAAATACACATAGCTGGTGAGGTCATAGAGCTTAGATTTTTGCATTTTCAAAGCTGCTTTTGGGGCTAGAGAGATGGCTCAGTGGTTCAGAGCACTTGCTGATCTTGCAGAGGATCTGGTTCAGTTCCCAGCACCCCATGGCAGCTCACAGCCATCTGTAACTCCACTTCCAGGTGATCCACTCATATGGTACACATACAATCATGCAGGCAAAACTCATATACATAAAATTTAAAAAGACTGCTTTCCTCCTTTTCCTTATGAGGACCTAATAATTCTCTCTTCTTTCTTTGGCAGGTGTTTTTGGATAACAAGTATATAGGAGTCCTGGATCATTCAAAGGATCAGCTGTCCATTGTGAAAAATGTATATAACCAAATATTAATATGTGAGGTAATTTAGTGCTTGCTAGGCCTATGCCTAGGGGTCAGTGAGGCCTTATGAGAGATCATTTCTGCTCCTCTGCCCTTGGGCTGATCCCTGAAGAGAACAGCAACCACAGAAGTGTTATGCACATTTTGGAGATATGGGCATATGTGCTTTGGGTGAGCAGAGCTTTTCTCCCTTGAATATCTGCTGCTCAAAATACTCTGGGTTGGTCACCAGTCCCAAGAGGATCCTTTCTTAAATGTTCAGGTGATTCTTTCTTCCCTGAAAAACCCAGCCCAGGAGAACAGGGGAATGAAAAGGAGAAGCAGGGGTGCAAGGGCCTGTCTATCAGAGTTGGAGACCTTCAGGGTTCTGAGGCCTGTGGTTCATCAGCCCCCTGCTCATGTCCTGTCTCAGCTCCAGGGAGGCCTAGAAGGTCTAAGAAAGGTGCTAAATGGTGCTCAGTCTGGTCTGTCTTGCATAGCAAACCAAGAAAAATCGCATTCTGAGGATCCTGGTGGAGAACCAAGGCCGGCTTTCTTTTGGGCCTAATATCAACAAGGAGAGAAAAGGTAGGCTCCAGAGGCAGGTGCCTGTGATCTGTCGCATCAGATTCCTATTGTTCTTCCCCAGGCCAATGACAGTTGGGAACAGACATGTGCTTGGAAAAGAGCACTCTATGTTATGAGACTCCTGTGTGCAGAAACTGGGGTGATATTTTTGTGTACTCTAGTTACTGTACCAGAGCCAGCATACTGCCTTCCACTTTGGAGAAGATTTTGAAAGTGGTATCAAGAAGAGAAAGCTGTAAAGACCTCTCTGACAGGGGTTTCTCTCTAGAGACAGTGCCTTTCCATTTCTAGGAAACTAGGCCTTATATGTGTCCTTCTGCTTGTGCCTAGCATACCTGGCTCCTGGGCAGAGCCCTGTACCTTCATTGTGCCTAAGTGTTTTGACATATCTGAGCACTCAAGCTAGTCAGAAGCCCCATTCTGGCCATATCTGCAAGAACTGCAGTCATTCTGTGATATTAATGTGGACTATGAGGCCCTATCTAGGAGTATACACTTAGGAAATTAAAAAGAAAACCTGTCTAGGATTTGGGTTTGGGTAGCTTAGTGGTAGAGCTCTTGCCTAGCATTCAAGAGAGCTAGTGTTCAATCCTTAGCACCACCAAGGTGGGGAGGGGAGTAAAAAAAAAATCTGTGGAATTTATAAAAACCTTCCAGCTAGATGAGGCAAGGAAAGCACTTTCCTTCAGGGAGCACCCTGGCTGCAGCCCACATCTGTTTCTGTTCTTCCCATCCCCTTCACATGTCCTTTCTTTCCCATCCCATAGGTTTAACTGGGGATATCTATCTGGACAATTATCCAACGAGAAAATTTAAAATCTGCAGCCTGGAATTGAAAAGTGCATTCATACAAAGGTAGGCACCTAAACTTCAGGTGATTGATCAAAGATAAGGGCAGTGTTACAGCTTTGTAGTAGAGCATTTGCCTGGTATGTGTGAGGCTCTGGGTTCAATCACTGGCACTGTAAACAAAATAAGATAAACCATATCTAAAAGGTGGACATGTAGGGCTGGAAGGATGTTCAGAGTGCTCCAGGGGGAAGCCTTTGGTTTTATAGCTGTGTAGGAGCAGAGTGGTGACCCTCATCCCTCATCTACCCTCTACCAGTCTCATGCCTTACTGTACCATTCATGCTGAGGATATAGCTGGTGTCACAACTGGAGATGCCAGGGTTCAGGGAAGAGGCCAATTTCAGAGGTCACAGGTGACATTTTGGAAGAATGATATGACTTCTCTCTGGTCTTTGACTCCCTCTTAGGAAATTTCCTAGCTTCTGGAAACCAGTCACAAAGAAGATTCAAGGCCCTGCCTTTTTCCTCAGTTTTCTGAGAACTGGAGATTTTCCCCAGGACACCTTCATAAAAGTACAGGTTAGTGCCATGTCTTTCCTACCCATGTGTCTCAGTCTTCCCACCTCAAAGAACCTTTAGAAAAACTCTCCAGTACACAGACCCTGTCCTGTGCCCAAGCTCCCCAGGCCATAGCCACTTCACAGCCATCTTGGAGGCTGATCTTCCTGGGTCCCACTATGGCAGGGCAAGGAAAGCGAATAGATGCAACAGAGACAGGAGCAGTGTGTACCAGCCAGGCCAGCTGGAGCATGTGCTGCAGGAGAGATCTGATGAGGCTGTCCCCTCATATAACCCAAGATGTAGAGATTCTTATCACTGTCATGAGCTCACCATTCAATGTGTCAGACAGTTGTGACATACTAGTGCATCTTGGCAGCCAGTCCTGCTACTTTTCAACTTGAGCTGTGTTTTAAAAGCCTGACATGTTTTGATGAATACTGGATAATAAGTGGACATCCCCTCTGCTGGCTTAGGGCAGACCCAGGGAGATGAGATGGAAGTCAGAGGCCTCCTTGAGACCTGGATGCTAAGCCACCCTCTGGCCAAGGCAGTGGCATAGGACTACCCAGTCCCTCCCCCAGGTACTTTAGTTGGTGATCTATTATGCCTTGGTCTACTAAGGTTTGGTATATCAATGATGTAGGAGGTCTGTCTGTCTTCTATCTTTACATCTAGACTTTACTTATATCCTGAAATCTCCCAATCTTTTCCAGGGCTGGAGAAAAGGTGTTATATTCATCAATGGACAAAACTTAGGACGATACTGGAATAAAGGCCCCCAGGAAACCCTCTACATCCCCGGCCCCTGGCTTCATCCTGGAATTAATGAGGTGAACTCCCCCAGTGCCCTTTGCCTCTGAGTTTACTTTCTTTGAACTCTGCCTTGATTCAGAGGCACAACTTGAATCTCTGCCTCACTTTCTTTGTACAGATCATGATGTTTGAGGAATTGGAAGGTGGACTAAAAATTCACTTTTCAAGAGAGGCTAAACTAGGTATGGCATGCTAAAGGGTCATTTTGGCATCTGGGACAGTGTTTAGCCCTTTAGTGGTAGATGGACTTTATCTTACACTTGTCACAGTCCATCTCATCCCCTCCCATTTTGAGATGACTTAACTTCCTCATCCAATAGCCTCATCCCAACCTTCTCAGTCTCCCTGACATTCCTACTCTGTTTTCAATATCCCTGTCTCATTGAGACAATTCTAGTATCTTCTACTTCTTACCTTTTCCAAAATGAATTTGCTTCCTATGGCTCCTTCTCAGGCTGCCATGTTAGGTAACTCCGAGTACTTTTTCTAGTGTCCTTTGGTCAGTTTGCCATAGGTTCATGGACCAGTTACATCAGGCCCAAGTTGCAGAGTGTCTGTGTTTATCATAGGTAGATGCCTATTCTCTGGGTACTCTGCCCCCTTTGAACCTTTTGTTGGCAGCAAGAGCCATAGCCATAAATCCTTTCCTCCACCTAGTGCTAGGGATCAAGCCAAGGGCCTTGTGCCTGTCTTGTAAGTGCTCTGCTACCGAACCATACTCCACTCCCAGAAAGCCTTTTGGAGAATCACCTACCTCACTTCAACAGAGTCTTTATGGCCTAGTGATTAAGCTGTCTTCCTCCCCATTGGTCACAGTTCTATCCTCTCTGAGATGGGCATGTCGTTCACAGTAGGCTGATCAGATTTTCTTTTCCAGGATATTGAGTCTCCAGTGGTATGCTATAAAGTAGGAAGCAGCTGAATCACATCCAGAGTGGTGCTTGGAGCAACCTACCAGTCCTGACATATAGGTGGGCTGCTGTGCACACCTGTCTTTTGGCTTGTTGCCCACCTGATTCTGATGTGTACAACAAAATGATAGACCCGTACACTTCTTTTGTCATGTTGCTATAAATACGTCTTCGACCACCAAATAAAATGTTGAGGAAAAAAGATTCTCAGAATACTTGACATTGCCAGTATAAATCTGAAGCAAAAGTGATAATTCCAAGATGTCAAATAAAATATGAAATTGCAAGAAGAGCATACAGTTCATATATGGTTTTTATTTTTAGAGTTAAAAATAGTAAAAATGTTTTCATTTTCAGTAGCTGTTCTGTGCCATTGATTTTTCACATGCAGGTAAAAGCCTGCTTTTAGAGACTGTATCAGTCAACTGCATCTTTCCCTCCCCCCTTTGGCACCCGATTCATAGTCCTGTTGATTTCCTGATAGACTCTTTGTCCTCCTAGAATGATTCCAACCCTGCTGAGCCATAGCAAAAGTCACAAAGAACTGGCTAAGTCCTTGGGGTAAATCAACTTGGTTGCCCAGCCCAGGAAGGCCTATGTGATTTTTGTTTGTTTGCTTTAAGCTACTACAGATTTCACTGTGATGTGAACAGGTCCTGGTTTAGGTTACAGACTGGGAAGGCTTGGGAAAGGGTTCACCACACAAGTGAGTTGGCATGGCACCAAGGTCTATACAGGTAACTACAGAGAAGTTTTTGAACTCTGTTGAGGTTTAGGCTGGTTGCACAGGGTATGCCAGTTTGTGCTAGCCCAGGGAGTCAGGGCTATTTGTACACATCCTATATCTATAATCTACATAACTCAACAGTCAGGAAGAGGTCAGGAGTTACCTATTAAAGTGTTTCCTTCACTGCCCCCCTCCCCCCATCTTCCTTTTCATATCAAACTGATTGAGGAAAAATAAACACAAATTAATCTGGCACTTGAGAGGCAGAGGCAGATCTCTGTGAGTTCAAGGCCAGCCTGGTCTACATAGTGAATTCAAGGCTCACTGGGGGCTACGGGGAAACCCTGTCTCAAAAAAACAAAAAAGAAGCACAAATCTTGGTTCCCTTCATCTATCTCTTTTTTCTCCCTTTCATCATCACATAGAACAAAACAGTATCAAGTGTTTCCCATGTCACAGCCTCTTACGTTTGTAAACCCCTGTTCACACCATAGTCACCAAAAGGGCTTATTAAACACCTGTTACTGGGCCCCATCTCTGGAATCTGTTTTGACAGATGTACTTATGAATTTTCTCATTTGCTGTGACAAAGTACGTGACAATAGCAACTTAGGAAGGAAGAGTTTGTTTGGGCTTAGACCTTAATGGAATACAGTCCATCCTGATGGGGAAGTCATGGAAGCAGAAGTGTGAGGCAGTTGGTCACATTGCATCCACAGTCAAGAAACAGAGAAAGATGGCTCTTCATTTGTTTTCTCCTTTTTATTCAGCCCAAGACCCCAGCCCATGGAATGGTGCAGCCTGCATTTAGGTGTGTCTTCCCACTTCAGTTCACACACTCTAGAAGCCCCATTATAGACATTCCCTGAGGTTTGTCTCCTAGATGAGCTTAGATCCTGTCAAGCTGACAATCACTATTACTCATCAGAGCAGATCTGGCACAGAACCTGAGGATTTACATTTCTACCACATTCCCATAGGATGCTCATATTGCTGGTCTTTGAAGCCCACTTTCAGAACCATTGGTGCAATGGAGGCTCTTAGCTTGTGTACTACTGGTGTCTGGAGGTATCTGTCCTGTACAATAGGTATGCTCAGGAGGACCCTCTCCTTGGTCTCTGCTTACTACATGACAGCAGCACCCCTTGAGTTGTAGCAACTTAAACTATTGCCACACATCAAAAGTAAAAAAGGTCATCTGGGGGTAGTGGTAGAGTAAAATGCCTTCAGATGAGCACTGTGCAGTGAAGCATACTCAATTCTCCCAGTCAGAAATAACACCTTTTCCACCTTACAGTGCAACACTAGGATGCGGCTTCAGGCATCAAACCTTAGGCAAAAGGCAAAGATGAAGGAGTGTGGGAAATCTTCTTTCAGGGTGGGAAGTCTGTTTAGGATTACTAAATCTATTTTGCATAATCCTAGTTCTAAGTGGCAGAAACAATTCGTTTTGTCTTTATCTTTATACTACTTTTGGAACAAATTCTAACATTCCCACAAATAAATGGATCCCTGGGTTAAATGTGGGCAAAGGTCTTACATGGGAGAAAGTCGAAGAGAAAACTCACACTGTCCTTTTACAGATAATGCCTCTGTTCTAGTTTCTCAGTTGCTGTGACAAAATACTCTGATCAGTATCAACTTGAGGAAGAAAGTGTTTATTTTATATTATATATCCTGGGTCACAGTTCATCAGGGAGCCCAAAGTACTCAGGGCAGTAACCTGGAGGCAGGAGCTGGAGCACAGGCCGTGAAGAACACTGCTTACTGGCTTGCTCCCCAGGCTCCTGCTCAGCCTGCTTTGTTATGCAACACAGGCCCAACTGCCCAGGGGTGGCACCACCCACAGCGGGCTGGGCCCTCCCACATCACACAACAATCAAGAAGATGCCCCTCAGACATGGCCCCAGGCCAGTTCAATGAAGGCAATTCCCCAATTGAAGCTCTCTCAACCCAGGTGTGTCAAGTTGACACTAAAGCTATCCAGCACAATTGACCCCTTGTCAACTTGACACACAAACACATCACCATTAAACCATAACCTTTCCAATTCTTGTCCCCAAGATATGATGTTAATATCACAACATAAGACAGTACATCCTTAAAAGCCCCATAGTCCTTAATCCAAACACTGAAAAGTCCATAGTCTCTTCTAAAGTCTCTTAACTGGGGGCTCCTGAAAAATCCAAAACAAGTACTGTCTTATTTCAAAGCGAAGAATCGGGCACACCTAAGCAAAACCAAAGTCCAGCAAAGTAGCTCAAAGCTGGACATCTGGGATTCACTCACAATCTTCTGGGCCCCAAAGGGTTCTGGCAGCTCCACCTCTTTGACTCTGCTGCCCACAGTACACACAGCACATCTTGCAGAGCCCAGCCAGCTCCATTCCACACCTACTGCTGTCCTTGGTGGTCGTCCCATGGTCCTGGCATCCTCCTATCCCTGGAAACCAGAAATCTTTTTTGTCTTTACATCTGTCCAGTCTGGGATTTTCAGTTCTTTATAATCACAGATTGGGTAGCCTTTATGACTAGCTTCTTTCATATTACACAAGTTTTCAAGATTTTTTGGTGTTGTCCCATTTGTAAATATTTTATTCATTTTTGACTAATATTTCTTTACATGGATACCACAATTGCTTATGCTTTCATTAGTTGATGGGCATTTGAGATGTTTCTACTTTTGACCAATATGAATAATCTTACTGTGAATATTGGTACACAAAATTTTGTATGGATGTATGTTGTTGTTTCTTTATTCTTTTTGTTGTTGCTGATTTGTTTTGTTTTGGTTCTAGGGATTGGACCAAGGGCTTTGTGCATTTTAAGCACATGCTGACCGCTGAGCTATACCCCAGACAAATGTTTTAATTCCTCTTGAGTATGTACACCTGTTCTTTCTGTTGCCATGACAAAACACTCTGACCAAAACAAACTTGGGGAAGAAAGGGCTTATTTGGCTTATAAGCATTGTCCATCATCAAGGGAAGCCAAGGCAGGAACTCAGGGCAGGAACCTGGAGCACAGGCCATGGAGGAGTGCTGCTTACAAGCTTGCTCCCCCGGTCTGTGCTCAGCCTGCTTTCTTATACAATACAGGACAACCTTCCAACGGGTGGCAATGCCCACAGTGGGCTGGACCCTTGTGCATCACTCATCTCAAGAAAATGCCCCACAGACATGGCCACAGGTCAGTCTGTAGGAAATTTCTCAATTGAGGCTTGACACAACCCAGGTGTGTCAAGTTAACAACTAAAACTATCCTACACACCGCCTTCCCGCACATTGCCTTCCCTCACCACCTCGAAGTAGTATTTACGTATCATGCACTGACTGTGTTTTAACATGTTTAAAAAATGTCAAAGATTTTCTAAAATTGCTGCACCATTATACAATCCCTTTAGGAACTATGAGGTTTCAGTTTATCCAATTCCTTACCAGATTTGCTAGCCATCCTTAGCTGGTTGTTAAGTAGTATCTCATGTTTTATTGTTGTTGTTACTCGTGTGTGTGTGTGTGTGTGTGTGTGTGTGAGAACTGAACCTAGGCTGAACTGAACCTCCTTCCTACACTGTTATGGTTTTGATTTTCATTTCTTTAATGATTAATGATGTGGAGCATCTTTCATATGCTTATTGACTATTTAGTCATCACTTTTGGATAAATATCTATTCAAATCTTTGGTCCAGGTTGTCTTTGTTACTGAGTTACAAGTTGTTTGTCTATTATAAATAAAAATCTCTTATCAGATACATGTTTTACAAATATCTCTTCCTATTCTGTAGTTTCTTTTCACATTTTCCTTTTTAAGATTTATTTTTATTATTTTTATTTATGTGTATATATGCATATCCATGTGACTGAGTGCCATGTGTGTGTGTGAGCTCATAGAGGCCAAAAGAGAGCATTGGATCTCTTGGAAGTGGAGTCATAGGCAGTTGTAACCTGCCTGATGTGTGTGCTGGGCACCAAACTCAAGTCCTCTGGAAAGCAGCAATTGCTTTTAACTACTGAGCTGTCACTCTAGTTCCATCTATTACCTTTCTTAATGGTTCCACTTGCACAAATATTTCAGATTTTTGTGAGGTCCAATCTATCTGTTTTCTCTCTTTTTGCTTGACCTTGGTCATATATGAGAAACCACTGTCTACCCAAAGGTCACAGAGAATTTACTCATGATTTCTTCCCAGATCATCACGGGTTTGGCTTTGGTGCATTTTTAGTTAATTTGGTGGTCTGACTTTACTAATTTACAAGCATACCCATTTTTCTTAGTCCCATCTGTTGAGATGTCTATTCTTTAGCTATGGAATTGTTTTTGGAACTCTTGTCATGTATTAATTTATCATAGGCTGGGGATATGACTCAGTGGGAGAATGTTTGCCTATGATATAGAAGGCACTGTGCTTGTTCTAATACGAAGCTGTACCCAAGCCCCTCCCTCCATTCACTTTTATGTCAGTCTTGAGGCCAGTGCCATAGTGTTGATTGCCATAGCTTTGAAGCACATTTAGAATAAGAAAAAAAAAAAAAAAAGAGTCTCACTGTGTAGTCCTGACTGGCCTGTGACTTGCTATAAGATCAGGCTGGCCTTCAATCCATAGCGATCTGCCTGCTTCTGCCTCCAGAGTGCCAGAATTACAAGCGTGTATCACCACACCCAGCATTGTTCAAGACTTTTAACAAATAGGCTCCTCAAGTCATTCTGTTTTGCAGCTAAGTTTGATAACCACTGCTTCTAGGGGCCACAAATAGCTTAGATATCCTTGCTATTTTGCTAGGCGGTCATGAACTATAATAGTTTATCAGTTCTCTTTTAAATGTTTTACATGAAGCCAGGTGTGGTCATCCATGCCTATAATCTCAGAACTTGGGAGGCAGAGGCAGGTGGCTCTTTGTGAGTTCAAGACCAGTTTGGACTACACAGCTAGTTCCAAGCCAGCCAAGACTACATAGTGAGACCCTGTGCTTACATTTTGTTGCTTGTTGCTATGACAAAATATTATGACAAGTGTTCCTTAATGGAAAAGGGGATTATTCTGGCTCATCATTCAAGGTCCAGTCTATTATGGTGGAGAGAAGCCAAGGTATTAGGCGCTTGAAGCAGCTTGTTACAATACATCCACAGTCATCAAGCAGAGCATGCATGCTAGGGCTCAGCTTCCTTTCTCCATCTTATACAGTCCAGGATTCTCTGCCCAGGAAATGGTACTGTTTGAAATTCAGATGGGTCTTCCCACATCAATTGTCAGGATAATTCTCCAAAGGCATGCCCAGAAGCCTATCTCCCAAGTGATTTTAGGTTCTTGCAAAAAACATGTTTTACCTGAAAGTTATGACAATTTTGGATTCACTTTTTTTTTTTTTTTTGGTCTTTTTGAAGCAGGGTCTCCCTGTAGCCCCAGCTGTCCTGAAACTCACTATGTAGACCAGGCTGGCCTTGAACTCACAGAGATCTGCCTGCCTCTGCCTCCCAAGTGCTGGGACTACAGGCATGTGCCACCGCACCCGGCTTGGATTCACATTTTTATGTTTTGTGTGTGTGTGTGTGTGCGTGCATGCGTGTATGCATGTGTGTGTATGCCACTGTGCATGTGGACTCTAGGAATCAGACTGAGGTCATCAGGCTTGGAGGCAAAGTACTAAACCATATCACTGGCTCCAAAGACATTTTTTTTGAAAGAGGGTCCCCTTGTATCTCCAGCTGGCCTGAAACTCACTATATAGACCAGGCTGGCCTCCATCTCACAGAGAACTGCCTGCCTCTGCTGGGATTAAAGGTATGTACCGCCATACCCAGCCATTCACATTTTTATCCTTTTACTTTCTGTCTCTCTCCCTCTCTCTCATTTATTTTATGTCATAAGCTTTTATTTCTTCAACTTCTTCTGGGAGATCTTTTTCTTTTATGCAAGCTTTACTTCTGATTTAGGAACACTTTAGTCCTTTTGAGTGATGATCATATAATGTGTTGGGGAGATCACCTAATCCAACTACACGCTTTGTGAGTATTGCTGAACATCTTGAACTTTTTTTTTTTTTTAACCTAGATGTGTTCAAAGATCAGAGAATCTGTGTCTAAACCCTTAGACTCAGCATTATTCACTGCATTTTTAAGCATGTGCAGCAAAAATTCATCACTTTTTGGGGTCCCTCACTCTGTATCCAGCCCACTATTTGGCCTAGGAGTGCTGACTGACTACCACTGTACTGCCAGACTGCACAAATTGCTTTTAAAAGTGAAAACTTTCATATACTCAGTGACTTTTTTGTTTCATTTTTTGTTTGTTTATTTCGAGGCAGGGTCTCATTCTGTATCCAGGCTGACATGAAACTCATTTAGCCTAGACTGGCATCAAACTTGCAGCAATCCTCCTACTTCAGCTTCCTAAGTGCTATGATTACAGGTGTGTGCTACCATGCCCAGCTTTCTGGGTGGCTTAAATTTATTTATTTTTATGTGTATGAGTGTTTTGCCTGCATGTATGTAAGTATACCCATGTGTGCACTGACCATGGAGGCCAAAAGAGGACATGGGGTCCCCTGGAACTGGAGTTATGGACAGTTGTTAGCCTTCATGTGAGTGCTGGGAACCGAACTCAGGTCTTCCTCAAGAGCAGCCATTGTTCTTAACTTCTGAGCCAGCTGACCTGGAACTTGCTATGTAGACCAGGCTGGCCTCAATCTCATAGAGATCCACCTGCCTCTGGGATTAAAGGTATGTGCCACTATACTGAATGAATATACATATTTTTGAGTGCTTGGCCAGCTTTGAACATGAAGACTTGAAACTTAAAAAAATTAGTATTTATTATTTTTATTTTATGTATGTGAGTGTATTGCCTGCATGTATATAAGTGTGCCCTTGTCATGCAGTGCCTGCAGAGGTCAGAAGAAGGCATCAGGGTCCCTGGAACTTGAGTTACGTATCAGAACCTGCAAGAACACCCAGTGTTCTAACCACTGAGCAGTTCCTCTAGCCCCAAGATTTGAACCTTTTGAATTGCATGATTTTGTGGGATTTTCTGGGTCAAGAGAGTAGTGAACTATTTTCACAATTCAGGCTACTTATTCTCCCCCTCTTTCTCTCTCTCTTTCTCTCTGTAATTGAATTAGCAGTAGTGACAGCAAAACTATCTTCCCTTTGCTCCTTGCTAATAAAAGGAAATAAAACAAATTATAAACCCACCCTATAATTTCAATAATTTCATTTAGAAAAGGAAATTCTTTAAGATACAGTAAATGAATAAATCAGCTCAATTTTTTATTGTTCTTTTGGACTTGGACTTGTTGCTGGCTGTAGTGATTTTTTTTAAACAATGGAAGACATTATTCTTTTTTTTTTTTTAAATCTCTGAGCATTTCAACTCTTTGGAGAAGTCAAATGAAAAACATCTGTACTTTAAATTAGCATGTACTTAACTTTCTCAATCACAATTCTCATACAAAAAGTAAACACAGGAGAGTGTCACAGTATTCCCATTCCAGTCTATAAACATTTCTGTGATGGAAAGTACACTGGAATTTGTCTTCCTAGGACAACATAGTCCTTCCTGCTTTTGCCAACTATAAGTGATGTGACATCACACTTGTTTAAAAAGAGTTATTGTAATGTTGGAGCAATTTGGAAATGGAAAACAAGAAAAACAGAGCTCTCAGGAACGGACCAAGCATAGCCAGTTCTGTAATGTGACAAGGAAAAACTTCAAAGATAAATGCCTTTGATAGGCTGGTTTTGGGATGTCTGTGGCACAGTAATAGACTTTTTTTTTAATTTTTACAAAAAATTTATTGAGAATTTCATACATGCATAAAAGGTGTTTTGATCAAATCCATGCCCACTCCTTCCCCTCCAACATTTCCCCCTCTGAAGAGGTAACCCTAAAATCTTTTAAGCATTAGATACAAGCCCCCAAATACTTTTGACATTTTTGGTCTCGGAACAGAGTATGTTGCCCGAGGACATTTTGACTTTTAGCCAAGAAACTGGCTACATTTCTTTGGAGTCT
>NW_008356058.1:3760771-3764042 GCF_000622305.1 Nannospalax galili
AAAGACTCCAAAATTGCATAACTCTTGTCTCTAAGGGAAGAAGAAAGTCCTTGAATCATGAATGGGAGATGTGAAGGAGAAGTAGAGGCAACAGTAATTAGCATTACAAGTTCTAGATAGGGAACTAGAAAAAAAGTCAGAACAGGGCAATTTTCAAATGTTCATGTGAGAGTCCTATGGAGTTTCTTGACAAGGCCTTCCAAAACCATCCCTCTGTTGGGTTCTTCCTCATTTTTCTTTTGTCTTCCAAGGCTGGACTAGTTGGCCGGGAAGAGTGGCTGGATACTCAGGCGAGGGTCCAGTGACCCTGCTTGGCACTCCTTTAATGAATGCGCACAACCGTCAACAAGCCCGATTGTGACTATGTTTAGCGATCAGGCTCAGCCGAAGTTGTGATGATGGTAGTTATTTCATGCGGAAGGGGACTGCTGTATAGCATCATCTTATTAAAAGGTTTGCAGGTAAATGGATGGATCTAGAAACTGTTATACTAAATGAATACAGACTCAGAAAAACAAATGATGTATGGTCTCCCTCATATGTGGCTCCTAGCACCAACTCCTTTTTAAATTCCATGTCCTTTTTAACAATAATAGACTTCTATTGGGAAAAAGAAAACTTCAAACAGAGATATTTATCTGAACCTTGACATTCCCTCACCCAGCAGTGATCAGCTGCCAATAGTTCCTCAGCTAAGATTGAGGCCTCCTGCCCATTTTCCAAGTTCTGTGCTGTTTTTTCTTTTTTTCTTCTTCTTGTTGTTGTTTGGTTTATAAAAACAAAAAAAAAGTTTGCGTTCCCATATGTCCCTCACTGTGAGTTCATCCACTGGGGCTGTTCAGCCTATCTAGCATCACTCCCTTAAAGAAGACCAAATCTCCCTCACCCAGCAGTGATCAGCTGCCAATAGCTCCTCAGCTAAGGTTGGGCCTCTATATATATATATATATGAGATGCTGGTTTTTGTCTGATTGAGCTTGCGTGGGTCTTGAGCATGCTGTCACCATTGCTGTAAGTTCGTATGAGCAAGGTCCCAGGAGCCTGTAAGACTCCCTTTTCTTTTTTTTTATGTAAATATTTTTACATTGTATCTTTTAAAACATAAGCTAACTGATGTTGTTGTTCTGTACTGAAAACAAAAAACTGTCAGATAAACCATTCTTTATCAATTAGAACTTTCAGATTGATGAAAGATGTTTTTAGATTTATTTAGACAGACTTTGTGTATAGATTTTATTGTTTTAGTATACTTACAAAGTAATATATTAGTGAAATAAATTAGCAAAAAATTAATTTTGTATATTCACAGCTTAGGTTTACTAGAGTTAAAGTAGTAAAAGACACAACACTTAGATTTCTTGTTAGCATGTTGACACATTGTCATTATAATTTGTCTCTAAATACATACACTTTTTCTAAGCCACTGAGAGTAAATTAATCATCCTATCCTGCTATTACTTACATACATCAATATTTCCTACGAATAACATTTCCCTTGTAGCAGTTTAAGTACAAAAATCAGGATTTGGCCATTGGCACAGAACTGTTATCTAAGCTGAAGACCTTGTTCATATTTGGCTCGCTGTTTCATAATGCCTTTTATACATAAAACAATATCTAGAGTTCAGGCCTCGATTACATGTTGCACTTAGCTATGTCTCTTAGGTTCCATTGTCTGAAGCATTTGGTGTTTGAGAGAGAAAGAGAGAGAGAGAGAGAGAGAGAGAGAGAGAGACTCACTGTTTTGCTTATGCTGACTTTGAACTCATATTCTACTGTTTCAGGCTCCTATATGCTGGGTTGCAGGCATGTACTATGACCCCCAGGATTCCTTAGTCTCACTTTGGTGATTGTGACATTTCTTTGAGGAGTGCAGTCCAGTTTATAAAATGTTTCTGAGTTTGGGTTGATAATGTATTTCTTGATGATTAGATAAGGTTATGCATTTTAAAGATGACTACCACAAAAATGGTGCTGTGCTTCCTCAGTGTGTCACACCTGCAAGCATGTAATATGCATTTATCCCATTCCTGAAATGGAGAATTTTGGTCACTTTTCTAACACAGTATCTATCAGATTTCTTCTTTGAAAGGTTACTATTTTTCACGTTTTAACAAATATCTTGGGGTTCGGACCTCCACCTGTGTAGCGGCTCAGACCTTAGCAGACTGCCAGAGAGTGCTGAGCTCTGGCCTCCCTCTGGCCTCCATCTAGCAGAGGGCCTGAGAACCCAGGGGACTGCTTGAGAGCCTCCAGATCCTGCTTCCATGTGGTGGTGAGCTTCCCCTAATTGTGCCATACCCATCCCCCTACCTGTGATTTTGTGAGACCCTCCCAAAGCCCCAGGGTAGATCTGGCTTTGGTAGGCTAAGGCTGAGATCCTATCAGACAGCCTGAGAGGGTGGGTTCAGACCTCCATCTGTGTAGCAGCTCAGATCTCAGCAGACCACCACAGAGTGCCCAGTTCTGGCCTCCCTCTTGCCCCCCTCTGGCCTCCCTCTAGCATAGGGTTGAGAACGTAGGGGACTTCCTGAGAGCACCGGATCCTGCCTCCACCTGCTGAAGGAAGCCTGAGTGTACCTGACTGGAATATGAATTGGGCTTCTGTGGGTACCCCTGAATAGCTGATCTGAAGCCATCAGTTCCCTCCAAATTAAATCTGAGAGAACCTGAACCCTGTACCAACCAGCTTTACATAACCAATAAAGAAAGGATCTAGGCACTCAGATAATACAAACAGAAGCATACTTCAACTTAATTCTTATATCAGAATCATAAACAACAAAAGAAATTCACTTGCCAAAACCTCAACAAAAGAATAATAAAATGGAAAGCCAAAACACTATGTCCCCACAAAACTCCACCAATTCTGCAGAAGAGTACTACAAGGAGAATCCCCTAGAGATAACCCAGGACACTGAATTTAAAAGAACAATCGTAAACATGATCAAGGAATTCAACAAATTTAAAGTACACACAAAAAAACAAAGAGCTAAAAGAAGGTAGGGATAAACTCCTGAATGAATTCACAAAAGAGATAGAAACTTTGAAGAAAACTCAGGCAGAAATGAAGAAGTAAGTACAAAACTCAATAAGCCAACTTGAAACAACAGGGGACTCAAGCAAAGATTATGGAAAATTAAAAAAACACAGGAATGGACTATGCAAGAGATGTCAGACAACATGAAAAGACCAAATCTATGGATCATTGAAATAGAGAAAGGAGAAGAATTTCAGGGTAATGGTATTGACCAGATCTTAAACAGGATTG
>NW_008356058.1:3764145-3766572 GCF_000622305.1 Nannospalax galili
CGGCACATCGTAGTAAAAACACTACATGCACAAAACAAAGAGAAAATTCTGGAAGCTGCAAAAGAAAAACAACAAGTCACATACAAAGGAAAGCCCGTCGGAATTACTGACTTATCAATATAAGCTATGAAAGCCAGAAGAGCCTGGACCAAGGTATTTCCAGTTCTACATGACAATAGATGCCAGTCCAGAATACTATACCCAGCAAAAATGTCTATTACAGTTGAGGGGGAAAGAACAACCTTACATGGCCTGAAAGAATATATGTCCACAAAATCAGCCCTTCAAAGAATACTTAAGCAATACAGAGAGCAGAGAGAGAAACAACTGTACCCTAGGGGCAATGAAAGAAAATAAAGAAAGATATAATCTAGGAAACACAAAATTAGAGAACAACAAAAATGACAGCAACCAATACACACCTTTCAATAATAACCTTAAATATCAATGGGTTGAACTCCACAGCAAAGGACACAGACTAATTGAATAAATTAAGAAACAGAACCCACCTTTTTATTGTCTGCAAGAAACCCATCTCAATTTCAAGGACAGGCACTACCTTAAGAAGAAACGATGGAAAAAATGTTCCAATCTAATGGTACTAAGAAAAAAGCAGGAGTTGCAATATTAAAATCTGACTAAACAGACTTCAAACTAAAACTGATCAGAAGAGACAAAGAGGGATGCTTCATTCTGATCAAAGGAACAATAAACCAAGAAGATATTACAATCATGAACATATATTCACCAAACTCTGAGGCAGCCAACTTCATAAAAGCAGTACTACTGACTGTAAGACCCAGATTATTCCCAACTCATTAATGGTAGGGGACTTCAAAACCCCATTGTCTCCATTAGATAGGTCAACAGGACAGAGAATTAATAGAGATACATCTGAATTAAATGATACCATACATCAAATGGAACTAACAGGCATCTTTTGATTATTCCACCCAAACACTAAAGAGTACAATTTCTACTCAGCACCCCATGGAACTTTTTCAAAAACTGACCACATAATGGGCCACAAAACAAACCTAAACAAATGCAAAAATAATAATAATTCCATGCATTCTATTGGACCACAAAGCCATAAAGCTCAAAATCAACACTGGACAAAACCCAAGTCACTACACGAACTTGTAGAAATTGAACAACACACTCCTAAACAATGAGTGGGTCAAAGGAGAAATTAAGAAATAATAGAATTCCTGGAATTCAATGAAAAGGACAATACAATACAACACAACCTCTGGGGCACATTAAAAGCAGTCCTAAGAGGGAAGTTTATAGCTCTAAGTGCCTACTTTAAAAAATTAGAAAGAGCCCAAATAAATGACCTAACACTGAAACTCAAGACACTGGAAAGGTAATAACAAATGAAACCCAAACCCAGGAGAAGAGAAGAAATAACAAATATAAGAGCAGAAATTAATGAAATAGAAACAAAGAAAACAATACAAAGAATCAATGAATCTAAGAGCTGGTTCTTTCAAAAGCTAAACAAGATAGACAGACACTTAGCCCAGTTAACCAAAAGAAAGAAAGAGCAAATCCAAATCAACAAAATCAGAGATGAAAGGGGAAACATCACAATAGACATCTAAAAGATCCAAACCATTATAAGGGAATATTTTAAAAACCTATATGCTACTAAATCTGAAAGTCTAAAAGAAATGGATGGATATCTGAAATCAAGGGAACCACCAAAGTTAAGGCAAGAGGACATCAACAGTTTAAACAGACCCATAACACATAAGGAAATTGAAACAGTAATACAAAGCACCCCAACTAATAAAAGCCCAGGCCGAGATGGATTTACAACAGAATTCTACCAGACATTTAAAGAAGACTTCCAACTAATACTACTTAAATTATTCAAAATAAAGAAATATCTTGTAGTTGACTAATTCACCAGTAGGGTGATACCTAGACTACATACAGCCCTAGGTTCAATCTCCAGTTCCACTAAAGGTTCCCCCCCCAGTAAAACTTTAATCAAACATTGGCTTGACACTAGAACCTTAAAAGAGTTAATAAGCATTGCTGGGGCAGGACAGATGGCTCAATGGTTAAGAACACTGGTGTTTCTTGCAGAAGACCCAGGTTCAAATAGTAGCACCCACATGGCAGCTAACAACTGTCCATAACTCCTGTCCCAGGGGATCCGACAGCCTCTTCTGACCTCCGTGGGCATTGCACGATACGGGTATGCACTTACCTACATGCAGGCAATACACACATAAAAATAATAAATAAAATATTTTTTAAAAAAGGATATGGAGATATTTTTCAAAACAGCCAGAAACAATGAGAAAGCCTAAGCAATTGATGAAGGTCTGTGTAGATTTGTTATGATATATAAAGGATGAGACAAAAATAATATACACATAATTTTAAATGTCTATGGTCATCGTTTAGTCAACT
>NW_008356058.1:3767153-3790737 GCF_000622305.1 Nannospalax galili
AGTGGTTAGAATCAGTGTCAGTTCCCTCTCAAAGGCTTCTAGATAGGGGGAGAAAACAAATTTATACATCATATTAGAACAATAGCTAATTGTCTCCCTTAGCTACAGGTGGGCACTACAATACTGGAGACCAAGATTTGAAGTCTGACACCTGAGTAGCACTTTCTGGTTAGGAGCAAAATCATCAATGAGAAATAATTGTCTAAATAACTTTTTTTCCTTTGGTCTTTTTGAGACAGGGTCTCCCTGTAGCCCCAGCTGTCCTGGAACTCACTATGTAACCAGTCTGGCCTTGAACTCAGAGATCTGCCTGCTTTGCCTCCCAAGTGCTGGGATTAAAAGGCGTGTGCCACCACACCCAGCCTAAATAACTTTTTATATAGACTTAAGCCTAATATCTGAGAAGTGTATTCCCTTGAACTCTTAAGGAAATATACTGATGATTTTACTCTTTGGTTATACTTTCCTTTTGGGTGTTTAAGACCATACAGTTGGCCCAAATAAAATAAGTCAATTTATTTTTACACTTAAGGTCATTTGAGGATCTGTTCCTCAGGGGTCACATGGGCTTGGGAAGAGCTCCTGGCTCCTTTCTTTTACCAGTTCCATCTATGTGAAGATAAGTTAAAGGTCCTGCTCGACCATGTCTGGCTTCACTTGGAAGCATGAATGAGATGTTTCCTGAGTTGACCCTCCTCTTTGTAGACTGGACACTGGTTCAAGTCCATCTTGTGGGGTCTCCATGTCCTCCCTGAACAAGGGGACAGGTGACTCTCCACAGTAACAGGACATTTTGAGAGATGTTTCATAGTCACCTGGAAGACTCCTTTTTCTTATTGTCATGCACCACCCCTGGCTCTTATAATCTTTCTGCCCCCTCTTTCACAATGGTCCCTGAACCATGGGTGAGACAGTTTAATACAAGTCCTATTTAGGGATGAGCACTCTCTATATTTTGGCCAGTTGTGGCCTTCTTTGTTCATTGACCTCTGTTGCAAGAGGAAGCTTCACTGATGAGAGTTGAGAGATGCATTGGTATTCTCTCTCCTCTCTGTTCCATTATGTTCCATGAGCCTTTGGTGTAGAGATTGTATTGTAGATGTGTCACACATCTACAGACACTTTTTCTCTGCGTATGACCAGTTTTGGAACTCTGTAATAGTCTCCACCTGTTACAAAACGAAACTTCTTTGATGAGTGGTGACAGGTATACTTGTCTGTAAATATGATGATCCATATTTAGCCACAGTAAGAAATTACATTTGTCTAGGGATGTGACCGATGTAGAGTTTTCTCTAGGCTTTCATGAACCAACCTTGGCTCTCATAATCTTTCCACCCCCTCTTCCGAAATGGTCCCTGAGTCATGGGTGGGTGAGGTTTAATATAGGAGTCCTATCCAGGGGCATGCACTCTGCTGTCTCTTATTCTCTAAAACTTGGCCAGTTGTTGTGTTCTGTGTGTACTGTACTCTGTTGTATAAAGAAGCTTTACTGGTGAGAGTTGAGGAATGCAGTAATTTTCTCCATACCCTCCCCCGACCCCTGTTCTGCTATGTTCCATGACCTTTCGGTGCAGAGGTTCCACTACAGATATATCACCTAGGGCATCTCTGGGCATCTCTCAGATGTATATTCTCTGTGTGTGACCAGCTGTGGAACTCTGTAGTACCCTCCATCTACTGCAAAAAGAAACCTCTTTGGTGAGTGGTGTATGGCATACTTGTCTGTAAATATAAGGATCCATATTTAGCATATGATAAGAAATTTCATTTATCTGGAGATATGACAGAGATAGGGTTTTCTCTAGGATTTATGGCCTCTCCAGCCATGTGTATTTGGCTGTGTTTACAGTGCCACTATAAGTTCACTCCTATTGAGAAGGCTTTAGATAGCTGTTGATCACCTCCCAGATAACAGTGCCACTACTGCACCAATAGAGGTAGTTTTC
This sequence comes from Nannospalax galili, assembly GCF_000622305.1. Taxonomy (NCBI): domain Eukaryota; kingdom Metazoa; phylum Chordata; class Mammalia; order Rodentia; family Spalacidae; genus Nannospalax; species Nannospalax galili. The sequence goes on from NW_008356058.1 coordinate 3,769,103, forward strand.
TTTGCCAGTTTTTATGGTTATTAGGCTTTAGGGCTGGGTTGGATCATTGATTGATTTTCCTCCTTAGCAGCTTGCATAGAATGAGAGCTAAACTTCAGGTAGAAGGCTTCCAGGTCAGTTCCTGCTCCATTGATCCAAGCCCTGTGTATTGCTTAATATCCTTAGTAATTAGAGAAATGCAGATAAAAACCGCTTTAAGATTTCATCTTACCCCATTCAGACAAAAGACAAAAGCATGAAAGTCACCAAATGCTGGAGAGGATGTGGAAAAAAGAACTCCACGGCTGATGGGAATGCAAACTTGTGCAACCACTGTGGAAAACAGTGTGGAGAACTCTCAAAAAACCAAAAATGAATCTACCATAAGATTCAGTTATACCACTCCTTGGCATATACCCAAAGGACTCATCCCACTGTAGCGATACCTGTACATCCATGTTTGGTGCTGCTTTCTTCACAATAGTTAAGAAATGGAAACAGCCAAAATGTCCTTCAGCTGATGACTGGATAATGAAAATGTGGTACATTTACACAATGGAGTTCTACTCAACAGGAAGAAAAGATGAAATTATGAAATTTACAGGTAAATGGATAGAACTAGAGACTGTTATGTTACTACCAAATGAAGTAACATAAACTCAGAAAGCAAACAATATATGTTTTCTCTCATTTGTGGGTCACAGCACAATCCCTTTTATGTGAGTATATATATATCCTGATGTCACACCAGGAGCCAAGAAAATGGAAAGGAAACATGGAGGTAAAGAGAAAGAAAGAGACTGAAAGAGGGGCCTAGTAGGTAATAGATGTTACCAGGGGCCCTCCCCAGAATGATGTACTGTGCCCTCAAACATGAGCCAAAATAAACCTTTATTTTCTTAAGTTGCGTTTTTCATGTATTTTGTTATAGCAAAGAGGAAATTAATATGCTCCTGACACCTCCATTAAAGCCTTAGATACTTGACTCATCCAGAAAGAGCCAGAGGGAGTATTTATCTCCTTTGTTTTGTGTCCCTCATGTAAATAAATATCCCGTGGGACTTTTGCTACAGCCATCGGGTTTTTCAGACTCCATGAAGCCAGTTGTCATAGACACAGATTAATAGACAAATACTTAAAATGGCATACAAAAACAGTGATATTGATTTAGAGTATAGTTTTAGATAAAACATTGTAAGTCTATTAAAAAACAAGTCAGACAAAACTTTTCCTAGGGTGCATGAAGATAGAACAGATCTAGTATTTCCCAATGATTACACAAGTTACTATAGAGATCTCCCAGCCACCCTCGTTCCTTTGTGCACCTCATATCACTTCCTGAACACTTACAAACACAAAACTATAGAATTCAAGCTTCCCCATCATACGAACAGATGCCCAAATGGTTTTTTAAAAAATATTTTATTTGAGCCGGGCGTGGTGGCACACGCCTTTAACCCCAGCCCTTGGGAGGCAGAGGCAGGCAGATCTTTGTGAGTTCAAGGCCACTTTAGGGAGACCCTGTCTCAAAAACACCAATATATATATATATATATATAGGGGCTAAAGACATGACTCAGTGGTCAAGAGCATTAACCACTCTTCCAGAGGGCCTGGGTTCAGTTCCCAGCACCTACATGGTGGTTAATAACAATTCTTGACTCCAGGATGGTTTGTAGCTACCATGTGGGTGCTGGGTATTGAACCCAGGTCCTCTGCAAGAGCAGTCAGTGCTCTTAACCACTGAGCCATCTCTCCAGCCCCCCAAATGGTTTTTAAAATTCCCCAAAGGCGCAACATAATCCTGAAGAGAAGGAACCCAGCATCCTGTCAGACAAATGGCAGAAACATATGCTAATTTTAAAAGAGCTCAAAATGTCCAAAAGAGCTCCATAACTGAGAAGAAAAAAGATGAGCAAATCCTGAAGTGCTCTGATTGGAGAGAACATAACAAGGTGAGCTTTGGGGTTTATAGAATCCAAATATTCATTTCTCTGCCTTGCCAAATAGTGGTAGAAAGCAGCTACCACTGGCCAAAGTGGAGAATAAGAAAAAAGTCCTTGGAATAAAAATGATTCTAGTGAGTGTGTGGACCGATCGCCATCACTATTCGTTTTTTCTTCTGTCTTTCCTTCTTTTTTTTTTTTTCGACTTACAGCACATGTGGCAGACATGTGCAACAGATGTCTTTTCTTCTGATTTCATTTGGCAGAGTTGCAAGTGGAATTTTTATGGTAAAAGCCTATGCTCTGGAAGCACCAACAAGATAGGCAGCCACCTGTCCCAGTACATTCATTGACAAGTAATGATGAAAAGTAAGAAAAAGAGATTTATTCAATGTGGCCTTGTTGAGGAAAGGAACAAATAAAGGGTCCACTGAGCCCAAGTCTGTCTTTGGGGGACTGCCATGAGCTTAGGTACAAAATAGAGGAAGACTTGGGGGAAGAAGCAGAGGTATGATAACTAAGCAGCTCTGATGTGAGGTTTCTTTAATCATTGTCTCAATTCTAGCTCCCAAAGAAGTCTTTATTGCTTGAAGGGACAAACTGGTTCTTAGGAGATGATTGTTTTTGCTCTAGGGTACAGTCTGGATATCTTGGATCATTTCCCTCATCTGGAGGATGGTCTGTCTGCAGTTCCTGTAATCCATTTTTCTGCTTTTAGTTACCTTGTGGGCCCAAGTGAGGGGTTGAGGGGGGACAGACAGTTCAGTAAACCAAATTCTATTGTACTCTTATACTATCGTATTATACTATGCCCATTATACTGTGAGTACAGGCCTATAAGATAATTGAGTCTTTTAGATGTGTCACATCAAGGCTTTGATGCTTTCTATAAAATACTGGTCCTTAAGAAAGAATACTTCACCCATGCATTTAATGGGTGTGCCAAGGACTGAGTAAAATCTGGGGCAAACGGTGAGCAAGAACAGTGAATTCAGATAGGTAAGGTCCCTTTTCTCTTTGAGCATACAGATTAATGGGAGAAAAACAAATGCAGAAACATGGTTACGTGATAATGGGCCGTGTGGGCACAGGCTGATCAGAACACTACATGACATTAAAGAATACAACCTCTGGAGACGAGAAACAAAATTCTAGGGATAGGTAGGGCCAGTCCTAAGGCATCAAGGGGGTAAGTGCTGAGTGTGCCGTAGGATGTGGCTGGTGTTCAGTTTAATGTTTTGGACTGATCAGGCCATGCCCACCCACAACAGGATCTTACCACTGCTGTAGAGGAAATGATACCCCCCACTCCCCATCAAGTCTGTCCGTGCATCTCTAAACCCAACAGACTCCTCTGGTGCCTGGATTCTAGGAGAATAACAGGCACCATTTTCACTTCCCCAAGGAAGTTTATTAATCTCAGGGTGCAAGTCTCTGGGACATCATAGGGCTACTAACAGCAGCACATCTCCCACCTGTATAACGGGTATGTTTTAACTAAATGTGCCCCTTGTGCCCCATCCTTAGAATGTCACTGTACTTTTTTGTTGGTGTGATAAAACACCATGCCCAAAGGAACTTACAGAAGGAAGGGATTATTTGACTTATGATTCAGAGGATTAGAGTCCATAATGGCAAGGGAGGCATGGTGGAGGAACAGATAACCAAGCGATCATTCAAGCAGGCACAGGAAGCAGAGTGAGACTGGAAACCTGATAAAGCTTAAGAATTCTCAAAGTCTGCTCCCCAGTGATGTGCTTCCTCCAGCATAGTCACATCTCCTAAAGGTTCCATAACCCTCCCCAAGCAGAGCCACAAACTGGGGACCAAGTGACCAAATAACTAGAGCCTATGGGAGACATCTCATTCAAACCACCATAGTCAGCCTTTCTTCCCTGAATGGACTTCTCCATCCTCGCTGCCCAGGAATCTGGGACAGTCTGACTACAGGCCCATGTTGTGGTCTACTTATCAACCGTGTGTCATGAAGCGTCTCCCTTGCTCTGAGACCTTTAAGAAGAGAATCCTACTCTGCCTCATAGGCCTAAATTCCCTCAGAGCCCCAGCTGCTGTCTGCCTGTCTACAGTGTCAATGACTCTTCTAATAAATCTACCCAGAGGACAATTTCCCTCAATGTCCCCCTTGAATCCTAAATATGAAAACTTTCATTTGAAAGGTAAGAGTGCAGAGGGGCCCATCTGAGACCAGAAGACTTTGATAGACTCCTAAAGAGGGAAGGCCCAGGAACCTGGGGAAAAGAATGAGATCATGTCTAAAATAGAGGTAGGAGCCATTGTTGGATTCAAAGAGAAGATGTGGCTTGATCACATCTCGATTCCTCCATCCTTCTGGTCCTAGGGATCTGTGGTGGTTTGAATGAGAAATGTCTCCCATAGCCTCAGGTATTCGAAGATGTGCTTCCCAGTTGATGGCACTGACTGGGGAGGTTTAAGAGGTGCATCCTTACTGAAGGAAGCATGTCACTGGGGGAAGGATTTGAGAGTTCATAGCTTCACGCCACTTCCAGTGTGCTCTCTGTGTTTCATGTTTGCATTTGAAGATGTGATCTCTTAGTTTCCTCCTCCTGCTGCCATGCCTCCCCGCCATGATGGACTCTTATCGCTCTGGAACCATAAGCCCAAATAAACCCTTCTATCTGTTGTCATGGTATTTTATCACAGCAACAGAAAAGTAACTATCACAGGATCTAAACCAGGGCCTATCTTATGCTAGGCAAACAAGGAGTTCTATTTCTAAAAGGCCTCCAGCATTATATAAAATGGGCCTGGTGACAGCACCTGGAATCTCAGCACTTTGACAGGTGTAGGCAGAGAGAATCAGGCCTACAGAAGTTCGAGGTCATCCTTAGCCACATAACAAGTTCTAGGTCAGCTTGGGCTACATGAGAACAGTCTTAATAATAATAATTAACAACAATAATAGTAGTTTTATTGAAATTAAAGATTTTGTAAAAGATATTTAAAAGTATAAATTTAAAGGATTTTCTGAAGTCAGCTTAAGGTCAGCAGCTGTGCTGCTGTGCTTGGCAGAACGGGTGTGTAGTCCTAGTGGTTCAGTAATGAAATAGATTAATGGTTGGAGACGTGACTTAGCAGTTTAGAGCACTGGATGCTCTTGCAGAGGACCTGGGTTCAGATCCCAGTTACCCACATGGTGGCTCACAATCAGTTCCATCAGTTTTCATACCTTGTGACCCCTGAGGGCATTGCACACATGTGGTATACCTACATACATGCAAGTCAAAACACTCACATATATATAAAATAAGAATAATTTAAAAAAGAACAGACTGCCAGGAGTGGTGGCGCATGCCTTTAATCCCAGCACTTGGGAGGCAGAGGCAGGCAGATTTCTATGAGTTCAAGGCCAGCCTGGTCTACATAGTGAGTTCCAGGACAGCTGGGGCTACAAGGAGACCCTGTCTCAAAAAGGTAAAAAAAAAAAAAAAAACAAAATAGACTAAAATAAAAAATAAAGTAAACTTATAAATAAGGAGCTAGGCCTTACTAGGAAGGAAGAGCCTTGCCTTTGCTGGACTTTGAAGCCTCTGCTCTTCCATTTTCCTAATCCTCAGTAACAGCCTATCTTCAAATGGTGCTCTATGTTCCAGAGAAAGACATTCTGTGACTCTTTCTCTTTTCTTTGCATATAAACCCCTTTCACTTGTAAAATTAAGTGTTAATGGGGACACAGAAAATCAAGCCTGAAGAAGAATTTTAACAAAAAAGATAGAGCAAGTCTGCATCCTTATAAATCTTCCTAAGAACTTGTGGAGACAACAGAAAACTTCTCTAAGCCCTGGAATATTCTACTCATTGTCCTATAAAAATACTTTAGACAAATTCCCCTTATGAAAACAGAGAATACTTTCCTACCAGGGATATAGTCTCTACCCCTTTGTCCCAAGCCTGTATATTAATAAAACCGTCCCGTCTACCTGTCTCCCAGTCTGTTTCAGTAGAGGCAGCAGATAGTAGGACCTCTAGGCCCTGGTAAAGGTTCTAGCCTTGCACTTTTCTAATCTGAGTGGAGGTAACACAAAAGGTATATAAAGCTTTTAAAATAGGATTAACTGTTTTTGGCAACTGGATTTTTCAGGAAATTGACTGGCCCACTCACAGGAAGGGTACCACATCCTGTCTAGTCTCAGCCCACGCTGTTTTTGCTTAAGGTGACAGAACAATGTTCTTTCTGTGGGACACTTTCTTGCTCCTAGTTATTCCATGTGCTCCCACCTGCAATTATAGCAGAGCACTTTCTTGTCTATCTTGGTTTTTCCTCAGGTTTCCTCCTTATAAGTGGTGACTGCCAGCAGCCGACCTGGCTGATGGCTGCGGACCCACTCTTCTGTATGTACCCCTCCCAGAATGGAAATAGACCATACTTCATATGAGTGCACAGGGTAGGTAGGATAAAAGAGGCAGTATCTCCCAAGATCCAGAAATTATTAAACAAAAATAATTAAACAAAAATTATTAAAAAAAATCTCAGTGCCAGATGTGACCAAGAACTCACAGAGAGTTGCTGGTCAGGGAGAGTCCTGGGGTCCCTAAACAATACAAGGCAATTGCCACTGTTGGTTACCCACCAGAACTAGATGATAAAACTCTTTTTGCTGAAAGTGCTACACACCTTGGATCACAGTACATAAAGAAATCATGCTGGACTCAGGCTGGAAGCTTCTTCCCTGCTGGGTAGTCCTCATAGTGCTGGACGGTGCTATGAAGGCTGCTGAGGGAAAATTGTTATTGACAGCCTTACTCAGCTGTGGATCCTATATACAACAATAGTGACTTGTTAGAGATCATAAGCCCACTGATGCAATGGTTAATTCTGTTATGGGGATAACAAACTGCTTTCTGATGGGATTTGATGCCTAATCTACAGGATGGAATTCACATTCAATACTGCAAACCCAGGCAAAAACCTATGGTTGGGAGAGTCTTAAACCCTAGTGAGGAAGATACTAATGTTGTTTTGCTAAATGGATGTGATGTGCCCATCTAAGTAACTATATTTATGACTGTAGAACAGTGTTGTTGTCAGCTTTGATCAGAGAAGCTACTTTTTTGCAGTGTTCAGTGATGACTGCTTGTCTTAGTTTGTTCTTCATTGCTGTGACAAAACACTCTGACCAATACCAACTTGGGGAGGAAAGGGTTTATTCAGCTTACATCTCCCAGGTCACAGCTCGTCAGGGAGCCCAAGGGAGGAACTCAGGGCAGGAACCTGGAAGCAGGAGCTAGAGCACAGGCCATGGAGGAATGCTGCTTACTGGCTTGCTCTCTTTGGCCCCTGCTCAGCCTGCTTTCTTATGCAACACAGGCCCACCTGCCCAGGGGTGGCACCACCCACAGTGGGCTGGGCCCTCCCACATCACTCATCAAGAAGATGCCCTTAAGACATGGCCACAGACCAGTCCAATAGAGGCAATTTCCCGATTGAGGCTCCCTCAAACCAGGTGTGTCAAGTTGACACTAAAGCCATCCAGCACAAGAATAAAATCATCAATGAGACACATCACTATTAAACCATAAACTTTCCAATTCTTGTCCCCAAACTATGATGTTAACATTAATATCACAACATAAGACAGTATGACCTTAAAAACCCCACAGTCCTTAAAAAAATTCAAAAAGTCTCAACTGTGGGTGGGCTTCTGTAAAATCCAAAACAAGTACTGTCTTATTTCAAAGGGAAGAATCGGGCACACCTAAGCAAAACCAAAGTCCAGCAAAGTAGCTCAAGGCTGGACATCTGGGATTCACTCACGATCTTCTGGCTCCAAAGGGTACTGGTAGCTCCACTGCTCTGACTCTGCAGTCCACAGAACACTCAGTTTGTCTCGCAGACCCAGGCCAGCTCCATTCCACACCTGCTGCTGTCCTTGGTGGTCGTCCCATGGTCCCGGCATCTCCAAAAAGCTGGGGTCGCCACTGACACTGAGGCTACATCTTCACCAATGGGCTCTTCTTGCCTCTTGGGGTGCAAAGCCTCAGTTTCTCTCCATGACCCCTTCAATTCTGGGGTCTTCTCAGTAACTGAAGCGAAACCCATAACTTGTTGAAGTAGTGAGAAAAAAATAACTGTTGAATATTCATTCACAAACAGGACATCTATATCACCCACTCAGAGGCTCAGGGAACATCACAGAAGAGGAACTAAAAGCATGTAAAAGCTGGAGGAAGTGTGTGCATTGGGGAGGAGGAAATGCTGACTTCCATGCCTGCCATGGCTGTTACATTCTTTTTTTTAAATTTAAAATATATTTATTTCTCTAAGAATTTCACACAATGTATTTTGATCATATTTAAATCTCTACCCTCCATGTGACTGTTTCCTTAAACTTCATGTTCTCTATTTTTAAAATATTTTATTTACTATTATTTTTATTTTATGTGTATGAGTATATTGCCTACATGTATGTAAATGTGTAAGAGCAAGAGCACCCATGTTGTTCAGTGCCCACAGAGGTCAGAAGAGGGCTTTGGATTCCCCTGGAACTGGAGTTACAGACAGCTGTTAGCTGCCATGTGGATGCTGAGAATTGAACCTGGGTCCTCTGCAAGAGCAGCCAGGACTCTTAAACACTGAACCATCTCTTCACTTCCCTGTTTTCTAGCTTTTTAAAAGATCTTCAAGTCTAATCTGTGTCCCCAAATGTTCTTTGGTGTGGGTCCTCCTCTGGAGTCTGATCAACCCACTCAACGTCATATTCTTAAAAAAAACTGCCTCTCCCTCTCCCAGCAGCTATCAATTGCCCATTGATAGTTGGAGTTGGGGCTGTTTGCCCACCTGCCCTACTCCATGCTGGGATTTTGTCTGGCTTGAGCTTGTGTAGGTCTTGTGCATGCTGTCACAAGAGCTGTGAGTTCATTTGTGCAGTTGCCCTGCTGTCTTGATAACAGTGACTCCTTGTCCACTACTTCTGGCTCTTACGATCTTTCTACCCCCTCCTCCACAATGATCCCCAAGCCTTGGGAGGACGGGGTGTGATATAGGTGTCTCATTTAGTGCCAAGAACTTGAGAACTCAGCAGTCTCTTATTTTCCACAGGTTGACCAGTTGGGGGTTTCTATGTTAATCATTCATGATCTGCTGCAAGAAGAAGCTTCTCTCATGAGAGTTGAGAGATGCATTCCTGAACGTATAATAGCTGTGATCACCTGCACAAGATATGCACAAGACAGGGCCCACCAACATCCTGTTATAGAGAGAGTAGGGCCTCATGGATCTTCACCCCTCCTGGAGGATTTTTATGTAGTTAACAGTTGGGAGGAGGAAGAGATAATATCTTCAGTGGTATAACCACTGGTAAGGTGTCCATGTGTCTATAAACAAACCTAGTGAAACTCATTGGGAAGGAAAGAGGGAGAGGGAGAGGGAGAGGGAGAGAGAGAGACAGAGACAGAGACAGAGAGAGAGGAGAGGGAGAGAAAGGGAAAGAGACAGAGGTAGAAAAAAGATTACTTGGGAAGAGGAAGGGGATTAGTGAGAACAGGAGGGGACAAGAAAGGGTAATGAGGGGTGGCAGTGAATGTGACTGGACTACATTATGTATATATATAAAATGTCATAATGAAACCCATTATTATGTATAGTTCATATGTGTTGTACTGGTTAGCTTTTTTCAACTTGTCACAAGCTAAACACACCTGGGAAGAAAGAACAGTTGAGGAATTTCCCTCATCCAATTGGCCTGCGGGCATGTCTGTGGGGGCATTTTCTTAATTGGTAATTGATACAGGAGGGCCTAGCCCACTGTGGGTGTTGCCATCCTTGGACAGTTGGACCTGAGATGTATAAGGAGGATAACTGAGCAAGCCAGTAAGCAGCATTCCTCCATGATCTCTGTTTCAGTTCCTCCCTCCAACAGGACCATATCTCTTAAACCTCCACAAAGAGCATCAACTGGGGACCAAGTGTTCAAATAAGTGACCCTATGGGGGGAAGTTTCTCATTCAACCCATCACACCCCAGCCCAAAGGCTGGAGACTCAAACCAGTGTTTCTAATCCTCCTGGGCTAAGAATACCCAAGAATGCCAAGCAGCAGGTCATCTTGAGGACTACACATAGGCAAGAGAAACACCTCCACCACTGTACAAGCCCTTCATATCTTGTTTTCCCCCTTAGGATAATCATGGAAAACTGCCTTCAGTTTCCTTGAATTCCTGCTAAGACGAATTCTCAAAAACTGCAAGAAAGTTGAAAGATCTAAAAAACAAGGCTAATATTCTACTGCAAAACAATCTGGGCTGATACCTGGGTGTCAGCATCTTTGTCAGTACTAGTCATCGTTATATGCATGCCATCATCTTGATTTGCCCATGTTGCTTCTAACATCTTTAGTCGGCATCCTCCATGTGGCTGTTGCCATCTTTGACCAACACAGTTACAATCTGTCTGCAGTATGTGGATGGACTTTTGGGTGTCATGCAATACCACCCCCAGGTATGTTGGGCACATGTGGCTCTATACATGCCCAAGCCCATTTATTGCCATAGTGTATGTGGAGAGGAGGCAGCCATGTTCCTCTTGCCACAGAGGCATTCATCTTTGGGCTAAGTTCTTGTCCGGCAGCCACAGGTGCATATGCTTTGTGGCTCCAGCATGAGTCTGGCTATTTTCTGGCAGGTAAGGGCAAGGGTCTAGATGCACACTCAATCCATACCCCCATTGTGTTAGATAGTTTCAAATTGACACACCTGTAAGAGGGAACCTCAATTGAGGAATTTTCTCCATTGGATTGACCTGCTGTCATATCTGTGGGGCATTTTCTTCATTATTGAGTGATGTGGGAGGCCCCAGCCCGATGTGGGAGGACCCAGTCCTATGTGGGTGATGCCACCTGGGTAGGTAGTCCAAAGTTGTATGAGAAAGCAGGTTAGGCACTGGCCAGGGGAGCAGATCAGTAAGCAGCATTCCTCCATGGTCTGTGCTTCAGCTCCTGCTTCCAAGTTCCTGCCCTGACTTCCCTCAGTGATGAACTGTGACCCAGAAGATGTGAGATAAAATAAACCCTTTCCTTGCCAAGTTGGTTTGATCAGTGTTTTCATTAGAGCAATAGAAAGTAACTAGAATAGAAGCTGGTTCCAGGATTGTGGGGTATTGCTGTAATAAACCTGACCATACATGTCTGAGAGGATTGTGTAAATTTTTGGAGCTTTTGACAGGAAAAGTGCTTGCAACTTAGTGAGCTGTTCTGTGAGGGCTCAGAGAAATGCAGATGATGGAGAGTTGGATGATGGGATTTTAAGGGAAGTAAAGACTATCAGGGCTGTTTGTGTGATATTTTGAATTGAGGATTTATGATTTCTGTTCATCTGGAGCTGAACAACCAGCTGTGATTAACAAGAGGCCAGCACCACTGAAGTGAAACCTTTGCTTTACTAGAACAATTGATACTGGTTAGTTAAGGCCGAAAAATCATCTCTGATTAAGAAAAGGCCAGCCTCATCTCATTATGGTGAAATCTGTGAAGCATTTCCTTAGGGTCAGCATATAGAAACTGTGATTCGGAGGGGGCCAGAGGTTCCATCTCAAGTTTGAAGTAGGACTTGGTAATGGGTAAGAGTCTTCTACATGGTACTGGTTTTGAAGTCATGAATGGGTCATGGAGGACAGCTAAGGCATGGCACCATGAGAGGCCAGGAGAGGCCATTGGTGAAGGTACAGTCTCAGTTGTGGTGAAAACTTCCCCAGGATTAAAGGGGTCATGAAGAAGATCTGAGGCTTGGTACTGTGTGAAGCCAGAAGAGGCCATCAGTCAAGGTGCAGGCTCAGTTTCAATGGAGTCTCCTGAATACTGGAGATTTAAAGACCACGGGACGCCCACCAAGGGCATATAAATTATATTGGAAAATTGTTATGTGTTGTTTGAGTTTGTTAAAAGTAGATTCCTGGAGTGAGAAAGACCTTCTTGTCTCAAATTTAAGCATATTTATCACCAAAAGAGTCTCCTGAGTTGTGGTTGAAGGTTCATGTTGGCTATGATAACAGTTTTACAAATTTTAATTTAATCATTTGTGTGTATTGTTGTGTGTGTGGTATATGTATGTGTGTGTTCATATTGTGTCCTTCCAGAGACCAGAGATAAAAGTTGTCTTCTTCTATTATTTTCCAGCTTGTTTTTTTGAGAAAAGGTCTCTTCACTGAACCTATAGCTTACGAGCCAGCTTGGGTGAGTTCAAGGCCAGTCTCAGATACAGAGGGAGACCCTTTCTTAAAAACTATAGATGCATATTTATTATAGAAAGAGATTAAAAGATGCTACCTTATACCAGGTGGACATTGCCCCTACTAGACACCATAGGATAGCAAAGAAGAAGCCCAATGACAGCAATAGACTCCTTCTTTTGAAGCTGTTGACAGGGACCTTATAGACCTTTGAGCAATACTGGACATTGCCCCTACTCTTGGTTACCCATGAGAACTTGATGATAAGATTCTATTGCTGAAGACACTACATACATGAGTTGTAGAACAAGGAGAAATCAAACTGTTACTAACTTCAAAGCTTCATCTCTACTTGCTTTCATAGTGCTGGAAGGTGTTATGCATGCTACATGAAGAGAAAACTAATTATTAACCTGATCCAGCTGCGAGTCCTATGAGCTACAACAACTGGCCTGGTAATATATTCCTAAGATATTCCCAGTGATACAATAGTGTCGCTGCTATTATTGGAGTAACCAACCACTTTCTAATTGGGTTTACTGTCCACTTCATAAGGTAGAGCCCATAAGATCAGGCCTAGGAACCTGTGTCTAGGCAGGACACAGACCAGGTCATAGGGATGACCCTGCTATGATTATTCTGCTAAACAGATATAGTATTAGACTGACTCCTAATGACTTATTGTTATACCCATAGATTAATGCATCTCTCACCTCTCCAGAGAAGCTGGATGGTGATCAACACAGAGAACTACAACTGGCCAACATGCAGAGAATAAGAGACTGCAGAGTAATTATCCATGATTTGGACACCTATATCAAACTTCTGCCTCCCAAGGCTCAGGGATCATTGAAGAAGAAGGTACAGAAAGATGGTAAGAGCCAGAGGAGGTAGATGCACAAGGAATTAGAGTTTTCCAGACAGCTGGTCAGTCACAGCAATGGCAACAGCATGTACAAATACCAGGTAAGCTCAAGCTAGGCAAAATCCTAGCACAGACTGGACTCCAGTGGATGGGCCAAAGGGCATCTTGGGAACACAATTTTGATTCTATAGGCGTTTTCATAAATATATATATTTACATGAAATTGGGTGGAGGGATAGTAAGGGGGGTATAGAAAGGGAAGGGGTTCTAAATACGATAAAAATATATTGTATAAAATTCACCAAAATTCAAAAGAAACAAACAAACAAACGTGCAATAAACAAAACAAGGACTAGAGCTTGTTACATGCCGCAGGACAGACTAAAGATATAATTCCACCTGTGTCTAGCCTGGTGAACCAATGAATTTACTGGGGTGACTTATAGAAGCATGGATGAGGGTACTTATAAGATGAACCTTGAACGAGGTCAGTCACAAAGGACTCAATGATACAAGAATCCGTTTTTATAAAATGCCCCAAATAAGCAAATCTACAGATCCAGAGAGTAAATTTATGATTGTTAGGAGAGAGAGACAGACAGAGACAGACAGAGAGAGAGAGAGAGAGAGAGAGAGAGAGAGAGAGAGAGCGAATGTAGATCATTTCTAATGGGTATGAGTTTCTCTTTCAGTAGGTTGAAAATTTCCTGGGCCTGGCTGTGTAAGAAAGGTAGCTGAGCAAGCCAGTAAGCAATGTTCCTTCACGGTCTCCCTGCTTCTAGTCCTACCTCTAGGTTCCTGACTTGAGTTCCTGAACTGACTTCCTGCAGTGAATTGTGACCTGGGAGTTATAATAAGATGAAATAAATCCCTTCCTCTCCAAGTTGTTTTTGGTCAGAGTCTTTTATCACAGCAATCAAAACCAAACCAGACAGGATTCTATCAAATTACAGTGCTGCATAGCAAAGCAATCAAGAGAATGGGAGAAAAGATTTATTAATTACAAATGGTTAAAACCCAGAATATAAAAGGAACCAAATAAGCAATATAACAACACAAAAACAAATACTCACCAGTCTGATTTTAAAACAAACAATAGACCTAAACAGGCCTTTCTCTGAAGAAGACCTAGGAATGGTCATGAGGTATTTAAAAACTGCACAACGACCAGGGAAATGCAAATCAAAACATGTCACCTCAGTTGGCACTGTAATTAGTAGGGGTAGAGAGGATTGCCAGGATGCAAAGAAAAGGGAATTCTTATATCTACTGGGGGGAATACAAATTAATATAATTACTATAGAAAACAATATGAGGGTTTCTCAAAAGACTACAATTAGAGTAACCCTGTACCCTGTTCCTGTTCCCTGCACAGCCTTTACTGCAGCCTTTACCCCGAAAAAACTGTAATTGGTGCAGGCTTTGTAGTCATTAGTCCAAAGCACTGCATCTGGAATTTGCTATGGTACACCACACTGAAATAGAGATACAGACTTCACAGAGCAAGGAGCTAAGTTTTTCTTTCTCATTCCTCCTGTTATAGGAAAATCAGACCAGCAGCCAAAGTCAGGAGAGGAGAGGCATTTAATTTTACGCTAGTGGACTGACCCATGGATCCTTCCGTAAAGGAGCCAGTACCCACTCCAGTTTTAGGGGTTTTAATATTCATGTGAGGAAGTACAGTAAAAGGCAAAAGAGCACATAGGTGACAATTAAGTAAAAGGCACATGTGATAATTAAGCAAGGTAACCTATGGCCACAAAGGTTACAGTATAAAAACTTGGAAAACAAAGACTTCCATCCAGGTCAACCATAGGGGCAAGGGGCAGGATGGGGGAGACTCCTGCTCACCTCTCTCATACCTCTCTCTCATCTCAGAGTTTTCTAAACTTTGGAGAACAAAGGACTTCTATCCTGAGTAACCACAGGAGGTCGGGGAGAAGACTCCAGCTTATCTCACCAGCACCAGCACCAGCACCACCAGCAACTGCGCCCCCCATCTCTTGTCTAAGGAGCTCTTCTTAATTACCATTTCCTTTATACTCCCACTTATCTTTGGGTTCTGGGTCAGATGGCTCTGCTTACAGCTCAAGAAAGCCAAGATTGGGCAATAAACTCCCACAATCTTCATCTTTATGCTTTACTTCCTAGAGGCATCTGGGAACAAAGAGAGGTTAGGATACCCTACAGGTTCTGTGGTACAGGGTCCAGAGCCAACAGCTGTTCCTGGGGAACTGCCTGAAGGACCTCAGTCTGCTTGTGCTGGCTTAAGGTGAGGTGATCTGACGTGCCAAGTTCTGGGACCCCCATATTCCCCTTGAATTTTCACCTAGGCTCCAGCATTGATCACACACTTGAGCTGGGTCTGGCAGCCAGAAATCCTCACTGAAGGCCATGGATCTGAGACTCCAGAGAGGGCAGGAGCAGTAAGACTTCCCTCATTGGCCTCCATATGATGGGACCCCTGCCATATCTCAGGTAACCTTTCCTACCTCTTCTGGGGCTGCTGGATTCCAAGTCCTCATCCCTGCCACCTCTTTGAGGCACATACCTCTCATGACCACCCTCCTCCCCTACCATCCTAAGTGCCCTCACTTGGAGGCTTCTAGACCTACCACCATATAGGTCAGGCAGTCATGTATACAGATTTATGGCTCTAGGCACTGGGCTTCCTTTTCAAATCTCTCCATCCCAGCTCTTTCTTCGGCAGATCCCTCTTTACCCTGCTCTGCTAAGGGTCTGCACACTGGTCCTGGGCAAGGCAATTTAGTTGTGGATGGTGACAAGGTACTTGGGATCCGTCTTCCCTGGACCCTGTGCATGGAGTGCCCCTGCCTTTCCATGGAAACTCCTGCCTCCCTCTACCTTTCCTGTACCCCTTACAAGTGCACAGCTTTGTCCTGTTCTGGTCTGTTCTACTGGGGAGGATTTCCAGGAGCCCTGGTGTTGGTAGATTTGGGTGGATCTGGGTAGACCTAAAGCTTCCCTTACCCTAGGCTCCCTGGGGAGAACACCCGCTGTGATGGGTGACCTGTACTACAGGCCTTTAGAGAATTCTAGAGCAGCTTCCTGGTCCTTGTGGATTGATGAGCCAAGGTGTTCTCGTTGTCACTGTCTCTCTCTCTTTGTAGTTTGTGCCCCTCCTGGAAGAGAACCATGGCCAGTTTTTTCCTTTTTCCACTTACCGTATCACATCTTGGTCCTGGAATGCCTAAAAGTCATAAGTCTCTGGTCAGGTTGGTGTGACTGGGGAGTGGGGAGCTTTGTCTCCTTTCCTGGGGAAAATACCAGGCATAAGCTGCCCAGTGTGTCCTGCCAGTAGGAGTCTCCTTTCCCCAGAAGTTTGTAGCCACGTCTTCGCTCCCTTTTTCTTCTTTGCCTCCCATCCAGGCTTAATTGGACTCACCCGACCCCTCTCAACCTGAAGGACAGATCAGAGGGACTTAGCACTGAAAGCAAGGGTCAGCATACAGTATACTTCATGCTAGCGGGTCACAAGTTCTTGATCTTTGGAGGCTCCATTCTTCCAGGTACCCAGGGAGTACCGGAAGGATCGTTTGCTGAAGCTTCAGGCCTGTGGCTTCAACACCATCACCATGTGAGTACCTCCCATCAGCCTTCATGACCTGCCTAGCCTCCAGGGCCTCCTGGCAGACATCTGCTTGTTGGCAAAGCTAAGGTTCTGTTTTGGAGAGTGTCTCATGAAGACTTAACTCCTGAATAGTTATTTCTAGCAAGTGCCTTTTATGCTTGTGTTCAGCCATCATTGAAATACCATAGTTAGCTCTGCAATCAAAGCCTTGGATAAGGTTAATGGGAAAGAAAAGAAAGAGTATGGGTGATTTTTCAGGAAGATGTCATTGGGTCCCTTATGAGCAGCAGCTTTAATAACAAGCTGGAGACACACATATATACACAGGCACATACACATTTTGCTTATGAATAATTATTTTTCATATTTTTTTCTTATTTTTAATAACAGAAGCAAAAAAAAATCCAAAACCAAACCTTCTAGAAGAGGTACTTATTCACTTTTTTCTTAGGAGAGTTATTTTTAGGGCTGGAGAGATAGCTCAGTGGTTAAGAGCACTGGCTGTTCTTGCAGAAGGCCTGAGTTTGAATCTCAGCACCCACATGGTGGCTAACAACCATCCATAACTCTAATTCCAGTGGATCCAATGCTCTCATCTTTCTCTGCCACTGCATGACATGGGTACATGTACACATATGCAGGCAATACACTCATACAATAAAATAAAAATAAATTAATTAAAAAAGAGAGATTTATTTTTAATTGTGTGTATATATGTGCACCACATGTATGCAGTGCCAGTGAAGACCAGAAGAGGGCACCGAATCCCTTGGAACAGGAGTTACTGATGGTTGTGAGCCAACATGTGGTCCTCTGCAAGAGCAGTAAGCACTCTTAATCACTGAGCCATCTCTCCAACTTCAGCTATGTATTCTTAATTTTTAGAACTTGTTTTCTGACAGTTTCATTGTTTATAGTGAATTTTGGCCATTTTCACCCTTCATTCCCCTCTTGCACCCCTCTTCTCTCACTGAAAACGTGTGTGTGTGTGTGTGTGTGTGTGTGTGTGTGACCCACTGAATTTAATTAGGGTGCTTGTGTGAGCATGGGTGGGAGGTGATTTACTGGGGTGCGGGCAACTTATCAGCAGCTACACCACTGAAGAAAGTGACATTGCTTCCCCAAGCTACCATTAGCTGTCAGCGGTCCCTCAGGAAGGGGTGAGACCTCATGAACCTTTCTCCTTTCATGATGAAATGTTGATGTGCCCAATCTCGTGCAGGTATTGATCAGGTAACCATAACTCCAGAGTTCATGATTTAATGGTGTGGGCCCTGCGTTTGGGGGCCAGGGATGGAGAGTCACAAGGAGCCAGGAGATTAAGGAAGATCCACAGAGCAAATGCAATATACTTTACTGTCTCTAGGCAAGAGCAGGTACTCTTGGCCCCAAGGACATTTTATATGGAATCACACAAAGGTGGCTTCTTACTTAAACAGGTTATACAACAAGTTATGAAATGACTATGCTTACTGTTTTCCAATGGTTCCCTAGACATTTGGTATTGGCCATTTTAACTAAGTCATTCTGGTAGTCCACACCAGTGCCATGTTATCTAAGCCTTTTTAAAAATTTTATTATTTTTATTTTATGTGCATGAGTGTATTGCCTACATGTATGTAAGTGCACCCGTGTCCTACAGTGCCTGTGGAGGTCAGAAGAGGGTGTTGGAGTCCCTTGGAACTGGAGTTATGGACGGTTGTTAGCCACCATGTAGGTGCTGGAAACTGAACCCAGGTCCTCTGCAAGAGCAGTCAATGCTCTAACTGCTGAGCAATCTCTCCAGCCCCAGTCTAAACCTTTTAACCAGCCTTCACAGTCTTTATTCCCTTCATCGCCTGTGTCCTGTTCAGAGGATGTCTTTTTGCATCATATCTCCCCATTCTCTGACTCTTCCATCCTTTCCACTTCTTCTTCTGTGATGTTCCCTGAGCCTTGGAGGGGTGATAAAAATGAACCATTTGTGTTGAGCATTCCACTATTCCATATTCTCAGTACTTTGACCAGTTGTGATTCTGCATTAACCATCACCCACAGAAATAAGGAGCTTATCTGATGAAGGCTGAGAACAGCACTAATCTATGCATATGAACATGAGTATTTATTTAGAAGGCAATTCAATCACATTTCCATTTAGCAAATAGACAACAGTGGGATTCCCCCTTTCCCCCAGGGTCTATGATCTCCCTATCCAGGTCGACCAAGTTTATAGTACCAGGCACCAGTTACCTCCTGTGGAGGAGACCTCAAATCCAATCAGAGAGCAGTTGGTTCCCCTTTAACAGTCACACCACTGTTGTACCAATGGGCACACCTGGCCAGGCTGATAGTTACTGTAGCTTGTGAGTGTCACAGTTAGGTAAGACTGTTAATGACTTTGCTCTCCCAACAGCCTGAAGAGCACCTTTTGTCACTATGAGACTTAGCCATCAGGGCAGAAGTTCCAACTCAGTTCAAGCTTGATTTCTTCATGTTCTGTGACCAAAGTGTGTGAGGTCTTCAGCAATAGGGTCTTGGTTCTGCTGGGAAACCAAGAGAAATGGTAATAATCTGTATTGTTTGGGGGAAGCCTCTGGGACCTCCTTGACTAACAACTCATAGGGAGGTATCCTCCACATGCCACTGGGAGAGCTACTTATTCTTTGTTGTTGTTGTTGTTTCTTTGTTTTGTTTTTGGAGGCAAGGTCTCCCTATAGTTCCAGCTGACCTAGAGTTCACTGTGTAGACCAGACTGACCTCAGCCTCACAGTGATCTACCTGCCTCTGCCTCCCAAAGACTGGGATCAAAGGTATATGCCACAACACTGGACATACTCTTAATCATCGTGTATCTCTCCTTGAATCTGACCTTATGTTTAAGAACTGGATCTCTGAAGACATCTACACTGATGGCAGGTCTGACCAAGAGGTTATCCACAGAGCAATTTGTAAGCTTAAGACGATTATAGTTAAAAACATTCACAAAAGGCTACATCTTTGACCTCTTGTCAATTTTCTTCTTGCCTGCAATGGCTGTCATTGTGGAGATAGTGGTTGTTCCAGCTAGCTGAGTGTGGCTGTCATGTGGTCTGAGGTGCCTTTATGTCTAGAGTACTGCCCATGTAGGACCACCATTGTTTTTACCTGCAGATGGTCAGATGATAGAGTTGTCTCCTAAGGTTGTCTTGGTTAAAGGAGGGAATCATTCATCATAGTTATATGAAAACATCTGTCACAATGTCTGATATGCACATGTTCCTGGTCATGGTAGAAAAAAGACAGACACAGTGTAGTCAATCAGAAGACTTTAAATATGTAAGAACTATTTTTACCACAATTACACATATAGTCAAGCTGTAAGACCAGTGACTATACTACTCATTTGCTTCTTACAACTGCAGACTTACACATAGAAATGGAAGATTACATTGTGTGACATTTATGGTAAGATCTTGTGAAGTCTAAGTGTCCTTTGCAAGGAAGTTTTATCTATCTATCATCTATCTATCTATCATCTATCTATCTATCTATCTATCTATCTATCTATCTATCTATCTATCTAATCTATCTATCTATCTATCATCATCTGATCTATCTATAATCTTTTATCTATCTATAATCTATTTATTATCATCTATATCTATCATCTATCTATCTATCTATCATCATCATCTATCTATCTATCTATCATCTATCTATCTATCTATCTATCTATCTATCTATCTATCTATCTATCATCAATCATCTATTTCTCTTCTATCTTCTTCATCATCATCTATTTTTTTATACTGGATCTTGCTATGTACCCAGGCTTGCCTGGAATTTAACTATCAACTTCCAAAATGTGGGAGATGACCGGCAGGCACTACTACTCTCAGCATGCAAGAGAATTTTATTTCTTCTTTTTTCCTCCCCTCCCTCATCCTCCTCTTTGTCCTCTAGATTTTCTACTTCTTGACTATATTTTTGATTAATTAGAAAAGCCATTGTTTTCATGGTCAACTCATGGAGTTTTATTAAGTAACATGAGTAAAATAAATGCAGTACTGTGAAACTCAAACTCTAATGTATGAAAGAGAAAGAACACAAAGGCATTTGCAAAATACACTACAGCATATAGTGCTTTGCATCTGTAACAACCATTGTTTATGCTAGTGCCAGAATATTTAACTTGAAATTACCTTTCTAATTCTGCATTGGTTATCATGAGTTGTACTATATTGAATCTTTTAGAAAAGAAAACACCATCTGTGGCCTCACACATGTACACACTGACCAAGCATCCTGCAGGACCATAGAAATGTAAACCTGCTTGAGCATCAAGAGAGACCCTTCATCTTGAGCATCCTCCACTGCCCTCTGGTGGCAGAGCTTAACATCTATTCACGGCAATGAAGAAAATGCCCATGACAACCAGTATAAAGGGGAAATGGAAGCTGAGAGGCAGTAAACTAATTAAGTGGCTCATTTAATGTTCAAAGAATTTGGTCAGAAATAATTCAGTTTTTTCCCTTTTTTTGCTATTCTGGTGTTATAAACTTACGGCTTTACCCATACTAAGCAAATGATCAGCTGCTGAGTTGCATCTCAGCATGTAATTATTGAGTTTTACTAAGAGCTGCTCTACATCTGTTAAAATGGGGTCATAGCTTTTCCCACTATTTCTTTGAAATGATAAATTACATTGGACAATTTTTTCTGATAGCCAATCAACCTTACAGTCCTCAAATGAACTCTAGTCATAAGATATACACAGGTGTACAGGCACACATAGGTTGTTACACTTTATTATAAATATGTTCATCTATGGTTATAAGTGAAATTGACTTAAAATGTTGTTCATGCCCTTGTCCAGACTTGATATTTATCTTATAAGTAAGGTCGAGTAAATCTTTTTTTCCTCAGTGAAATTGTTTTACACAGATTTATATTTACACTGAATGTTTATTAAAATTCATTGTAAAACTTTGTGACTGGAATCTTCTGTGATTGTGAAGTGGAGATTTTAGGGTCTTTGGTGGTTATGAAATCATGTTTTCTATTTCTTCTGAATTCATCTTATTTGTCTTACATAT
>NW_008356058.1:3790865-3802849 GCF_000622305.1 Nannospalax galili
CTGTGATTGTAGTGGAGATTTTAGGGTCTTTGGTGGTTATGAAATCATGTTTTCTATTTCTTCTGAATTCATCTTATTTGTCTTACATATTTTCCTTTATTTTCTATTTTTGGATTGACTGGGACTAAATTCACATTTTTTCTGTATTTATCAGAAGTTATACACCATGGTGTAGTTGGACCATTTTCCTTTTTTTAAATCTCAACTTAGTCTTTTCAAATAAGTAGCTTGCAGCATTGTTGATCATCTCTATACCGTTTGGTTTTTGATTTCACAATTTCCAAGTTCTGTATACTTTTCTGTGTCTATTTTATATGGTTTAGTATTCTCTCTGATGCCAGCCACCTTTTTTCACCTTTATTTTTTGCTGCTTTCAAAGACGTTTACTTTTAATTATCTCTTGCATTTTGTTGCATTTTTCTTCTTGATCTGTCAGCTATTTGGAGATATGTTTTGTTTTACTTTTTATATTAATTTTTATTATTTTTGGCTACCATTTTCTAATTTTGTTGCAATATGGATTTTGGGAATTTATGATAGTACCTGTTTATATTATTCAGTTGCATTTAATAAAAAAGTCACATGTGATGGTATGCTTATAATTCTAGCACTTGAGAAGCCCAGACAAGAGGATTATGAGTTGAAAGCCACACTGAGCACACACACAAACATAAAAAATGATTGATTTGTTAGCTACTGGGCTCTTTATGTATTTATTGAATCATTCTCTCTCTCTCTCTCTCTGTGTGTGTGTGTGTATTTATGTATGTGAATGCAGGTGCACAAGTGCCATGGTATATGTGTGGATGTCGGAACACCACCTTGGGTGTTGATTCTACCTTCCACTTTGTTTGAGACAGGATCTCTTTTTTCTTTCTTTCTTTTATTGCATATGCCAGGGTAGCTGACCCATGAACTTCTGGAAATTCTCTGGTTTCCTCCTCTAATATACCCGTTGGAGCCCTGGAATTATAGACACTCAAGCTACACATCTGACAATTTTACATGGGTTCTGTTGATTTGAACTCAGGTTCTCACACTTGTGTACCAAGAGCTTTTACTCACTGAGCCACCTTTCACTACAGAGCCTGATTTTTAAATTGTTTGTTGAAATTTATATCCTTATAATTTGTTCTTGCTTATTATTTTTGTTTATTAGAAAAGCATTTTTATTCCCCTAACTCTGACTGTGAAGTTGGTTTATTCATTTTCTCTATCAGTCAATTCCTATTTACTTGATGCTATGTTATTAAGAGGACAAAAGTACTCTATACACTACAGAGTATTTTCTGGGTGGATCTTTCCTTTTCATTTTTACTTAAGGTCACATTTACTATTTGCAAGTTTACCTTAAAATTGAATTGCCTGTTATTAGTTGGAGGAGTAATTTTGCTTTATCTGTATCTTTTTTTCATGTTCCATAAGTTTTTCTTAAAATCCTTTGTAAGTAGTATTTTTAAATTTTTTCATTTTGTTCTCACAAGGCATAGCTATGGATGTTGTTATGCACATTAATTTCAACAAACCAACTTTTTATTCCTCCATCTGAAATGACCTTCTTACAGTCCTTCACTCTACCAACGGAGCGATGGAAGGGTATTTCATTCTTTAATCTAAATCCAATCAATTCTTCTGTCACATAATACATGTGTCACCCCAAATCTCTCACTGCACAAAATTGTGTGATAAAACCCACAGATTTTTATGGCTGTTACATGAAACAGGATCTTAGGAGTACCACACTCTTAACTTTGCCACTGTCACACACAAGTCACGTAGTAGCTCTCTTCCTGAGGCTGAAAGATTGACCTGTCTTTTATCCTATCTTCCTTATCCTTTTAGAAACTCTTCATTTATTCTTACTTTAATTCTTAGTAAAAATTGTTGAACAATTGAACACATTTTTGTTGGTTTTTCTTTTCTCTATATTTTTCATAGTCATAAAGAATGGAACTGTGAGTGAAAGATCATAAATAAATCCATGTAGGATAATTGGCATCTTGGAATGTAGTTGGATAATAGGACAGAGAACTACTAAAGATGATTGTATTTGTATGTAGATGTTAATTTCCATTGGAAACTTCAACTTACTGCAGCATAGACATACCCTAGAGATTGCCTTGAGGTTGGTCCTGACATATTGATAGGAGGAAAGAAATGTGATACATGTTGTGCTTCCCTGTGCCCTCTTCCAGCTACATTCCATGAAACCTCCATGAACAAGAGAGAGGCAGATTTGACTTCTCTGATAACTTGGACCTGGAGTATGTGGTCTTGTTGTTTCTGTGAGCTGGCCTGGGGCAGAGAAAGTGGTGGTGGGAGGGACAACTTGAGGTCTTTAAGGAGCCCTCAGTGTGTTTTGCCTCTTTGAGAACAGAGAGGGCCTGGTTGCTCCCCAGTTTTGGCCTGCCATTGAGGGATGACCCGCAGGGATGGGCTGGCAGCTTCTGACCCTCCCTTCTATTGCAGTCTAGGGGGCCAAAACCCAGGTGCTGCCAGACTGCAGTGGGGTTCATACACCTGAACTGGGATTGAGGCTGCCTCCAGGTTAGCAAAGCAGATGCTGGGGACAGGGCCCCTGTACCCTGTATGACACCTCCACTGGAGCTCTGTGGATGCTCTTGATGTGGGAAGCCCGTTCAGACCCAGCTCACAGGGCCTGTAGCCTCCCACCTGATACAGGGATTCCCTCTGTGTTGGAATAGGACCAAACTTCCCTTACCTCAGGCTTCCTGGTTAAGAGAGGAAGGGGATGAAGATTCAGGGAAGCTGGGCACCCTGTTCTTCCCGTGGGCTCCCTCTACACCAGGCTTCCCTTTGGGGCTCCCTTTGTACCCAGCCTCCCAATGGGCCATCCAGAGAGGAGCTGACTTTGTTTCCTTCCCTAGGGCCTATGTCTGGCAGGCTGCAACGATTGGGTTGTGGGTGATTCTGCGACCAGGGCCCTACATCTCTGCTGAGGTTGACCTTGGAGGCTTGCCCGGGTGAGCCAGCTTAAAGTTTAGAGTTGTGGCTTGGTAAGGTATTTTGTTTTATAATAAGTAACATTTCAACCAGTGTTACTATCACTGGTTGAGCATGTGTTGTGTCCTTTGTGCCCTGTATTAAACTCTGTACTTCGTGACTTGCCTGTGGTGCCTGCAGTGGTGTGTGGGGCTTTGGGTGCTACTGTCATCAGGTTTGTAGAAAAGGACTTGAGATGTGGGTCTTGGTCATTAGTATGTGCAAGGGCAGAGGTGTCAAAAGGGGGCTCATCATCCTGTTGCCCCGCAGAAGAGGGGTGATGGTCAAATCTGTTCTTTTCATGTGTATGCAGAAAGGGACTGGAGGCTCTAGAGCATGCAAAGAATGTGATGCCAGCTTCTGGGCTTGTTCTGGAGACATCAGATCTTTCTCTGTTTGGCTGACAGGGTCCTTTCCACACACCTTTCCCTGCCTTCTTGTTTTTCTGGTCTTTTCTCTCATCATGATTCTGGCCCTCAGCCTAGATGATGGAGGTTCAGGTCAAGAATCCAGGGGTTCTCTGTTACCCCTCTCAGTGACAGAACACTGGTCTTTCTAGGATCTGCATTCAAGTGAGCCCTACTGCTCACCAGGTCAGAGAGAAAAACAAAGTTTTTCTTCAAGCTTAGGCCCTGTGATGGCCCAGCTGATGAGCAGAAAAAGCCTCAGCTTAGGGTGCAGGAGTCTTGAAGAAGTAATTACCCCCATGAATGTCTTCTAGAGCCCAACCCTGCCCCTTCCCAGTGACCTGTGTGGGATGTTCATTGACTGGTGAGCTACTTCTGCACTTGAAGTCTTGGGTCTCAGAGGAAGTGAGAGTCAGAGACTGTATCTTCCAGATGTGGAAGAAAGTGTGACCCTGTGACTGAGGAACATTACTATGCTAAGGACTACATTCCAGGAAACTGAAGGATGGAGCACTGAATTCTGAGAAAGAGAGGGAATGCCTCACTCAGACAGGTGTGGGAGCCTGGCCAGAGTTCTGCATGACTCCTCAGAGCTAGAAAGATCTAAAAGACCTTGCAATGTAGGTGGCATATTTCCTTGGGAGTCTCATATGTCCTTGAGGATACTGTGAAAAACTCATATGATGCAGGTCCCTTGAGCACCGAGTGTCCTGGGACCATGGTTGTAAAGTCACCCAGCCATGCTATTGGCAACTCCGAGCAGAGATGTCTGCTGTGCTCAACTGACCAGACATATTCTTCCTCCAGCTTCCTGTCTCACACACTGATGCTTTGCCTCTTGTCCCTAGCTGGCTTCTTTGAGATCCTAAGACACAACTAAGAACAACTGATAAGGGCTTTGTTGAGGCCGTTGATAAGTACTTTGATCACCTGATTCCCAGAATATGTCCTCTCCAGGTAAAAGTTTGCCCTCCTTTTATCTGTTAAAGAGAGTATGAGTTTGTAGAAAAGGAAAGCTGAGATGAATTATTCTTCAGATAAGCTTTCTTAGGAGTGTTAGAGAATCTCAGCCTGAATTAGTAAGTTTTCAGGTCCAAGGAAGAGTTTCATCAGGAAAGACAGCTGCCAGGTAAAATATGATGCAATTCTTAAAGGGAGAAACTGATGCTTTAGTTTCCAGAGTTATTAAAAAAATAATAGCATTATACCATGGGCAGCATGATGGCATCTTGGGGGGAGAGTCCTCAGTTCCACAGGGCAAAGGGATTTTCTGGCACTTACAGGTTCCTTGGGGCGGGGGCGAGGTGGGCAAGTTCCATGCTGTGTGACCTAGCTTAGCCTGGCCTATGTGCTAGGAGTCATCAGGCCGGAAGGCACTAGATGAAAGTAAAGTTCAAGTTCAGGGTTGCTTTGAGATTGCTCACAGCTGCAAGGGGGAGGAAGACTACAAGGTCACAGTTTCTTTATCAATTTTCTGTCCCAGAGAGAGTTTCAAGGAAGTGTGACCCAATTTCTGGGAAGGGGGTGCATCTAGAGGGTCTATGATCTAACAGCATTCACTTTGGAGGAATCATTGTACTTTTATCATTGATAGGCTGTGCCCAGTCTCTCTGGAAAACTAAGCTGACTTACTAATAAGTTAGATCTAGGCCTTCAAGTTAAGCAAAGAAGCTTTGACTTGTCTTTGTTGCTCTGGGCTCCTAAATCATCTGAGACAAGGACCACATAAAAGGTTTCTTTAATTGTGATTGATATTCTCTAAGCTCCATTATCAGCTCACTGACAATTTGTATTCTAAATTAGCTCTGTTGTTTTAATCAATTAATACCAGCACTTGCTAAACTAAAAAGTATTAAACTTTTTATGGAAAAATAGTATTCTCTCCACTTTGCCCCATAGTAATTTAGTTTACTATACTTTTTAATGTTTTCCCAGAGATTTCAACACACATGAAGCAAATTATATACACCAAGGTATGTGCATGCATCTTCTTAATATTAAATACAGAATTCCCCCTATGTATTTTCTTGTCACTTGGGAAATGATTTCTGGAGCCTGTCTTTCTTTTTGATTACCACATAGTATTGCATAGTAGAATTTACCACAGTGAGTTTATTAGTACCCTAATCATGGATACTAGTACTTTTCAGTTTTATGCTATAATATACAATGTGGTGACACACATTAGTTTGTATCTGTGAGTATAGTTGCTGCTGCCTACTTTCCAGTTTGATGCAGTTCTCCAATGGGAACTACACTGTGTATGGGAACAGACACTATGTATTTCTGATCTTCATGGGATGCTTGAATCTCATGCTCTGGAAAAAAATTCCTTTCATTTTCAGATTGTCAAACTATAGCCCACAGACTGGCCCATGACAAAGTAGGCTTTATACAATGCCATGCAGTTTGTAAGATATCCGTTGTTTAGTTTTTGTGCTATTATTTTGTTTGATAAGTAAAGTATTAATGTCTCTTCTAAACAAATGAATGTACCTAATTGTGAGGTAAACAACAATACATTTCCTGATGTAACTGAAGACAGGATAAATTCCAAAGTACTTAAAAGTTTTCCAGAAACAGTTTTTGGAAATGTCATCCTTCCATCTGAGGACAATAAGCTAGTGACTAATGAGACCAGCTGTTTTCTTTCTGGATGTTGATGGCATCTAGTCTGCTGTGCATCATTTCCAATGGTGAGCAGGATAGACATGGTGCCTGCCCTGTGGAGCTTCTAGTCCAACATGGAGACAATCAGTATGACAATAAGTACAGACACAGCTATGGCAGAGAGGTACAGGATCCCTCCACAGGCAGTCATATAATAAGGTTATGCTGAGACAAGGAGGTTCAGGGCAGGTGTTCCAGAGAAGGTGGTATTAACCCATGACTCAAAGGGTGAGCAGGTATCAGTAAGGTCAGGACAGTGGTCTTGAGAGCCCCCCAGGGATCAAACAATGGATGGCAGAGATAAAACACGGAATGTGGGGTGCTACAAGTTGAGTTGTCCATTGGGTACTGAGAAAAGAGAAAGAGGCCAAGGTGGTCCCTGGAGGCATCTCTCAGAAAGAATTTACCCGTTATCCCTATTCCTATGGGGAACAGAATCTCTTTGCCCAAAAGAGAGAACTGACTTATAGCTAGATCTTAGTGGGAAAACAGAAGGAACTATGATGTACTGTACTTTGGGATATTGCTCTGTATTCAAGGTGAGGAGGCTCCACAAAGAACTAAATGCATCTGAGTGTGGAAGGAAAGTGAGAAGTGGCCCCATGCTGAAGTGCTTAATTTAGCACAGATCGGTCACTATTGGAGATTTGGTAGTGTAACTGGCTGGAAGCCCTATAAAGTGGGTGGAGGAGTGAGCTAAAAGTGAGGAAGTAAGAAGAATAATGGCATCTGGGGGTGCTTTTGGGAAATGTGGCTCTTAAAGAGCAGAGAGGAAGAGAACGTTCCTATCCCCTACCCCATCTCTTTGACATAAAGGTGCTGCATTTGCTTTCACAGTAATGGGATGATGGAAGTCAGTCAGTTTGGAATAGAGGAAGGTCTATATAAGAGGGAACTGTGTGAAGTGCTTGTTCACAAGGAGAGGAAGAGGGGCTTACCCTAAGACAGGAAGTATATTAGATGGATCGGGTAGGAAGGTGTATAGGGTAGATGTGGAAGTGCGTAAGTTTGTAGGTTTGCAAGCTCATAGCAAGTCAGTAGGAGAAACAGAGGGAAACTTGTGTGGCTCCCATATTTACAAAGCATTGTGGAAGATAGGATACCTGCAGGAGCTTAAATGCCTAGGGATGAATGAAGGTGCCAGTCTCCAAGGGACCTGAGAAAGCACATCATATGAGTTTTGTTATCCTCAGCTGTAGACTCTGACTCAAAATTTATGCTCAAATAGCCTTGTTCTTCAACCTTCATCCCTTTGCCTCTCAGTTCCACCATGGTGGCCCTGTCATTGCCCTGCAAGTAGAGAATGAATATGGAGCATTTAATAAGGATCAGTACTACATGGCTTATATTAAAGAGGTAAGAAGCTTGCTTTGCCTCCATATTTTATACCATCTTTTTCATTGTCTCTTTCCAAAACACATGCCTGATTCCCAACCTCCTGGGTGTTGTATGACTTCTCCTGGGGAGGAACAATCATTAATTCATCCCAGTTAGGGCACTGGTACTAGACCAAGAAGTGGTGACAACCAAGTCTTACTTAATGAATCAAGTTTATTGGGGCTACTTACAGGAGCATGGATGATTCAAAGGCAGTTAATCACTGAGAAGCCCACCACAGTAGGCAATGACTCATTAAATCTACATCTCTGGAGTTGCCTGCATGACTTGCAGGTGACTTGGCAAGTGGGAGAGTCTCCCCTCCTCAGCTATTATTACTGCTTATATAACTTTGGGAGAACTTTGTGACTCTTCTAAGTTTCAGAAGCTTTCTGATCCTTATAAATTTTGTTTTTTTTTCCTTTGTCTTTGAATGTTTCATTTACTTCCTGAGTCTTATGAGCCTCTAGGGAATGTTTTAATTTGGAGGAAATAGCTACATATACATCTGGAGATGTTACATCTCCATCACCAACATATATAAAATCAGGTTTAATTTCTCAATGAATTTCCCATATAGTCATGTAAATCAAGATAAATATGAATAACTTTGTTATGAGACAAAATGAGATGTTAGTAGTCATTGATACCTCTAAGACCTACTTAAAACCTAGAAATTGGGGACCTCCATTCAAAGTCAACAGCGGCTTTCAACTTGCTGCTTTTTGGTCCATAGTATTCATATCCTTTCTTCTGTTCTTTTTGATCTTCTGCAGATGGATATCTCAGGCCAGTGATTATCTGTAGCCATGCTGGTTTTCTATCTGTTGGTTTAAACACCTCCTGGTGCTTGACTTCCCTCATACAAGGAGCTAAAGGAAGCTCTAGTCTTTTTTTTGGGAGGGAGAGTTATTTTATTTTATGTGTATGAGTGATATGCCTGCATGTATGTAAGTCCTTATGCTGTGCAATGCCTGTGGAAGTGGGCATCAGATCCCTTGGAACTGGAGTTACAGATGGTTGTTTGTTGCCATATGGGTACAGGGATTTGGACCTAGGTATTCTACAAGAGCAGTGAGTACTCTTAATTGCTGAGCCATCTCACCAGCCCCAGAAGCTCTAGTCTTAACTGCACTTTATCCTCTGGGTGCAAAGCATGTACAGCTCTGAGCATGTTCTGTGCCTACTTGGCTCTTCTCACATAGAAACTAGGGGTGAATGACCCTAACTCAGTCACTGCTGTTCAGCTAGTATGAATTTTTATTGATTTAAAAAATATACCGAGTTAGGTGTGAGGGTATAGGCCTATAATCTCGGCACTTGAGAAATAGAAATAGGAAGATCAAGAGTTCAAGATTACCTCAGATACATAGCAAGTTCAAGGCCACCTTGGGCTAATTAAAAAGTTATCATCATCATCATCAACAACAATAATAACAATAAAACAACAACAACAACCACTTAACTCTGTTCTGAGACCTAACTGTGGCTTGGTAAACATAATCGGTACACAGAGAGGGCCCTATGATTTTGGGTCATTGGACTGATTCCAAGCCTCTAAGGTTTAAGTAGGTTTTCAGAATACAGCTCCTTCTTCCTGCAGACACAGCAGGCTTCCTTGTTTTTGTTGACCAAAATTCATGTAGGACCTAAGCTTTGTGAGGCTGATCTGTATTTTCAGAACCTAACAGGGTCAGCTTCTCCCTTGTAGTGCCAAGTGCCTTCCATCTTCTTTTTCTCTCTGTTGTTACTCAGACCCTTCTATTGTATGACCACTGATAAACTCAGATTTCATTTACTGTGGGTGTCAGGGCTCACAGCCCTCCAAGGCTTTACTACAGTCATACCAGGCTGAGCCCAAAACAGTGATTTCCTGATCCTAAGGTATAGGTGGTTACTCTGCATGCAAGCCTTTCTGTGCTAGCCAACTTTCTATTGCTGCAGCAAATACCTTAGATATGATCAAAGCATGTCATGCATATGTATAAAAAGTCATGATGAAACCTACTATTCTGGACAATTAACATATGCTGATTACAAAGTAAAAAAAGTACCTGAAATAAGCAACCTATGAGCAGAATAGACTTACTTTGCCACATAGCTTTGTAATTTTAGTCCATGACTGGTTGGCTCTAATGCTTTTAGTCCTGTGTTGAAAGGCAACACACATTATCACAGAAGTGCCTAGCAGAAAAAATACCATTTACCTCATGATTTTATAGTATAAGGACAGAGAGGAACTGCACTACCACAGTCTCCTTTTGGAAGGAATTGCCAGTAACCTGAAGTCCTGCTCTTAGGCTCTACCTTCTAAATTTCTACCACCTCTGTCACCAGAGTTCTCTCTGGGTCTCTTGTGCTAACAGGCAAACCATATAACATATCTTTATGTACATTCATTATTATTGTGAGGGGGGAGGGGAGTTACTTACAAAGAAACAAACACCCAGTGCCTAGCCCTGCATGGCTCAGCTATGCACTGCCCAGCTCTGTGCCACAGCTCAGAGCCTGCCATCCCAGATTGTTCCCGTGGCATGCCCATAGTCACCGCTAGCTTTCGCACATACCTCAGGGGCCAGCAGTCTCGCCTCAGGTCCATAAATGCCAGGCCATTTTGTTTTTGAGTATGTCTGGCTGCTGTGCCCTCTTTGTGTTCCTGGCTCCCATTTCAGATGGTGCCACAAGCCCCTCCTTCCACAGCTAACTCTCCACAGTGAATTCCCACAGCAGGCTCTGCCCCTTAGAGGAATCAGGACCCCTGGAGAACACACTCCACCCCTTTCCTCCATTCTTGTAATTTTTCCGCCAATCTTCTGCTAAGGTCCCTGAGCCTTGGAAGGAGTGACAGATGTAGGGCGTTCTCTCTTGTATCATGTCAAGATAGTGACTTCTTGGGCCTCTGAATTATTTATCTTTAATCTGTGGCCATTGATCTACCTCAGTGGTGTTTCTTTTACTATAAAGACAAATAGAAGGAAGTAGACACATCTAAACAAACACGAATGTAAATACAAATGGCCTAGAAGATATCCCAGTAGGTGTCATTAAACAGTATACTTGTGATGGCTTCCCCACTACAGCTTGTAGCCTTTCTTGACACAAGGTGTTGGCCTGGTCTACAGCACCAGATGTGTGTTCCACCACTAGGAGTGGGCCTTATCTAATTAGAAATTTGTCAGTTGTACGTATGTTGGTCGAGCCATTATTGCACTTGCAGGCACTGCTTGGCATGTCCTTAGTGTACAGCATGCAGGGTCCATTGTTGAGTAGAATCATAGGGGATCCTTTCTTTCCCAACCTTCTACATAGTGCCTTTTTACCAATATGAACATCATCCATCCAGTGGCACAGAGTGTTTTGGCCTAGTCTCAGTTCCATCTCCTCTTCTTCTCCCATGCTCACAACATGCAGTGTCTTCAGCAACATGGCCTTACCGACCTTTCTAGCGTACAACTGACATTAGTGGCAATAACCTTGGTGAATTTGAGGACCTCTAGGATCTCTCTGACCAACAGCTCATAGCGGGGCAACCCACCCCTGGTACTGTAGATTTTCTTAACAGTTGTATAGTTTGTTTCCATCTTACCCAACCATAAAACTTCCAAGAATCTTATAGCTATCGCTGGCCTTTGCCTCTTCCAGTATCTTTTAAATGGGTTTTACAGCTGTAAAACACTTGAAGGAAGGTTAGCATTATATATTAAATCAGTCATAGACAAGGTCTCACACAGCATGGAAAGATTCTGTCCATTCATATTAACTGTTTTCTCCATAGAGCTTTGTTAGGTACCATAGCATGAGTGCGAGGCATTAATTTGGTTAGCTCTTTATCATCTTTAGTTATCCCTTTGGAGTCATTTCGCACTTGGGGGATTCTACCTGGAGTCTCTTTGTATTCTTTTATTCTTGATACACTTACAGGTGTTGGCTCCAGTTGCCTGACCCTGCACTGGGCTAAGGAGTCAGGGGGATCCTGTCCCCACTGAACTTGTTGGCTCCCTGAGTCAGGAAGGCCCTGGGTCTGCCTCCTGACTGTAGCCATATCTGCCACACCTCTTCCCATCGACCATACCTGGCTGCTGGGGGAGGCCCTGGTGGGAAAACCCTTCCACCCCTAGTATAGCCTTTATCAGAAGAGAAATGCATCTTATTTAATCCTTGGAGATTCTTAACCACCCCTGGGACAGTTTTTATCATTTGAATGTATTTTGTAAACTCTTCTTCTGATTTTAAAGCCTTCCATAAATGCCTTATTACCAAATTTGGTTTTCTATCAATTTTTTCTCAGGGAATTTGGGCTTGACATAAGTCTTGCCACATTTGTCTTTGAGTAACCCAAGTGGACCTTTTCTTCAGTCCGGTCTTTTTTATATCTCTTATAGGGTGTTCTGTTATTTTACAGACACGTTTTACTTGCTGGTCAGAATCATTTAGATTTCCCAAAGCCTGTCTCACTTCACAAAGATCCTGTTCCATTAAAGGGCTTAGTAAAATCATTAAAGCCCCATACCATTCTCGAGGTCCCAG
>NW_008356058.1:3803299-3874143 GCF_000622305.1 Nannospalax galili
TACCTGTCCTTTCCTCTGGGTCCTTGGACCTTACACAAGTCAAAGTGTCCTGCTTTTTTTCCTCTCTCCAGCTCTGCACCTGGATCTGCCAGGACCTCCCTGGCCTTTTCAGCTTCCCCTGCCTGGGGCACATCTTTTATTATGCAAAGTAGCCACACTCCCTCTCTGGGCACTCCATTTGGGTCCAGAACCAGGAAAAGATTTTCTAGCCTCTGGATAACCTTTAACAAATCTTCACATACCCACAAGATAGCCCCACATTTACAACATAGCTGTGGTCCAAGCTTCTGTGTGGCTGGCCTCTTTTTAGTTACAGGTTTTATAATCCATTGTGTAACCCACGTGACTATTGCTAACCCCATTAAGAGTATGGGGTTTATTTGCCTTCTCTCCTTGGTTCCTAGCAGGTGCTCCTGGATTTGGGAATCAGAGCCCACCACAGAGGCAGAGGGAACAGCACTGCTTTCCCAGACCCACATCCCCAAGGCTGTGGTTCATTTATCTGGGTGGACTACACCAGTTTGTTGCCAGAGTTTTCTCTGGGTCTCTTGCACTATCAGGCAAACCATACAACATATCTTTATGTACATTTATTATTATTGTGGGGAGGAGGGGAGTTAGTTACAAAGAAACAAACACCCAGTGCCTAGCTCTGCACAGCTCAGCTACACACTGCCCAGCTCTGCACTGTGGCTCAGAGCCTGCCATTCCAGATCACTCCTGTGGCATGCCCATAGTCACTGCTAGCTTTCACCCATGGCCCAGGGGCCAGCAGTCTCACCCCAGGTCCATAAGTGCCAGGCCATTTTTTTCTTGAGTATGCCTGGCTGCTGTGCCCCCTTTGCATTAGTTTCAGATGGCTCCACAAGCCCCTCTTTTCGCAGTTAACTCTCCGCAGTCAATTCTCCGCAGCAGGCCCCATTCCTTGGAGGAACTAGGACCCCTGGGGAACACAACCTCCCACTAGCATTATGCTGAGAACCAAACCTTAACCACATGGACGTTTAAGAAACTTTCCGGATACGTTTTGCAGTTCATACTTTCTCCACCTGTCTTTATTGTCTAATTGTCTTTTGTCTATTGTCTATTGTCTTTCCTGTCTTTCTTCTCCTGTCTTTATTGTCTAATTTCCCAATATCACCTTTTTTTCCATGGTAGTAAGAGAAGTGGGTTAATGATATGTCATTTTCTTAACAGGCTCTGGTGAAAAGAGGGATTGTAGAGATGCTCTTTACCTCAGATGATAAGAATGAAATTAGAAGTGGCTTCATCAAAGGAGGTATTAGTTTGCTCTTATTTCCATAGGACAATTGAACTCTTAGCCAGCCAATATAAATTTGTCAACAAACATCAGAGAGAACCAAACGTGTCTGTGATCCCCTTTCTAATCTCCATTGAGACGGATCCTAGAGATTTAATATGACATAAGATGAGGTTCAACATCAAAGCACAGAGTTCAAAATACTATGTGTATCATTTTTATTCTTTAAACAGAGCAGTAATGGAACTCTTCATCCTCAGTACATATGTTCACTTTTAAATTCATTTCCATGGCTAGGAATCTGGGTTGGTGCAGGACATGGAAAAGTTCTAGTCCTAGCATCCTATAGTCTTAGACTAAGTGTAGATACTTAGAAGAACCTGAAAAATGAATGACTCAGTAGAATCACTTGGTGACAGTGGTATGGGAAAATTCCAAGGTCTGAGCATGTAGGTGGGTGCAGGGAACATCTGTGAGAGAATCGTTAGTACAGACTGGCGCTGCTGTGGACTGCTGTCTTCTGCTTTTTGGTAGTTCTCTTCATATTATCATGTCCTAGAAAGTGCTAAGCATGGAGCTAGAAACCTGCATTTAGTTCCTAGGTATAATTATGGCAGACGTCTTTGGCCTGGTCCACCTCCCTCTACAAAGTGTTGATAAGTTTAACTGCTTCTGTAAGTGCTCTGTGATGTGGCAATAGCTATGACATCTTTCATGGGTTGCAAAGTGGGTTATAAGCAGTATCTTCCTATCCTTTCTGCTCAGCCTGCCCCCCACCCACCATGGCCCTGATGGTCCTGTCACAGTGTTTCAATGGCATCCTTTTCTCTACAGCATTGGCCACTGTCAATCTGAAATCATTTCAGAAGGATTCCTTTACTCAGCTTTATCAAGTGCAGGTAAGATTTTTCTAGCAATGAAGTTTTGCCTGTTCTCCTCCAAGACCTCCCTACTGGTGCACTTACTGTTTAGGGAACATGGGATGTGACAAGGAGAACACCCATCTCACCCTGAGCCTTGTGGGGGATTTTACCTCTTGGTAAGAACAGTGAGAAGGAACTTTCTTCTGCCATCACCACCTGTGGGTCGTCATTGAGATTATTGTGGAAAGTGTGAGGGGTTTATGTCAGATGAGAAGTAAATATGATCAGAGGGAGCTAATGATTTCCTTCCTCCAAGAGGACACAATTGGGATACTCATAGATGGATAACCTTCAGTTGCTTGAGCCTTTAGTAGAACTTAAGGATTCTATGGCTTGTTGCTTTACTGAAAATCCAGGGAGATGTTGGTAGAAAGAAATGGGTTTAGTCCAGACCAACTTGAGGGATGGAGAGATGGCTCAGAGGTTGCATAGTGTCTAGCCATCACAAGGCAGCTAACAACTACCTTTAACTCCAGTTCCAGGGAATCCAATGCCCTCTTCTGGCCTCCACTAGTATTGCATGACATGGGTACACTTACATGTAGGCAAAACACTCATACATATAAATTTTAAAAAATTTTATTTATTATTTTTATTTTATGTGTATGAATGTATTGCTTGCATGTATGTAAGTGCACTTGTGTCCTGCAATGCCCATGGAGGTCAGAAGAGGGTGTCAGATCCCCTGAAACTGGAGTTATGGACAGTTGTTAGCCACCATGTGGGTGCTGGAAATTGAACCTGGGTCCTCTGAACAAGCAGCCGGTGCTCTTAACTGCTGAGCCATCGCTTCAGCATGGCATAAAATTGAAATAAAAAATAGACCAGCTTTGAGGAGAGTAGACTTTTCTGTCTGAAACCTTCATTAGGGGATGGGAGAGGGAAGCAAGATTAGGTGTTGAGGCTTTTGTGGAATAACGGGTGGAAAATTTCTGAACTTGATGGACTCTTTTTCCTGTGTAAACAGTTTCTCCTTTCTTTTTGAAAGTTAAAGTTTACCTGGACCTCCGTCTCCATTTTTCTTTTCAGATAAACACACTTTTTTTTTTTTTCAGATACATTTATGTTAGTTGTTGATGAGGGAGATAACTTAGTTATCTTGTCTTTGGAATAAATACTTAAGACCTCTCTCCATGTGCAGATCCAGGAAGGATCTGAGGAGGGGTTAGAAGCACCTTCCTCTAGTGGGGTTTACTTTCTTCTGTAGTGATGGATTCAGGACTTTATTCTTAGGAATGTCAATGAGGTATTGGCAATTTATAGTCTATCATAGAGTCCTTTCTACTTTCCCCTTTAAAAGTTTTCATTATTCTTTTTCTGATTTCCTTATTTCAACCATTAATTTCACTTTCTGACGTAGTAGTACTGAATGACATTACAATTTAATAAAATGAGTTCATAAAACATTAAAAACTTTTATTATTAGTATTGTGTATGTGGGGTGTGCAGGCGCACATCAGAAGACAGCTTTGTGGACTTGGTTCTTTCCTTCCACATTTGCTTGAGTTCCAGAAATCAAACTAAGGTTGTCAAGCTTGCATGGCAAGTGCTTTTTTTACTCACTGAGCCATTTCATTGACATCATTTCCACTTTTTAACCAGCTGTTTGTCAGCCCCTTAAACTTTCTGGGTTTTTAATAGCACCTTTTCTCCAGAGTAAAAGAGGTGGAGGAGCTAATCCTTTCGATGTGAAAACCCAGGGAGAGCAAACCAATATAAAGGCATTAATATTTGGCTCAATCACTATACATAATGTGTAACCCTGTCTTTATCTTCTAATTTAAAGGGAGGGGGTAATTATCACAGAGGCTAGAAAGGCTCTTTCATACATGATTTTGAAGAGACAGAGGTCTGCTTTGAGGTAACATTATCATTTAGAGCTGAGTCATAGGTAAAGCTTAGTAGGTCTTTTGCTAAGGGTTAGCCAGTATCATTTTTAAAAAAGAAATCTATTTTTATTTTATGTGTATAACTGTTTTGTCTGTAAGTGCACTGTGTGTGTGCAGTACTCTCAGAGGTTAGAAGAGGGCATCAGATCCCCCTTAGAACTGGAGTTATAGACAGTTGTGAGCCACTATGTTGGTGCTGGGAGGACCTCTGTAAGAGCAGAAAATACTTAAAAAATTTTTCTACTTGATTTTTATGTGCATGTCATAAAACATATCTTGATCATATTTAGATCCCCACCCCTATCTGCCCCCTTTATAGCCCCTCTGACACCAGATGGACAGCAAAAACTCTTAACAGCTCAGTCACCTCTCCAGTCCCACCAGTGTCATTTTTTGGTGGGGGGGACAGGGTGTTTCTGTAGCCTGGTTTCCTGGAACCAGCTAGTGTATTAAAATGAAAGAAAGAAGAAAGAAAGAAAGAAAGAAAGAAAGAAAGAAAGAAAGAAAGAAAGGAAAAGAAAAAATATGATTCATCTTTTTTATTTTCCCTATGAATTGGGGTTTATATGATAGATGCAGTTTTTAGATTATTTGTAAATCTTTGCTCACCATTTATGTGACTTCAGAAACAAAAGATTGCTTTTTACCACTTTGAATAGAGCTTGGCACTTCAAACCTAGGAATAAGTTCCTTGAGCAAGAGTTTATCTTAATTGTTTTCTCAATTCTAATAGAATATCTGACTAGCCTGAAAAAGTGTCCACAAATACTAACAAAAAGTTAAAATTATCTGCTGTTTTGGCCATGTGAGTGTTTATTTGCCAGTCTCCACGGCACAAAGCCCTTTTATATTGCACTCCCTTCAGAGGTGTGCTTGGTTTGGTTTTAGGTTAGTTACTTTTAGGACACAAATAACATCCTTGTGTAATCTTTTTAAGTGGTCTTAAAGGTGTGGCCTCTTCAAGTACGGCTATATTAGTTAGTGCATCCATGCCATAACACATCCCTTCACGTGTGTGTTTTAAAACTGGATGCATCAGGGCTTCAGGGATGAAAACCATACTTCTGGTCATTAAGTTCCATAATGCATGAGAGTCCATGTTAATGAAGCTCCAACTCTCAGGCTTATTCTTTATCCTATTTCATGCAATGAAAGTTTAACTTAAGCAAGTCCATGTGAGATACCAAGGCCCCGATAAGCTGACTTTCACTAGCAGCTTCTTTAGTGGATCTGTCAGCTTGCCAGCTCTCTGATTTCCATTAGCTCTATGGAGGTCAAACTTCTGGTGCCCTGAGCGGTAGATTATAGTTACTTGGACCAAGAAATCAAAGGCCTCAAGTAGAGAGAATATTTCCATTGTATGTTTAGTGCTCTTATTTCCTGGATAGCAATTCTGTTCCTTTCCAAATAGCTCCATGTATATGCACTATCAGGAAGGTTTGTTTGAAATCAGTGTAGACCGTTGTTTTGGGTCGTTGTAAAATCCTATTAGTTCAATCAATTCAGCCTTTTGTGCAATGGTGCCAATTGTAGTTCATGGCTTCTATACCTTATCCATATCCAGCTTAGCAGCATCTCTTTTCCACAAAGCTGTTCCCATTTGTTGGAAGTTCCTAGTTGTAAGCAAACTGCCAGGGCTTGATCTTATAAACACAGTTTGATGGAATAAACCACACGGAGATTTCCAAGAAGTTGTATACTAGATTCAAGTCAGTTTAAAAAAAATGTATTTAAAAAAGATATCCTTTATTTTTATTTTATGTGTCTGAGTGTTTTGTCTGTGTGTATGTAAGCATACCATATGTGTGCCTGGTGCCCAGGGAGGCTAGAAGAGAAGAAGGAGTCAGATCCTCTGGAACTGAGTTAAAGATGGGTGTTAGCTGCAATGTGGGTACTAGGAACTGAACCTAGATACTCTGGCAGAACAGTAAGTGCTCTAAACCACTGAGCTATCTCTGTTGACAGTATACTCATTACACGTAAGATAAAATAAAAATAAATAAAATATTAAAAATAATTCAGTTGAGGGCACC
Organism: Nannospalax galili; assembly: GCF_000622305.1. Taxonomy (NCBI): domain Eukaryota; kingdom Metazoa; phylum Chordata; class Mammalia; order Rodentia; family Spalacidae; genus Nannospalax; species Nannospalax galili. Next base: position 3,809,406 of record NW_008356058.1, read on the forward strand.
ACCAGGTGTACAAAAGGAACACTCCTAAACCTGCCTTGCTTCTTACAAACACTAGGGCTGTTAACTTTACTTTAATACTGTTATGTGCTCATCAAATGCAGTCCAACATAAGCTCTGAACCTAGCCTTCTCAGGGCTTCATAAGGAAATTTTGTTTTATTTAAAGTCAGGTGCTGAAATTTAGCAAAATCTGACTATGTCTAGGAACTCTCAGTAGTCTTCTGTTCACGGGGACTTTAGTGTTGGTAATCTCTTGTTTCCGAATGGACATCAAGCTCTGTTTTCCTTGCTTTAATTGACATCCGAAGTAATCAGCTCTCTGCTTACAAATAGATAGCTTTGCTGGCTGACACTTTATAGCCACAATGTGTCAGGATTCAGCACTAAAATGGTGTTAGGTAGACATTTTGCATAATCATGGATTGCTAACAGTAAATCATCAGTGTATTGCAGCAAGCCCCCTTCATCTTCTAAGTGCAAATCCCTGAAGTCTTTGGCTAAAATCTTACCAGAGATGGTAGGGGAGCTTTTTTAACATGGCATTTTTATCCTTTGCATACAATGTATTTTGATCATTTTCATGTCCTATTCCTTCCAGTAACCTTTCCAGGATCTCATTTCCCTACCCTCCTCCCAACTCTGTACTCCCCTTTAAAAAAATAATCCATAGAGTCCAATTTGTGCTGCCCACATACTCATGGGTGTGAGAACATCCACTGGAGCTTGGTTGACCCACCAGGGTCTATACCCTTAAAGTTAAAGAAAACTGATTTTCCCTCCTCCAGTAGCCAATAGCTCCTTAACTTGGGGTAGGGGGCTCATGAGCCCCTCTGCCCTCCATGCTGGAATGATGGACTTGCTCTTGTGCAGGTCTGACACAGGCAACCAAGGAAAAAGTTTGAGCCCCTTCAGCAACGTAACTCAGCCATGTTAGAGGAAGGCTGTTGGTATTGGATGCTTCTCATTCAAAAGCAAATAACAATTTGGCTTTGTCTTCAAGTGGGATACAAAAACAAAAACAATAAATAAGAAACATTCTTTAAAACAAACAATAACAACAACAGCAAAATTAACTGAGCCAACTAAAAGCAGTCCACCAAACAAACAAAAAATGAAAAGAAACAAAAACAAACATCTTAAAGGTCCAATACTGAAAACCATCCATTGTTTCCCTGCATAGCAGCCAATGGAGGCCTGGCATGGTGAGACGAATATACTATGTAATATCATAGTATATTCAAATCTTGAAAAAAATCCTATATTCATTTGTACGAGTCTTTTTAAACTGTCAGACTTGGACATGTCAGATGAGAGAAATTTTCACAACACTGTCTGAATTCTTCCAAAGCCTCTTAATGCAGGGATACACTTTCTTCTAAGATACTGTAATTATCATTTTAAATTCAGACTTTACTAGTTGTGTACTGATGCTTAACCAGAGGTCCCATCTGCCATCATGGTCCTACTTTCTCATGGATCTCAGGGGGAAATGTCCTTGACCATCTTCTCAGGAAGAGTGAGCAGCATTTGTAAGTTTATAGTTTTCTCCAGTTGGAACTTAAAAATGAAGATGTTCTCTTTTTGGAGAGAAAGTTATCTGAGAATTTAATTTATATAATAAATTATGTCCAAAAATAAAAGTTGGAGTTCTGGCATATGGCAGAAACTATATATTAATATGAGTTAACATAGTTGCCATGTTGATATGCCACAGGCTGGAGGAAAAATTTTTGTTACATCTCCCTTGTTACTTTTGTTGCACTCTCATTTTCTGTCCTCTTGAGTTATTTTACTATCGAGAACAAAATTGAGAACCTGCACCCAAGAGGGGATTCCCCGATATCACTTGTACCCCGGGCTCCTGCGGGGAAATTTGAATTAGCTCTCAAATATCTAGGGATACCCCCAAGCCCCTTCATTCATCATTTGATTCAGTCTTCCCCCCCCCTCCACTTTTATTTAATTATGGGCATTCATGCTTTGAGTGTTCCCGTTCCTTGGAATATGCACACTGATCTCTCCCCAGACATTTTCTTTTTTACATTTGCCTCATCCATTTGTTTTCTTTCTTCGAATTCTATATTAATGATTCTTCCTCTGTATGCTTTAAAGGCAATACCTACCAATCAAAGTAGATTGATTCCTATAGCGTCTTTCAGCTTTCGGTGTTTTCTATGACTGTCAGGGGCACTTTGTCCTATAAAGATGATGTTGAGCATCCTCATCTTCTCTGGGACTTCTGGATTAGCATCTGTGTACTTAAAATACACTTGATAAAGTCTTCTTAAAAGTTCTGTGGCATTCTTTTTTGTCTTTTATTTTATTTCTCTTAAACTCCTCAGCTTAGATAATAATTGCCTTAGTCCTTCCAGAATGTACTGCTCATAATCATGATCTAAGTTAGGAATCACCCTGCAGTTTGGATTACAATTAAGTTCTACTGATAGGATAGCTTCCATGGGGTCCTGGGCTGCTGCAGGATTTTCTTGGTGGAGATACTATGTCTCCTCAGTAACCTTTCTTGTTAGTATTCTTTTGTTTGGAGTTTGTAGAATATTTGAAAGATCTCAAATATCTGCCCAGGAAGGGTGGTGAATGATAAAAATGAGGAAAAACAAATCAGTCATTTTTCTGTAAATCATTTATGTCCTAGTTTGTTCTTCATTGCTGTGACAAAATACTCTGACCACTACCAACTTGGGGAGGAAAGGGTTTATTTAGCTTACATATTCCAGGTCACAGTTCATCCAGGAGCCCAAGATAGGAACTCAGGGCAGGAACCTGGAGGCAGGAGCTGGAGCACAGGCCATGGAGGAATGCTGCTTACTGGCTTGCCCTCCTGGCCCCTGCTCAGGCTGCTTTCTTATGCAACACAAGCCCACCTGCTCAGGGGTGGCACCACCCACAGTGGGCTGGGCCCTCCCACATAACTCATCAAGAAGATACCCCTTAGACATGGCCACAGGGTAGTCCAATAGAGGAAATTCCCCAATTGAGGCTCCCTCAACCCAGGTGTGTCAAGTTGACACTAAAGCTATCCAGCACAATTTATATGTGTCAGATTAGAACTTTTCTAGTTTAACATATCTGAAGGTAAGAATTTACTCATAGTAATAGTATAGAAATACCTTGCTGGCTGGTCCTTCTCATTCTAACCTTTGACTGTATGCAGTCTTAAAGGATATTGTCATGCCTCAAAATAGAATGTTCCCTATCCAAATTGAGGGCCCTGTTGGGTCTTCAACTATTCCTGCCTAAATTTCAAATGGTAGAGAAGACATAGCTCTGGCCACTTCTTAACTTATGGGAGCTGATTGTGCTGTGGGCTTGACACTAACTGAAGATGGATTTTGAGACTTAAAAAAATCATCCTTTCTCCCTTTTCTTCTGAGTTTTGCTGCCCAGGATAGGAACTAAATCCTTCACTCTGCTCCGAACCATCAATTTATCTTCTTTCTTGGAGTCCTCATTAAGCAATGACATGAAAGCTTATGTATGAGGAGTTTTATCCCATTTACCTAACTTTTGACAAAATGGTTCCAGTTATGAAGTAATATGACAGTTTAAAGAATGATTAGGCAGCCATTTTCCACCAGAATCTAACACATACACAGGATAATTTGGTATTACAATAATATGCCAACTCTTTCTTAGTCATAAGCCCATATCTATAATCTGTCTGGATAGCTAGTATGCAGTCCAGAGTACTGCCAACTGGTATTAAAACTGTACGTCCTATCCTCGGGGGGAAAGTTATAAGAGATGGACAGAAATGTTAAACCAAGGAAATGCATTTCCTGGGAGTTTTAGCCCTCTGGTTTTTATATTACACCAGCAATACACCCCAAACAATTGAAGCAGCTATCCAGGTCTCAGATAGTGAAGATGACTTTTCTTGCATCAGCTCATACTGCAAAGCAACCCAAACAAAGTCCAAATGGTGGCTTACACCTCAAACATGGAGGTAAAGAGCCCTAGTGTAGTATACCTAGGCTGCAACTCACCAACTCTCAAGGGAAACCAAACAACCAAACAAATGAGGTACTCCCAAAACAAGAACAAGCACATATTTGCCAAATAAGACTGAACAGGTAACCTGGGGCCCAAGCTGGAGCCCACCGGCTCTCAAAAGTCCAAACTCATTTCCTTCCACTAATGGGGCATCTGTAGACAGCCAGGGCTGTGATCAGGAAAGAAAGGCAAATCCCGGGATATGATATGTGTTCCAGGAACTTTTAGGATATTCCCAGAATTCTAATCACAGGGCTGGCTGGCCATGAGCAGCTGATTCTCTTCTTCCATAAAGATTTCTAATCCCCTCATGGGAAGAGAGTAGAGCCGTGCTGCTTGGGTCCCTGGGATCTTTCCCTTGGTTGGCTCCATTAAAACTGTGCCAGAATGTAAGATTTTTACTTGTACAATGCTCTACTGAAAAACCAAGAGCCAGAAAGCAGTGGAAAGAAATGGATTAATTCAAGTTTGGCCTCAGATGGACATCTTGAGGGGTAGATGGTTAGGTATTAAACAATTGTATAGAACAAGATATAGAAAATTCCCAGCTGAGAAGAATCCTTCTTTTCAGGGTGAAAGTCTCTTATCACCTTTTTCTTTGAGCATCATGCTGAGAAAATCTTTTTTCCTCAGAGTACAGTCTCTAATCTTTTTCTCTGAAAGTCAAAGTTGAATGTGCATCTGCAATGTGATTTCTGCTCCTAAGGCTCTGGAAACACTGCAGAAGAAGGAGGAGAAAGAATGTAAGAGCCAGAGAGACAAGACACCTGATGCTAATTAAATGTTCTAGACATGATAAGGAAGCCACATCAGCGAAATCTCCACAGTGTGGTAGTCTAACAAGATCTGTGCAATGAACAATCCAATTGACATAGCAAGGTGGATAGGAGAAATGTCTCAGGGTCCCACCTCAAGATGAAGAACTATAGGCAGTCAATGGATGCTGAGGGAGGGAGAATTAGTTTTATCCAGGGACTAGCTGCCTGAGAGATTATCTGATCCCAATTGTGCAGCCCTAAACACAGGTACACACAAGCACTACTAAAAGACATAGTACATTATACTATATCTACATATATGTAAATCTATGCATGTATATATAACAATATTAATTAAATAAGTGGACAAGAAATAGAGAAGGAGTTGGGGGCATGGGAAGAGTTGGGGAGACTGGAAGGGAAATAATACAAAAAATACAAACATATATGCAACTCTTAAAAATAAAAAAAATAAAATTAAACAAAATAAAATAAAAATCTTTAAAAACTCAAAAAGGGGATGAGCTGACAGCAGTTCATTGGCACATGAATAAATAATAAATAGCCTAGTAATTGCATTGTCATGCATTTTGACCTATGCATAAATAAAACATTGAAACGGATATTCCTTGGTATTTCAAAGTACCTAGTATTCAGTTTCTCAATAATTTTCAACTGCTTTTAAATGACATCAATAAATTGCTATTAAAACTAAAAAAAGAATTTGAGCCGGGCATGGTGGCACACGCCTTTAATCCTAGCACTCAGGAGGCAGGGGCAGACGGATCTCTATGAGTTCAAGGCCAGCCTGGTCTACAGAGTGAGTTCTAGGACAGCTGGGGCTACAGGGAGACCCTGTCTGAAAAAGACCAAAAAAAAAAAAAGTTGAATGTGACCTATGGATCAATGCCTTTATTATTTTTTTCTTTTCAGAGAATCACTACTTTTTGCAAGTCAACTTTTGTTGGTTAAGAGGGATGCTCTTATACTTGCTTCCCTGTATAATTTAGGGTACCAGGTAAAAGGGATGGGCTATGAAAAGATTGTGAGAACGATTAGAGAAATGAGTGAGGATTTTAGTCACAGGTTCCTTCCACTCTGTTTGCACTGCATGCCAAAGCTGATCAAGAGGGAAGTTCAGCCATGTTGTCTTGCTTTCTTATTTCTTATGGACTTCTAAACAACTTGAGGAAGAAAGGGGTTTTTTGGCACATGGTTTCAGAGGGTTTGGTCCTTGCTTGCTTGGCCTTGTGTGCTTAGGCAAAACATCATGGCAAACAGGAAACAGAAAGTGAGAGAAGACTAGACCAGGAAAAAAACACCCCAAAGTTCCCATCCACCCAAAGTGACTTATCCACCTCCAAAAAGTTTCCAGAAACTCCCCACACAGTACCACTAGATGGAGATCAAGCATTTAGCATATGAGCCCGCAGGGCTCATATTCAAGCTATGGAGTAGCTAACATTTGGCAAGTACTCATGTGTCAGGCACTGTTCCAAATGTATATCATTTCCCAATTCTCCCAGGACAGTGTAGCAGGTACCATCATTGACCGTTCTTTATCAGCAAGGAAACCAGGACAAAAAGGGAAGTAGAAAGGTATGTGCAGCAATGTAAGAGATTGATGACAGAGCTGGGATTTGATGCCCTAAAATAGTCACATTCAGTTGATTCAGCTGGACACCATTAGGCACTTACCACCAAGTCAGAAGTCATGTGGTAAAGATGCTGACAATCCAGGTAAGTGAGAAAACCTGGGGGAGGTCATTCTGTCTCTGCCACCTGCCACCTGCACCTGCTCTCAAGCATTCAGTGGAATAGTGACTGTTGTCCTCGTTTAATTTTTTTTTTTTTTTTTTTTGTGGAGGGAAGTATGCTAGGCATCTCTAGCCTAGCATACTTTAAAAAAAATAATTTATCGAAAATTTCAAACATGCATATAAGGTGTTTTGATCAAATCCATGCCCACTCCCTCCCTTCCAACTCCTCCCATATCTCCCCCGAAACCTTTTCTGATAACTTCATGTACCCTTCCTCCCCTCCTCCTCCTCCTCCTTTTCTGGGGCTTTTTGCTATTCTAAACATCCCCTGCCTGAAGAAAAAACCCTAAAATCTTTTAAGGATTAGATAAAAGCTCCCAAATACTTTCAACATTTTTGGCCTTTGGGACAGTGTGTGTTGCTAAGAGGCCCAAGGACATTGTGACTTTTAGCCAAGAAACTGGCTAATTTTCTTTGGGGTCTTTTTACCCTAACTGCATAGCCAATGCCTACCTCCTATTCTTATCACACCATCCTTTGAAGAGGTTACCCAACTTGTAGATAGGGAATCTAGAAGTAGACTGCTCTGGCTTCTTCCATGCTGAACAGGGATGCATGGTAAGGAAATTGGGGTACTCTTTCAGTGGGTCTATCTAAAAGATTCTCAAATTGCATAACTCTGTCTCTAAGGGGAAAAGAAAGTCCTTGAATCGTGATTAGGAGATGTGAAGGAGAAGTAAAGGCAAGAATTAGCATTACAAGTTCTATACAGGGAACTAGAAAAAAGTCAAAACATGGCAATTTTCAAATGTTCATATGAGAGTCCATTGGAATTTCTTGATAAGGGCTTCCAAAAACATCCCTCTATTGGGTTGCTCCTCAGTTTTCTTTTGTCTGCCAAGGCTGGACTCGAGAGTGATGAATTCAGGATTTGCTTTCAGGCATTTTGATAGCTGTTGAAGTGGTTGGAATCAGTGTCAGTTCCCTCTCAAAGGCTTCTAGAGAGGGGGAGAAAACAAATTTACCCATCATCTTAGAATAGCCATTGTCTCTCTTAGCTATAGGTGGGTACTACAGTATTTCAGACCAAGATTTGAAGTCTTACATCTGAGTAGCACTTTCTGATTTGGAACATAATCATCAATAAGAAATAATTATCTGAATAGCTTCTTATATAGACTTAAGCCTAATGTTTGGGAAGTGTAATCCCTTGAACTCTTACAGAAATATACTGATCACTTTACTCTTTGGTTATACTTTCCTTTTGGGTGTTTAAGACAATACAGTTGGCCCAAATAAATCAATTTATATTTACACTTAAGGTTGTTTGTGGATCTGTTCCTCAGGGGTCACATGGGCTTGGGAGGAGCCCCTGGCTCATTTCTTTTACCAGTTCCATCTATATGAAGATAAGTCAAAGGTCCTGCTTGATCATGGCTGACTTCACTTGAAGCATGGAGGAGATGTTTCCTCTGAATTGACCTTCCTCTTTGTAGACTGGACACTGGTTCAAGTCTATCTCGTGGAGTCTCCATGTCCTCCACGAACAAGAGGATAGGTGATTCTCCACAGTTACAGGACATTTTCAGAGATGTTCCAGAGTCCCCTGGAACTTACTTGTCCTTGGAGAGTAAGGGGCAAAAATTGTCCTTTAAGTCCCTCTAACCAGATTAGTATAGGCCCTAAAGTATGGCTGTTAAAGATCCAATAAGTTTAGTTCCACCAATCTGGTACTGTGAATTACCATGTGCTATGTAGATAAAGCTTGGGTAAAAAACCAGTTGTTCTCAGATAAACCTTGACTATATATATTTTGTTCCTTAAACTAGTTGACTAAACTATTACCTTAGAAATTTTAATATTATGTGTATATTATTTTTGTCTCATCTTTTATATATCATAACAAACCTACACAGACCTTCATCACTTGCTTAGGATTTCTGATTTTTTATGTCTATTTTGGAAAATATCTCCATTCCCATATCCTTTTTAGCACCTTTTACATTCTAATTTTCTTTTTTTAAAAAATTAATTGTAAGACATAATAGCATTAAGAAATAAATTTTCCATCTGTTGTGAGAATTCTTTTCCTAGGGCTACTAAGCAATGCTTATTCCCTTTTAAGGGTCTATTGTCAAGCCAATATTTGATTAAAGTTTTACTGGGGAACTGATGAATTTACTGAGCTTACTTACCGAGATAACTGAGGGGTTGCTGAGGTGTATGAATGACCTGAGGGTATGTATACTGGAAAGCCTTTGCCCAGCATGGGTCAAGCCTTCTCTTCCTAGCCTTCCCCAGACTGTATACTTTAGCCCTCCCCAAATCCGTGAGACCGTGTGTGGTTAGGGTCAAATTGCATACAGTTGGCTGGGAAGAGTGGCTGGATAGTCCGATGAAGATCCAATCACCCTGCTTGGCCCTCCTTTAATGAATGAGCACAATCATCAACAAGCACAATTCTGACAATGTTTAGCAATCATGCACACACAGCTGAAGTCATGATGATGGTAGTTATTTCACACAGACGAGACTATTGTACAGCACCATCTTATTAAAAGGACATGGTATTTAAAAGGATTTGGTGCTGTGATCCACAAATGAGGGAGAACATACATCTTTTATTTTCTGAGTCTGTGTTACTTCACTTAGTATAATAGTTTCTAGATCCATCCATTTACCTGTAAAATTTCATTATTTCGTCTTTCTTTACTGCTGAGTAAAACTCCATCGTATATATGAACCACATTTTCATTATCCACTCATCAATTGAGGGACACCTAGGCTGCTTCCATCTCTTAGCTATTGTGAAAAGAGCAGCAACAAACATGGTTGTACAAGTGTCTCTACAATAGGATGAGTCCTTTGGGTATATGCCAAGGAGTGGTATAACCAGGTCATGTGGTAGGTTCATTTTTAGTTTTTTAAGAATTCTCTACACTGTTTACCATAGGGGTTGCATGAGTTTACAATCCTACCAGCAGTGAATGAACATTCCCCTTTCTCCACATCCTTGATAGCATTTGGTATCATTTGTTCTCTTGATCCTAGCCAGTCTGATTGGTGTAAAACCACCTTAGGGTAGTTTTAATTTGCATTTCCTTAATTGCTAACGATAGTGAACATTTTTTGAAATGTTTCTTGGTCATCTTTATTTTTTCCTCTGAGAACTCTCTGTTTAGATCTTTAGCCATCTTTTCATTGGGTCATTTGGTCTTTATTTGTTTTTTGAGTTCTTTATGTTTTCTCGATGTTAAACCTCTGTCAAGAATGTCACCGGTAAAGATTTCTTCCCATTCTGTGGATTTTATCTTCACTCTTTTGATGTACAGAATCTTTTTAGTTTAAAGAGGTTCCACTTGTTGATTGCTGACCTCAATTCCTGAGCAAATTCTGTCTGATTTAGAAAATCCTTTCATACACCTATATCTTGTGAGTTACTGCCAATATTTCCTTTCAGGATTTCCAGTTTCACATTGAGGTCTTTGATCCCTTTAGAGTTGACTATTGTGCAAGGTGAAAGACAAGGATCTAGTTTCATTCTTCTACAGGTGGAGATCCAGTTTTGCCAGCACCATTTGTAGAAGAAGCTGTTTTTCCTCCATTCTATGTTCTTGGCACCTTTGTCAAATATCAGGTGGCTGAAATTGTGTGCACTCAGATTTGAGTCTTCAGTGATGTTCCATTGATCTATGTGTCTATTTTTGTGCCAGTATCATGCTGTTTTTATGACTATAGCTCTGTAGTATACATTGAGATCTGGTATAGTAATCCCCCTGCACTGCTTTTTGTGCTCAGGGTTGCTTTGGCTATCTGGGATCTTTTGTGCCTCCATATGAATTTAAGGATTTTTTTTTCTAATTCTGTGAAGTATGTCATGAGGATTTTGATTGGGATTGCATTGAATCTATATACTGCTTTTAGTAGGATGTTCATTTTTACAATATTAATTCTTCCAATCCATGAGCATGGGAGGTCCTTCCTCTCCTGGTGTCTTCCTCAATCTCTTTCTTTAGCAATTTAAAATTTTCATTGTAGAGATCTTTGGTGTCTTTGGTCAGACTTAGTCCAAGGTTTTTTGTTTTTTTGTTTTTTTGGTTTTTTTTTTTTTGCAGCATTTGTGAATGGGAGCATTTCCCTGTACTCTTTCTCCAATTGCCTGTTATTGGTATATAGAAAGGCTACTGATTTTTGTAGACTGATTTTATAACCTGCCACTATAATGAAAGTGGTGATCACTTCTAAGAGTTTTCTGGTGGAACTTTTGGGATCTCTTAGGTATAGTATCATATCTTCTCCAAAAAGTGAGCATTTGACCTCTTCTTTTCCAATTAGTAATTCTTTAATTTCCTTCTCCTATCTTATTGCTCTAGCAGGAGTTTCAAGCACTATGTTGAAAAGGAGTGGAGATAGTGGACATCTTTGTTTGGTTCCTGATTTCGAAGGGAATGCTTCCAGTTTTTCTCCATTTAGAATGATGTTGGCTGTGGGTTTGTTGTATATGGCTTTAATTATGTTGAGGTATGTTCTAATTCCCTCTAGGACTTTAAACAGAATGCATGCTGAATTTTATCAAAAGCCTTTTCTTCATCTATTGATATGACAATGTGGTTTTTGTCTTTGGTCCATTTATATGATTAATGACATTTATTGACTTATGTATATTGAACCATCCCTGTATCTCTGAAATAAAGCCTGCTTGATCATGGTGAATGATCTTTTTGATGTACATCTATATGTGGTTTGCAAGAGAATTTTTCCATCTATGTTCATTAAGGATATGGGTCTAGAGTTTTCTTTTTTGGTTGTATCTTTACATGGTTTGGATATTAGAGTGATGCTGGGAGTTTTCCCTCTGTTTCTATTGTTTTGAATAATATAAGTAGTATTGGTTGGAGTTCTTCTTTAAATGTCTGGTAGAATTTTGCTGTAAATCCATCTGGGCCTGGGCTTTTTTTAGTTGGGAGGCTTTGTATTACCATTTAAATTTCCTTATATGTTATGGGTCTGTTTAAACTATTGATCTTGGGGAGATGGCTCAGCGGTTAAGAACACTGGTTTTTCTTGTAGAAGACCTGGGTTCAAATCCCACCACCCACATGGTAGCTAACAACTATCTGCAACTCCAGTTCCAGGGGATCTGACGGCCTCCTCTGTTCTCCACGGGCATTGCATGACATGGGTGCACTTACCTACACGCAGGCAATACACTCATACACATAAAATTAAAAAAAAAAAAACCCAAAACAAACAAACCAAAAAGCTGTTGATCTCATCTTGGTTTAACTTTGGTGGTTCTTATGATTTTAGATATTCATCCATTTCTTTTAGATTTTCAAATTTAGTAGCCTGTAGGTTTTTAAAATATTCCCTTAAAATAGTCTAGATGTCTTGGGTGTCTGTTGTGATGTTTCCCCTTTCATCTCTGATTTTGTTGACTTGGATTTGCTCTTTCTTTCTTTTGGCTAACTGATCTAAGGGTCTGTTTATGTTGTTTAGCTTTTCAAAGAACCAGCTCTTAGATTCATTGATTTTTTTTTGTACTATTTTCTTTGTTTCTTTTTCATTAATTTCTGCTCTGATTTTTTTTATTTCTTCTCTTCTGCTGAGTTTGGGTTTCGTTTGTTCTTGCCTTTCCATCATCTTGAGTTCCAGTGTTAGGTCGTTTATTTGGGCTCTTTCTAATTTTTTAATGTAGGCACTTAGAGCTATAAACTTCCCTCTTAGGACTGCTTTTAAAGTGTCCCAGAGGCTGTGTTGTATTGTCCCTTTCCTTGAATTCCAGGAATTATTTTGTTTCTTTCTTAATTTCTCCTTTGACCACTCATTGTTTAGGAGTATGTTGTTTAATTGCCATGAGTTCATGTAGTGTCTAGGGCTTTTTCCAGTGCTGATTTTGAGCTTTATTGTATTGTGGTCCTATAGAATGTATGGAATTATTTCTTTTCTTTTTTCTTTTTTTGTATTTGTTGAGGTTTGTTTTGTGGCCCAGTATGTGGTCAGTTTTTCAAAAGGTTTCATGGGGTGCTGAGTAGAAAGTGTATTCTTTGGTGCTTGGGTAGAGTATTCAAAAGATGTCTGTTAGGTCCATTTGATGTATAGTATCATTTAGTTCAGATGTCTCTCTGTTTATTCTTTGTCCGGTTGACCTAATGGAGACAGTGGGGTACTGAAGTCCTCTACTATTACTGAGTTGGGGTTAATGTGTGTCTTAAAGTCCCATAGTGTTGTTTTTATAAATTTTGGTGTACCAGAGTTTGGTGTATATATGTTACGGATTGTAATATCTTCTTGGTTAACTGTTCCTTTGATCAAAATGAAGTGACCCTCTTTATCTCTTCTGATTAGTTTTACTTTGAAGTCTCTTTTCTCAGATATTAGAATTGCAATCACTACTTGTTTCTTAGTGTCATTTTCTTGGAATATTCTTTTCCATCCTTTTACCTTAAGGTAGTGCCTGTCCTTGAAGGTGAGATGGGTTTCCTGCAGACAGTAAAGAGATGGATTTTGTTTCTTATTTATTTATTTATTTATTTATTTACTTATTTATTTTTTTGGTCTTTTTGAGGCAGTGTCTCCCTGTAGCCCCAGCAGTCTTGGAACTCACTATGTAGACCAGGCTGGCCTTGAACTCACAGAGATCTGCCTGCCTCTGCCTCCCAAGTGCTGGGACTACAGGCTAACCTGGCTCTTTTTTAAAAAAAATATTTTATTTATTATTTTTATTTTATGTGTATTAGTGTATTGCCTGCATGTATGTGAGTGCACCCGTGTTGTCCAATGCACAGAGATCCAAAGAGAGCTTCGGATTCCCCCGGAACTGGAGTTAAGGATGGTTCAGAGCCTCCATGTGGGTGCTGGGAATTAAACCCGGGTCCTCTGCAAGAGCAGTCAGTGCTTTTAACTGCTGAGCCATCTCTCTAGCCCCATGGGTTTTCTTTTTTAATCTATTCTCTTAGCCTGTGTCTTTTGACTGGGGAGTTCAGTCCATTGATATTTAAGGTTATTATTGAAAGATGTGTATTGGTTGCTGTCATTTTGATTGCTGTTTGTGTTCTCTCTCTAATTTGTGTTTCCTCTATTATACCTTTATTTATTTTCTTTCATTGTCTCTGGGGTATAGTTGTTTCTCTCTCTGCTCTCTGTATTGCTTCAAGTATTCTTTGAAGGGCTGGTTTTGTGGACGTGAATTCTTTCAGGCTATTTGTGTCATGGAAGATTGTTTTCCCCCCTCCTCTATAAGAGATATTTTTGCTGGCTAAAGTATTCTGGCCTGGCATCTATTGTCATTTAGAACTGGAAATACCTTGGTCCAGGCTCTTCAGGCTTTCATAGTTTGCTTTGATAAGTCAGCTGTAATTCTGATGGGCTTTCCTTTACATGTGACTTGTTGTTTTTCTTTTGCTGCTTTTATTTTTCCCAGTGAAAAATGTACATCACTGTGTTGATAATCTTCTTCTCATATAAATTATTATTAATATATTAATTTCCTAATATATATGGGTTTTCATGCATCACACTAATTTTGGTATATTGTATTTTCATTGAGTTCAAAACATTTTAAAATTTCTCTTGAGATTTTTTTTTATTCCATGTTAAAAGTATATTTTTCAACTTCTGAATCTTTGGGACCCAGCCTTAATTCTTTTTAAAGGTTTAAAATAATTTGTGTGTGTGTGTGTGTGTGTGTGAGAGAGAGAGAGAGAGAGATGGTCCATGGATAATTTGAGGGAATTGGTTTTCTCCTTCTACCATGTGGGTGCTGGGGATTGAGCTCAGCTCATCAGGCTTGTGGGCAAGAGCACTTAACCTGCTGAGCCATCTCACCAACTGCATCATTCTTTTTTTCAAGATTTCCAATTTATTACTGTTAGTGGTAAAGACAATACTTTGAATTATATAGTTTTTTCATTTATTGAGATTTCTTTTATTATCAGACTGCTGTCATTCTTTGTGAATATTCCATGTGCATTTGAAAATAATGTGTATTTTGCTTTTGTTGACAAGATTTGTTTATTCATCCTTATTGTTCTATTAATATTTCTCTGAAGTATTTTGAAATCCCTTTTAAGTGCATACATATATAGGATTCTTAGGATTCTTTTATTTTGTTGGAAAACTGATTCCTTTTCAGTTATGTAATTGCCTCCTACGTTTTCTAAATTCTCTTGTGTCTGATATAAATGTAGCTACTTTAATGTCCTTTTAGTTAGTATTTGTGTGACTTATTTCTATGTTTTTTACTTTTACTTATTATGAAGTACTTAAACTGGATTTTAAGAAATATTTTATTATTTTTATTTTATGTGTATGAGTGTATTGCCTGCATGTATGTGAGTGCACCCGTGTCGTGCAATGCTGCGGAGGTCAGAAGAGGGTTTTGGATTCCCCTGGAACTGGGGTTAAGGACAGTTAGTAGCCATCATGTGGGTGCTGGGAATTAAACCCGGGTCCTCTGCAAGAGCAATCAGTGCTCTTAACCGCTGAGCCATCTCTCCAGCCCCTAAATTGGATTTTTAAAAAGTGAGTGTGCATGTGTATGTGTACTGGTGTGCTCTCATGCATGTTATGGCATGTGTTTGGAAGTCATAGGACAACTTCCTAGAGTTGGTTTTCTCCTTCTGCCATGTGGGTTCTGGGAATTGAACACAGGTTGTCAGATTTGGCAGCAAGCATCCTCATTCACTGAATCATCTTATCTATCCCTAAACTGGATTTCTTCTAGGTAGCACATTATTAGATGATGGTTTTCTAAGCCAGGGGTGGTGGATGACCACAAGGAAACAGAGTTTTCCAGACAGCTGGGCAGTTGCTCATATGAACTCACAGCAATGGTGACAGCATGGACAAGTACAATGTAAGGTCAAGGAATACAAAATCCAACCATAAGTGTTGGAGAAGTAGGGAAGAAACCCCAGCCTTCCTTGAGGAAATATTGACAGTGGATGGCTGCTGGGAGGGGGAGATTCAGTCTCATTTAAGTGTGAAACTCTTAGTAGGATGACTAGGGTCCAGTGAATGAACCCACACAAGAAAGCATTTGGGGACACAAATTTGACTCTATAGGCCTTTATATATATTAGAGTATGTGGAATTGGGTGGGGGGTAGTAAGGAGGGTCTAAATATCCAATTATATTTTATGAAATTCACAAAAATTCAATAAAAAGTGAAACTGGTTTTCTAAAAATTCGCTTGTCAAATTTTTGTTTTTAATTAGTGTGGGATTATCATCATTCATATTTAAAGTTTTTATTCTTGTGAAGTATTACACCATGATAAAAGTGGATGTGAAATGCTGAAAATATTGCTCCTGTTTCCTGAGATCATTAAAAACAGTCTTAGCTGTCAGCAGTTCAAGCTTACAGTGTGACTATTGCAGATCAAAGCAGAATCAGGTGGGAATGTGGCCTGTGAAATGGTTGTGTGTTACCCAGGGAAGCTCAGCCAGAGTCCTTGATGTGAAGACACTTAGCAAAACAACTGGGCCCATTGTGAGATGTTGCTTTTGGCAAAAGAACTTGAGAATGCGGCAGAATGGGGTGTAGCTATCAGGTTGAACGTATGTTTGATCGAGAGTTAATACCCATAAAATGAATTTTAAAAGGGATGCCCACACTTTAGGTAAAGATACATTTGGAAGGCTTAAGAAATATATTACTTTTGCATATTTCCTTACAGTTTTAGGTAATAAGTCATTTGCACTCACATTGGCAGCACAGTACAATGGTTAAGAATGTGAGTTCAGGAGCTAGGTTTGCCAGTTTAAATCCCTGCCCTAGCGCTTCCAAGTTGAGTGAAGCTGGACAGGCCTAACCTCAGTTTCTTCATTTGTACAGTGGGGATGGGTAGACTATTGCTGTGTGCTGTTACTCTGAACTACTTAAATTAAATACTTTACTCAATACCCAGGACATACAAAAGTTCAACAATTGCTGGTCATTTTGATGAGAAAATAATTATTTTATAGCAATAGAAGGTATAATTCATAAAGATGTGAAAAATAACAAATCCTCACCTGGTAAATTGTTTATTACCAAAAACACACAAGTCAGTACTGTTGAAATACAAATGATAGGGGTAGAAGCACAGTTCCAGTGAACACTTCAACACAGGTGAGGTAGGATAAAGTAAGATAAAGAAGGAGATGAGCAATGTATTGGACAGATAGACTACATAAAGCTAATGGTTAGGCTCAGTCCTGGATTGGAGTTATGGCTCTGTCCTTACATCTGTGTGATCTCTGAGTCTACGTTTCTGTATAAAGAACCATAGTCAGGTCGTTGGTATCCAAAACGGACTCTCTCAGTGGATAAAACAGGTTCAAAATGACTGATGCTGCTCCCTGGGGGATAGCAGTGAGGCACGTGAGGTCAGAAGGTATCAGGAGATCCTGGAGGAAGATGAGGGATGGGGGATCCAAATCTATGAATGATGGTGAAGTTATAACAAAGGTGATGGGTGAAGTGTTAGAGAGTTCATATCAAGGCAGGAAAAGCTCTGAGCTGGGGAAAAGGTGGAAAACATGAGCTCACATTCTCTTTCTCTATATTTTTGGTTTTTTTATTTGTTAGAGTTAGTATTTGATTTGTTTTTTTTTTTAGAAGAATAAACCCATTATGATTATGGAATACTGGACTGGATGGTTTGACACATGGGGGAGTCAACACAAAGTTAAAAGTGCAAAGGGTAAGTGTATCACAGTTTTTTACTCTGAGTCCAGAAGGTCCTTTACTGTGGATCATTCACACATCACTTGGTTTATTAACATACTTATGCAGATGTATCCATCTAATCTTTGTTAATTACAAGCACTGTCCATGCTCTGAAGATGACCTTATGAATACAAATTGCATCGTACATATCTTACAGCAAACAGATTTGAGTGGAGTCAGCAGACTATTAGAAAGTAAAGCGTCACTGTGCACTCTCATATTTTTCAGGTACTGTAATGCAAAACAAACAAGCAAAAAACCACAGTTTCAGTGACAGAACTAAAGCAAAAAATAGTTCTTCTCAGTTAGGGAAAGTGGACATGGAAGTGTCTTGGAAAGATTGACATTTTTACTGAAGGTTCTGGAACATTTGTAAAATATCTTCATCATTTCTAGAAACGGCACAGGACCTTTCTAAGGTATTGTTATTAAAAATGGTAGTAATTACCAGGAACCACATGCAGTGATAGAGGAGAGTATGGATCCTGGAGCCAGAAGCAGGACTTTAATTCTAATTCCTCAGCACCTGTCTTCAGATTTGACACAGATTTCTTTTACTTCTGAGTCTCACTGTATTCCTCCCAAAAGGAGGCTTATCTAAAATAGATTCCTATCAGTGGATGAACGGTTAAAGAAAATGTGGCATAAATGTACAAAGACTATTCTTCAGACAAAGATGGAAATCCTGCCACCTGTAGCAACATGGGTAGCACTGGCAGTCACTGTGTTAAGTGAGGTAGCCCAGTTACAGGATGGCAGATACTGTATATTCTCCATCATATGTGGGAATGAAAAAGTTGATCTTACAGAAGAATGGAGTGGAATAGTGGTTATTAGAAACTTGAAAGAGTAAGGGGAAGAAGAAAGAGAGGAGCTAAGTGAGGGGCACCTAAACATAGTGAGAAGGGAGAAATTAGCTCTGGTTTTCTATAGCTCAGTTAACTACTGATTAAAACAAAATGACTAGAAGATTAATGATCAAAATGATTAATGTTTAATGACACTGACACATTTCTTATTCAGGTTTGATTATTACACATGGTATACATGTATCCATGTCACCCATAAAGGTATACCAAGATTACAACTTAATAAAAATAAAAAATCACTCACCAAAGCATTGTGGGTTTTTTTTTTTTTTTGGTCTTTTTAAAACAAGGTTTTCCTGTAACCCCAGCTGGCCTGGAACTCCCTCTGTAGACCAGTCTGGCCTCGAATTCACAGAGATCCACCTGCCTCTGCCTCCTGAGTGCTGGGATTAAAGGTGTGTGCCACCACGCCCAGCTCCCCAAAGCATTGTTGTAAAAATTTGAGGCTAGAACTCAGAAAAATATCTGTCAACTTCTATTTACTTAATAAAAGTATGCTACCACTGAGCTGTTTTTTTATAGCTGTATGGAAAGTTCACTTGTGCGGGGTGTGGTCAAGCATGCCTTTAATCCCAGCATTTGGGCGGCAGAGGCAGGTGGATCTCTGTGTGCTCAGTCTACATGGCAAGTTCTAGGACAGGCAGGGATATATAATGAGACCCTGTCTCAAAAAACAAAAACAAACAAACGAACAAAAAAAGTTTTTTACTGAGACATAAAAATTGTCCAAATACTGGTGACTAAGAAAAACAAAACAAAACAAAACAAAACCCTAAACCAAGGAAAGTATGACTGCCAGCACCATTAAAGCTTGCAAAAGAGTAACATCAGCAACACTCAGAACCCTAGCCACTATCACCAACAGTGCTACCCAGCAGCAGTTGTGTGATCAGGCATATGTCAGGCATGATGTTAGAATTGTTACTAGCATTTTTCATCAGCTAATTTGCTCACCATTCCTATGATGATGTGGGAATTAATACTTTTAATGGGTAGTGAAACAGAAACTGAAAAAGAAAGTAAAGTTATACATGTTTTTGCAAACAATCACAAGTACAGCCAGAGCTGAGGCCCTCAATGAGCTGTGAGCTTCTGTGGCAGCCAGAGAGATGAGCCCATTGTTAAACATGGTGGCAAAATGGAAGTTTCTGTGGCCAAAGGTTGTGAATAGTCATGAGGAAGCTATTTCAAGGTGGTGTTTCTAATTCAATGCCCTATTTCAGGGTGGTGTTTCTAATTCAATGCCCTAGAGACATCATTTTGGAAGGTAAAAATGAGGGTAGTATAGTAGTTACTCATAAATTAAAAATTAGTTATTTTGGCTGGGCGTGGTGGCGCACATCTTTAATCCCAGCACTCGCAGAGACAGGAGGATCTCTGTGAGTTCAAGGCCAGCCTGGTCTACACAGTGAGTTCCAAAACAACTGGGGCTACAGGGAGACCCTGTCTCAAAACGACCAAAAAAAATTAGATATTTTATGGACTTAAAGAGTTTTAGACTATTATTTAATTCATATAGTTTAGAGTCAATTTGTACCACACCTATAGTGCAAAACTCAAAAAATCTCACAGGAGCTCATAGTAGTAGCAGGGCCTTGTCTTTAAGAGCAGTTCTGGTCTATCCCCCCGACTTCTTGGTTAGAATTGTAGAGGAGGTTGAAAGATCCAACGATTGTGGGGTGGAGCTGGGAATGATGGTTTCCCAAGATCTTTGCCTCCCTTTCTTCTATTTTTCTCTTTGTTCTCATCTTTCCCCTCTACAGAAATTAAAAATACTGTGTCTACATTTATCAGATATGAGATCTCCTTCAACACATATATGTTCCACGGTGGAACCAACTTTGGTTTCATAAATGGAGCCCTGAACTATGAGAGTCATGTTGGCGTTGTGACTAGCTATGGCAAGTGATAGCAGTGTGGTTGCTTCTCCCGAATGGGTGGTGCTGGGGGTTTCAGGAGGAGACTTGTAATCTGTGCTGAGACGCATGAATGTCATAGAAGAAAGCAAATTCAGGATAAGAGAGGATACAGCTTCCAGCTTAGATGAACCCCCGATGAACCCCCTTGGTGAATGCTATCATATGGTAGCCATAACAGAAAGCCACTGAGCTATAAATCCATGAAAATAATCTTCTATCTTCATTCCCCATTAGTTAGGCTGAATCTTTGAATTCTATGGGTTTTCTTTCCCTTTAAATAAGAAAATCCATTCTCTTTGAAGAAACTACACTTGAGTTTCTATTGACCTGAATAGCCCCTCTGCTGCTCCTATTTTAGATAATAAGTAGTGACTAGCCTGTGGTACAAGTAAATGTTTGCTGGGTGCACAATTCATCTCTCATCTTCAGTTATTTTGCATTACAATTAGTTTACTCTCTTGATCAAATTTTATGATTGTAACAATTGTATTCTTTTCACAATGACCCATCACGCTAAATTTCTAGGACAGTAGAAACATTCTTAATAGAAGCATTGCCACTAGCCTCTATTGTGTGATTAGGTGGTTCAACAAATAGTGACAAGGGTCTCAGGAAGAAGGATCATGGCTTCTTACTTTGCTTTCTGTTCTTGTCATGTCTCCCTCATTGCCTGTCATGTCACATACCACACTCACCATGGAAAAATCTTCCGATAAACAATGACAGTGGCCAGCCATTTGGGTTGGTCCTCTATGAGACTTCCATCTGCTCTGGAGGCCTTCTCCATACCTCAGTTCAAGATCTGGCACAGGTAAACATCAATAGGTGTCTTTGGTGGTGAACCACATGTTCAGCCTACCTTTGTTATTGAGCAGTAGTATAGTCACAAGTTCACTTTACTATATGCTAATTTATTGTACCAATATGGTAGAAGCATAGGAAACATAAAATCAAATAAAACGAACTTATTGTTTGTTTTGACATACCTTACAGTCTAATGGGAAGTCCCATTTAGTTTCTAGTCATCTAAGCACCAAGGGTAATACCCATCTTCCTCTTCCTTATGACCTCTTTCTGCCTAAAACATAGCATCTCTTTTCTTCAGGTGGGCCTATCAATCAGTATGATGTTGGCTCTTCTTTTGTAGGTGTTTTTGAATGATAAAAGTATAGGAGTTCTGCATAGATATCTTCAGTACCTGAGTGTTCCTGAATTCCAGCTAAATAATTCTAGAGTCCAGGTAATACCTTTGACTACCCCTTTACAGGAAAACAGCCTGGTCTAAGCTTGACCATATCCTTCTTCCACTGTGGTATTTCTCCTCATATAGATCTGAGGCAGGACATGAACAGGACTATTATCATAAGGCATCTCCTAAGCCCTGGTGACCTTAGGATCTACATTATGGATATTATTTAGTGGAAGTGGAATTCTCCCTTTAGGCTTGATTTAATCCCCAGCTCCTGATTGAATCTCTGATTAAAGGCAGAGCTAAAGATTCTTTCTGTGTTTCCTAATAAGATCTGTAGAAGAGAAAGAGTAGATAACTCTTGAGGGAAGGAGAGAGGAAGGGAGGGAGGGAGAAAAGAAGGCAGGAAGGAGGAAGGAGAGAAAGACTGCTTGGTTTTGAACCTCATTTATGCAATTTCCTGGGACTTGAGGAAAGGTTGGGTTCTAGACTATGAGGCCTTGGTGGTGATTTTGTTTCCGCTAACTTATCTTTCCCAAGCAGAAGTGTAAACTGCTGAGGATCCTGGTTGAGAATCAAGGTCGAGTCAATTTCTCATGGAAAATTCAAGATGAGTGGAAAGGTGGCCTTTGGTCCTGAGAAACAAGTGTAATTTCTCTTTAGTTACTTGGAGCCTATAGTAGTAGCTATATGGGGATTGAGAGAGTAGCTATATGGCAATGACTCCCTTAGCAGTGGCCTGCCTCAGTCCTAGGACCAATGAGATGAGATCTCTTGGCCTCTCCTTTGTCCTGCCTTTTCATGTTCTCCATGGCAGGAAAGTAAAGCAGTTATATTGGATACTGGCCTGCCTTAGACTAGGACCTCATCTTCTTTTAGGAAAAGTTGATGGTGTGGAATCATACAACTGCAGCTTTATGTTACGGTAGTTTAGTTTAATATTTTCCCTCTTGGCTGAATTCCTTGTCAAAAAGCATATGCACATCTGTGTTTCTCTGTCCCAAACCTTGGAGAATATCAAGCCCCTGTTGTTAGTCTCCTCCCTGCCTCTGGTCTGCAGGATTAACTGGATCTTTTTGCATCAATAATGTTTCCCTCAGTGATTTCACCGTCTATTCTCTGGACATGAAGTTGAGCTTCTTCAAGAGGTATGTTCTTCCCTACTGAGCAATCGGGCATCTGAGAGGGTGTGAACTCTTCCTCTGCTGAAGAAAAGTCCAAGATTCAGGTATCCCAAGGGGTGTGCTACAGGTTATCAGATACCTTGCAGCAGTGCTCGAACAGTAGAAAAGGTATCTTGATTCCCATTTTAATACTGCCAGTCTAATGTATCAATGGGATCCTGGTCTCTGTGAGAGAAAGCTGGTGTTAACATGATACAAGGGCTAGGAAGGACTGTCACCTGCCTCATATTTTGCTCCCTTCTCTAGGCTCTGCTTTGCCCCTGGAAGCCTATCCCAATGGACCATACAGGTCCTGCCTTCTATAGGGGAATCTTGAAGGTTAACTCTCCTCCCAAGGACACTTTCTTGAACCTGCCAGTAAGTGAGCTTCCCTCTTCTGCTCTGATGTTCCAAACACTAACTTTTTTCAAAATTTATTTTATTTTTTTAAACATGTGTATGTGTATGGGTATGTGTACACAAATGCTGATGCCCTCAGAGGCCAGAAAAGGGTGTTGGATTCCCTGGAGATGGAATTACAGATGGTTGTGAGCTGCCTGACTTGGGTGCTGGGAACAAAACTTGGGTCCTCTTCAAGAGCAGTACTTGCTCCTTACCACTGCACTACCTCTCCAAATCCATACTTACTTTAAAAAATCCAATCCAGTCAACCAACCAACCAACCAACCAACCAACCAACCAACCATTGCAGAAGAAAGGGTGGAAAGATTGTAAGAGCCAATGGTGGTTCATGATCATAAGGAAACAGAGTCACAGGCTTTTGGCGACTTGTTCATATGTACTTACATCAGTGGTAACAGCATGGACAAGACCCATGCACACTCAATCAGATAAAACCAGCACAGAACTGGGGAAACGGGCAGGAGGTCCTAACCTTAGCTGAGGAACTATTGGCAGCTGATCATTGCTGGATGAGGGAGAGTTGATCTTCTTTAAGGGAGTGATGTTAGATAGGCTGAACAGGCACATACCAAGAGACAGCTGGGTATACAAACTTGACTCAATAAGTTTTAATATATAAGTCAGAGTGTGTGAAATCCTGTGGGCAAGTTATGGAGGGGTGCAGATATGGGAGGTCTAAATATGATTAAAATGTATTGTATGAAATCCACAAAAATTCCATTTAAAATATACATTGAAGAAAAAGGGAAAATATGTCAACCAAGAATACTACACCAAAAATCAAGTTGTCTTTCATAAATGAAGAAGTACACATGCAAAAATTAAGGGAACACAACAGGAACAGACCAGTTATAACAAAAAATGCTTAACGGAGCTCTACATCTAGATGCAAACATGACAACTAAATTCGAAAAAGAACTTCAAACACAAACTTCCTCAATACAGCAGATACACAGAAGAAAAAGACCAGTCTCAAGTCAGTGGGACAGAAATAACAAAAATCAGATAGAAAATGAAATAAAGAATTTAAAACAATGTAAATTATTAATGGAACTATGATCTGTCTTTTTGAAAAAATAAAATTGACAAACCTTTAATAGACTGATCAAGAAGAAATTTTATGTGCGTATATTTAAGCAACTAAATATAAATATAAATACAAGCTTTTGGCAAACATGGATGTGAAGTGGAATGGGGTGAGTTTGGAGGAGAGAGCCTGCCATTTCTTACGTACATTGTTTTTAAGAAATGCTAATTACTCTTGCCTTTATTTCTTCTTCACATCTCCTATTCATGATTCAAGGACTTTCTTTTCCCCTTAGAGACAAGAGTTATGCAATTTGGGAGTCTTTTAGATAGACCCACTGAAGGGCTACTCCACTTGCCTCACCCTGCGTCCCTGTTCAGCATGGAAGAAGCCAGAACAGTCTGTGTCCCTATTCTCTATTGGCAATTTGGGTAACCCCTTCAGAGGATGGTGTGATAAGAATAGGAGGTAGGAACTGGCTAGGCAGTTAGGGTAAAAAGACTCCAAAGAAATGTAGCCAGTTTCTTGGCTAAAAGTCAAAACATCCTTGGGCCTGTTAGCAACATACTCTGTTCCAAAGGCCAAAAATGTCAAAAGTATTTGGGAGCTTGTATCTAATCCTTAAAAGATTTTAGGGTTACCTCTTCAGAGGGGGGAATGTTGGAGCGGAAGGAGTGGGCATGGATTTGATCAAAACACCTTATATACATGTATGAAATTCTCAATAAAGTTTTTGTAAAAGTTAAAGAAAAAAATAGAAGTTTATATTACATAGATATCTCAGTTATGTCTAGATATATATATCATCATCGGCCAAGTAGCCTCAGTCCTATACTTCTCAATCATTTTAATCCTAATACCTCTAGCAGGTCTGGTAGAAAACACTATGAATACACTAAATATATATAATACGGCCTAAAAAATGAATTAAAAGAGTCCTCTGGGTATTTGCTTGGGTACCATCTTCCCTTATTGAACTATGACATTAAACTGAGCATGTTCATTAATATGCATATTAAACTGAGGTTACTCAGGAATATGCTAGCTTCCAAGATCCTAAAATTGCCAGAACAATCCTGAAAAGTCATTTATTTTTTGTGCTTTGTGGGATATTCTAAAAGCCAAGATGCTGGTGTTGTAATGTTTTTGAGGTAAGTTTTAACTTTAGTAGAAGTGTGACTAAGAATGGAAGAAACATTTGTGACAATATGTATTCCTCCTTGCTTAGCCTGGAAGTGGCTAGTGAAGGTACTAAGGTGATTTGATTATCCCTCTCTGCTGAGCAGAAGTGGTCCAGGCCATGTTCTAAATCATGTGTTCATGAGCCCTCACCAGGGCAAAACTGTTTAACCAAATGTATGTTAGAATTCATCTTCCTGGTACCCAAGCAAATACTCAGAGGACTCTCTTAATTCTTAAAAACAATGCTAGTGAACTATCCCAATGTTTACTTTCTTGGACTGGTACATAGAATTGTGACTAGATGCCTCCACAGAAAAATTTGCCAAACTTTCTAGCTCTCTAGATTGATGTATCAATAGGGCCCTTCAAAGCCCCCGTGAACAAATATCCATTTTTGAGTCTTTTGGTTCTATGTTCTCTTTACTCTGGTATAACAAAACCAGAAAGTTCTGCTTGTATGAATAGTAAGATTGAATAGCAACCTCCTAGTTGATAGGGTGGAGGCTTATCCCTGTAGGGGAATGAAACTTTAGGTCTGTGTAGTTGACAAGGGCCAGCATCTCCTGTCCTATATGGACTATGTGATTTATTGCCATTTCAATTTCTGTCTTAGGATCTATACTAGGGCCCCCCTAGAAATCAGCTTTCCTATAACTTCAAAGAAGTTGGGCTTGAGCTTCCCTTTGGTGGCAGCTCTGATGTGGGTTAGAGAAACAGGCAAAAGCAGTTTTTTTATTAAGTTTGGATAACATAACCTTAAGTGTTTGATTGACCCTTTAAGTTTTGCCAGATGACTAGAGTGTTCATGGCTATCTGTAAACTCCTGTGTGTTCCTTGAATCTGGAAAATACCACTCACTGTCTTGGATAGACTGGGATAGCTCAAACCTGGGGAAGATTTCCTAGTCAAAATATCCAAGACAATTAAGATATTTGAATCCTTCAGGGGTAGTTGGCATCTATCTTAAATCTACTAATCTACTTGCCAGTCCTTTCCTGGCAACATGTCTATGTATGACTTGTCCTTTTTTTTTTTTTTTTTTTTTTGTTCTTTTTGAGACAGGGTCTCCCTGTAGCTCTCGCTGCCTGGAATTCGCTCTGTAGATCAGCCTTAAACTCACAGAGATCCTCCTGCCTCTGCCTCCCAAGTGCTGGGATTAAAAGCGTGTGCCATCATGCCCGGCTTTGTCCTGTTTTTTAATGAAGGTACATTCCACCTGTTTGAATGTTGTTTTTCTGGGAGTACACCCACTGTTCTGTTGTTTAGCTGAGCTCTTCTTCAAGTGTTTGATTTTTATTATTCCAAGGACCCAGTAGTATAATTTCTTTTCTGCCATGAATTGAACTATGGGCAGTGGTACTAAACTACCAGAACACCCTTTGGACAGTCATTTGTCTGTCACACATACCACCAAAATAGGAAATGTTTGAAAGCCAGTTGTTTTGCTTTATAGATGTCTTCCTCTGAGTAAGAGGGATACTCTGTGTAGAGGCAGGGAGGGGACCAAAGGCAGGTAGAGAATCCCTCTGGACAAAACTTCACACTTAACTGCTATGTCAGCTGTACTGTGTGTGGGCTTCCCCTTTTATGTTCTTTGCAGTATATAACTGCCATTTCCTTAGAGTCAGTTACTGCCTTAAGCAGCCTAAGAAACAGCTTTCTGTGTTTAATTTCTATTTTTTGTTTCCACCGAGAAGCCTTCTAGATTGTACCATCATCATAGATAACTGAGATGGCATGTCTGGGATCTATAAACTATAGTTAAATCTTTCCTCATTTTTTTCTAATTCCAGGGTCAATTTTGGGATTCTTATCTCAGACTTTTGTGCCAGTGGCTTTTTGCCTCAGTGGTCCTGTGGAGTTAAAATATTGCATAACCAGCCTGACATTGATTAGCTTCACTATTAATCACAGAGTGGCTTCATCTACAAATCATACTTTTCATCACCTGGCCAGGGCTCAGTCTGGAGGTTTTGTCCCTACTTGAGCATAGCTGGTCTCTAGTCTTAGCAGTCACATATTAGAGGTTCTTGTGATACAGACAACAGAGTGTCTGGGTTAAAGGTCTGACAAGATTTTAGAGTAAAATGGAGGAGTCTATCAACTGAAAGTAGTACTGTAACAGCCACTTGTTAGGAAGTGATAGTTCTGTTTCCAGAACACCAGAGACCTAGTGTTGGTACAGACTATCCATGACTGCCTCATAGTTAGTATTTCTCCATCTTTTATGAAATAGGCAAGTTTCAGTAACCACCCTTAAGCATCATAACCAACCCCAAGGTAGTAACTAATTGTTTAGAGACATAAGCCACTGCCTTTCTTAAGGGGACCAGGATCTGCATCAACACCTTCTGCAATCCTTTGTTTTTTTATGTGCATTTAAATTAAATGACCTATTTATGTCTGGCCAACCTAATATAGGGGCATTCATTAGTACCTCTTGAGTTTACCAAAGCTTTGATTATCTTGTTTATCCCATTGAAACAAATCAGTCTTTTGTTCTTCAGCTTGTTTTATAAAGGTTTTGCAATTAACCCAAATTTGGAGTACCGTAGAATTTTGCTCTTGGGGGTTCCTGCATCACTTAGCTGTTGATTAATTGATTGATTAAGGTTCCAGTAACTGGACTATTTTTATTTCACCTTTTCCTTGGGTATAGCCCCTTTGTGTCCCAATCCAGAGAATACATTATTTAATGAAGCCCCTCAGTATCCATTTAAAAATATATTTTTAATTGAGATTTTATACATTTCATACAACAGTTCTTAATCAAATTAAGACCCCTTCCTCTATCCATACCCCCCCCCCCCGGGCCTCACATATTCTGCCATACACGTTAAGTCCCATCCAGTCAAGCATTCTACCCAGATGTCTTTTAGTGCAAGTTCATCCACTGGAGTCTATTCAGCCTGTCTATAGATATTACAGAAGGTCTACCCTCCCTCACCCAGCAGTAATCAGTCTCCAACACTTCTCAGGCTAGGGCTGGCCTGCCGCCCATATCTCTTGAACCACTCTGGGCCTTTGTCTAATTGAGTTGACATGGGTCTTGTGCTTGATGCCACCATTGCCACAAGGTCACATGAGTCCTATTTTTAAACACTTTGTGAGGTAAAGAAAGGCTCTGCTCAGGTTCATAGCAACCTTCCTTGAATAAGATGTCCCTAGTTGAAAAACTGCCTTGACATCTCCTTGTCTCTTTTCTTATCTTAATCCTGTAATTATTTGATGTATTGCTAGTAGATTTAAAAAGATCATGTAGCATTTACCATTGTTATCATTGTTAGTCGTGGTGCTCATCCCTACTACCTAGTACTTATTTTAGAAGCAAAAGTCCCCGCTTTAAAAAAATGTATCATACACATCATGGAGCAGGAACAGTAGCAACATCTTCAGTGAAGCATTGGTTTCTTTTGTGTTCTTTCTTATTTTCATGCAGTGGAGTAGAAGTAGTAGACATTTTCCTTTCTGTTTGCTTCCATGCTCAGCGCCACTGGACTCCTTAGGCTTGTTTTTACTCCAAAGTACCTTAGGCTTCACTGCCAGTGTGGCTCTGTTCCTGTGTCCTCATTTCTTTCAGGGCTGGCAGTACGGGCTCGTGTTCATTAATGGTCGTAATCTTGGAAGGCATCAGGATATTGGGCCTCAGAAAACACTGTACCTTCCTGGTGTCTGGCTTCATCCAGAAGACAGTGAGGTGAGTTACCCAACCTGCCTTGAGGTGTCATAATCTTGCAGAGTGGTCTTCATTCTCAGAATGTGTCACAGTGTCTTCCCCAACCTCTACCAGCTAGGCTTATGCTTTCTTGTTGCAGTGTTCCTTCCCTTTCAGATCATTCTGTTTGAGAAGATACGTGGTGGTTCCTATATTGAAACTACAGACAAGCCTATGCTGTGAGATGACTTTACTACATTTTTTGGATTGTTGAATTTATCTGTTCTTCAGGATGTTGATCATTGTTAAGAATATCAAACACAATATTGTCTGCAGAAAAATGTGAAAATATTCTAAAAAATAGAGAAATAGTTATGTATCTTATAGTATATTCATTTGATGCCTGCTTTTAGCTATAGCCTTCGAAATTTTTAATGAACTGATTTATCTTGTTAAAGGCTTAATCCTTAGTAGGCGTTTATTCTCCGGCCAAATGTTCCTTTAGGCACATATGAATAAAATAAAAGCAAATTTAACTTCTGCTTCTCCATGCTTAATTGGGAGGAAGAGAATGATCTCTAGCTTAGGGGAAAATAGGCATGCTGTTCTTCCCTTGCAAGAGAGTGTTATACTAGTAATCTGCAAATGCATGATGTGTGTGTGTGTGTGTGTGTGTGTGTGTGTGTGTGTGAGTAGAAAAAGAGGAGGATGAGGATGAGGGCAAGTAGGAAGAAGAGGAAGAAGAGGAAAAAGAAGAGGAGGAGGCATCAGATGGATGATCAATGTTGTTAGGCATTTTTCTGTCTCTGTCTTCAAGGTGATCTCTTGGGTGACATCAACCAAAAATGGAACATCATGGACCTGGAGAGATGACTCAGCAGTTAAGAGCACTGGCTGCTCTTTCAGAGGACCTGGGTTGGGTTCCCAGAACCCACATGGCAGCTAACAACTTCCTGTAACTTCAGTTCCAGGGAATCTAACACTCTCTTTTGGTCTTAACATGTGTGTACTTACATATATGCAGGCAAAACACCCATATGCATAAAATAACAATAAATAAAATAACAAAATAGCATGGTTTGGGTCAAATATCTGTGACAGCAAAGGCTGGCACTGAGTCCTCTATGTCTTATTCCTCCTTGGTTGTCTGGGACTAGTGGAACCTCATCGATAGTGAATGTGATTAGTGAGATTAATACACATTCATGAATAATTAAACCAATCCTCTCAAATCACACCATTTGAAGCCAACCATATCTCATACAAAGAACATACTTGGCCTAAATTCTAACCATCATCCCATTACAAACTCTTGCCTTGTTTATTATAGTGCCTAGGGGAGTTCAAGCAATGTTTTAAGTAATCAGGTATCCTAAAAGAGGAAGGAACTACCTCGTTTTATGTGCAACGATCTTGATAATCAGTTGTTTCTTTTAATTAAAAACAACACCACAGAATTGTAGCACTGATCAAATAGTCATGTGTTAAAAAGACTTATTTTTATGTTTAACTGTGTGTGTATGTGTGTGTGCGTGCGTGCATGCGTGCATGCGTGTGTGTGTGTGTGTGTGTGTGTGTGTGTGTGTATGCTCATGAGTGCGGGTGCCCATGGAGGTCAGAGGACTGACTCCCCCTGGTGCTGGAGTAACAGGCAGTTGCGAGCCACCTGATGTGCGTGTTGGAAATGGAACTTGGGTTCTCTGCAAAAGTAGTATGTACTTTTGGATGCTGAACCATCTCTCTAGCCCCTACACCTTTTCTTTTAAAGTAAGAAATAGACTGGGTAATCAGAAAGCACTAGTAGCCACCAATATCTGAGACGCTAGTTTCTTAGTTTCAAAATCACTTGGTGGGATAGGATGGGGATGGGCATGATTCATAATAACTGGTATTTTATGCATGTGCAATTAAATTTCAACTTTTAAGAGACTTTTTTTTTTCCAAATTTATCCTTACTTGGTCACATTTGCCCCTCAAATACTATAGTTTTTTTTACCCCCCCCCCAAAGTGTAAGTAGTGTGAAAGTAGAAATATAACTATTCCTTTGCATTGCAGAAGATGTGGGGGGGGGGTTGTAAGAACCAGAGGTGGTAAATATAAGGAATCTGTGTTTTCTAGACCTCACAAGGTAGTTGCACATAGAACCTGCAGTGCTTGTGACAACATGCACAAACATGTATGAACCCAAGCTAGACAAAAACCTAGCATGGATGGTAGAGGTGGCAAGAAGCCCCAGTCCTAGCTGAGGATTTATTGACAACTGATAGCTGCTAGGAGAGGGAAACCCAGTTTTCTTTAGAGGTGTGACAGGCTCCAGGGATGGGTGCATTCTCAAGAGCATTTGGGAAACACAAATTACTCAATAAACATTTTTAAAAAGGAAAATAATAATACAGGACCTGAAGTTGTGGGGGTTTGGGGTGGAGGTAGAGATGAGGGAGGATGTCTGAATATGATAAAAATATTCAGAGAATCAATAGAATATTTAAAAACAAATTTGCCTTTGCATTGGACAATTGCCAACATATAATTTAGTAATTAAAGAACTGTTTACGTACTCATAAAATCCCATCACATCTTAGATAATTTGATAATTGTATGGAAAAGAGTGGCAAAAACCATCTGCCAGACAACTCCATGGGGGACAACAGTTTATTTGAGGGCAAGTAGACAGCTGGGCTGCCTCTTGGGGAGCAGAGGAACAGCAGTAAGCAGGGGGAAGTCAGACATCTTTTATAGGCAATTAGGTGTTTGGGAAACTTTCCCTGATGTAGGCTGGGCAGCTTAGCTCAGGATTGGTTGGTCTCCCAACAAGCAGAGGGACTTGCCTGGGGCTAAGTTTGAACCTGCGGTTTTAGAATGGTGGGAGCTGCATCACCATTTTAGGAGTCTGCTGGGAACCTAACAATAATATACACAATATTATCGATAATATAATATCAATAATAGGGCATAGAAGAAACTAAAACTCACTTCCTTTTATTTTACATAAGATTCAGCCATTCAATTTGGAGAAAATCACATGGTCTCTTTTCTATAGTAACCTGGTTTTATACTTGTTAACATATTCCAGTAAAGTCTTGGGCCAGTTTACTTTAAAAAAATTATTGAATTTTTTGTATTTCATACAGAAAATCATCTTTATACCCCCTTCCCCTTTGGCACCCTCCCATAGTCCCCCCACTGGAGTTCATACATTCTGTCATTTGTGTTAAGGCCTAGCATGTAAAGTTAATGTCCCCAGATGTCCCTCAGTGTAAGTTCATCCACTGGGTTTTGTCAGCCTATCTTTAAGAAGATCAGCTGTTCCTCACTCAGCAGTAATCAGCTACCAATAATTCTTTGACTAAGATTTGGGCCTGCTATTCATTTCCACAGTTCTGTGCTGCATTTTTGTCTGCTTAAGTTTCCATGGGTCTTGTGCATGCTGACACTATTGCTGTAGGTTTGTATGAGAAGCATCCCAGGAGCCTGTAGGACTGTTTTCATATGGTCCTGAATCTCCTCCCTGGCTCTTATAGTCTTTTTTCCCCCTCTTTCACAATGATCCTTGAGCCCTGGGTGGGCGGATTTTAATATAGGAGTCCTGTTCAAGGACCACACTCTGCAGACTCTTATTTTCTGCATTTTTACGAAGTTGAGTGCACCAGAATTTGGTTCATATATGTTCATGATTGTAATGTCTTCTTGGTTAATTGTTCCCTTGATCAGAATGAAGTGACCCTCTTTATCCTTTCTGATTAGTTTTAGTTTGAAGTCTATTTTATCAGATATTAGAATTGCAACCCCTACTTTTTTTCTAGTGCCATTTGCTTGTAGTATTCTTTTCCATCCTTTCACCTTAAGGTAGTGCCTGTCCATAAAGGAGAGATGAGTTTCTTGCAGACAACAAAAGGACGAATTTCGTTTCTTTTTAAAATATATTTTAGTCATTATTTTTATTTTATGTGTGTGCATATATTTCCTGCATGTAGGTAAGTGCACCCACATTGTGCAATGCCTGCAGAGAACAGAAGAGGCTGTTGGATCCCCTGTAACTGGAGTTATGGACAGTTGTTAACTGCCATGTGGGTGCTGGGATTCGAACTTGGGTCTTCTGCAAGAACAGTCAGTGTTCTTAACCGCTGAGCCATCTCTCCAGCCCTGGATTTTGTTTCTTAATCCATTCAACCGGCATGTGTCTTTTGTCTGGGGAGTTCAGTCCCTTGTTATTTAAAGTTATTATTAAAAGGTGTATATTGGTTGCCATCATTTTGATTACAGCTTGCATTCTTGGTCTAATTTTTAGTTTCCACAATTATACCTTCATTTAGTTTCTTTCTGTTGTCCCTGGGGACATAGTTGTTCCTTTTCCATTCTTTGCATTGCTTCAAGTATTATTTGAAGGACTGGTTTTGTGGACATGTATTCTTTCAGCCTATTTAAGTCGTGGAAGATTTTTCTTTCCCCTTCAATTACAGTAGACATTTTTGCTGGGGAAGGTATTTGTGTTGGCATCTATGGTCATTTAGAACTGGGAATACTTTGGTCAAGGCTTTTCTGGCTTTCATAGTTTGCATTGATAAGTTGGCTGTAATTCTGATGGGTTTTCCTTTATAAATGAGTTGTTGTTTTTCTTTTGCAGCTTTCAGTATTCTTTGTTCTGTACATTTAGTGTTTTTGCTATGATATGCCATGGGGAATTTCTTTACCTGTCTATTTGGTGTTCTATGTGCTTCTTCTATTTGTATGGGGCTGTCTTTCTTTAATTTTTGGAAATTCTCTTCTCTAATTCCCTTTAAGATCTGGTCAATATTGTTAACCTGAAATTCTTCTCCTTCCTCTATGCCTATGATGTGTAGATTTGGTCTTTTCATGGTGTCTCACATTTCTTGCATTTTCCATTCCTGTGTTTATAAAAAAAATTCTATAGTCTTTGCTTGAGTGGTCCAACTTTATCCTCCAACTTTATCCTCCAGTGTTGATATTCTGTTTTACATTTCATTCATTCTATTGGTGAGGCTTTCTCCTGTTGTTTTGAATTGGCTTATTGAGTTTTTCACTTCCTTCATTTCAGCCCGTATTTTCTTCAGTATTTCTCTTTTGTGAATTTAGTCAGAAATTTATCCCTATATTCTTTTAGTTCTTTGATTTGTTTGTTTGTGTGTTCTTTAAATTCGTTGAATTCCTTGATCATGTTTATGATTGTTCTTTTAAATTCTGTGTCCTGGGTTATCTTTATGGGATTCTCCTTGTAGAAGTCTTTTGTAGGACTGGTAGAGTTTGGTAGTAACATACTATTTTGGCTTTACATATTATTATTTTTCCATTGTGATTTTGGCATGTGGGTTTCTTTCGTTGTTTGTGATTCTGGTATGAAACTCGAGCCTTCCTTTTTTGACTTGAAGTCTCCTTCTATTTGTATTATTCACGTGCCTTGGTTGTTTTCTTATGGGTATGTAAACCTGGTTGATCTAGGTTTCAGGTTCTCTCAGATTTTGTATTGGAAGGAACTGATAGCTTCAGATCAGCTATTCAGGACCTCCCACAGAGGCCCAAGTCAGACTTCAGTCAGGTACACTCAAGCTTCCTTCTAAAGTTTGGACCCTACTAGTGGACACTCAGAACACAATTTGGCAAGTTCACTAAAGGGAAGCCAGATTTTGGCACTCTCAGGTTGTCTGCTAAGGTCTCATACCTTACTGTAGGGCAGAAAAGTCGATTCCTGGAGAAGTGGCAGGGGCTTTACAAAATCCCAATTAGGGGGTTGGGTATGGTATGATTTGGGGAAGCTCACCACCAGGCAGAGGTGGATCCAGGCACTCTCAGGTGGTCTGTTAAGGTCTCCCCACTTTACTATTTTAAGCCAGATTTAAAACCTCAAAACCACCTAGGCGAAATAGGTAAACAAAATGATTATCTCATCACCATGCTAATTCCAGTAGCCATGAAGTCAATTTTGTGGCAGGACTCTAAACACTGCATTGTGATAACTATTATAGATTCAGCTTCTTCTTTTTTTTTTTTTTATTATACAGTCCTACCTTACCTGAAACTCTCAATGTAGACCAAATTCATTTTAAACCCATTGAGATATGCCTGGCTAGGTCCAATTACTATATTGGTGTAGCATACATGGCAGAACTCAGAACAGAATCTAGTATTGATTCTCTAAAGAATTTACCATGCAAATTCTTATAAATCAGTTGGATTAATCATTAGCACTGAACAATAAATTTAAACACAAAAGTTTTAGTGGATATAGAGATGTCATGGTCTTCTTTCTTTTGCTACTATAATAAAATACCTGAACTAGGTACTTCATAAAGAATATAGATTTTTTTTTTGTCTCATAGTTCTGGAATTTCAAGAGCATGGCATGAATAGCTGAACAATATAACTGATGTATGGTGGGAATCAGAAGAGAAGAAGCAGTCAGGCAGTGAGTCAGGAAACAAGAAAGCTTCAGAAGACAGGCTTGCTGTCTTAGTAACAATCTGCTCTCAAGAAAACTAACTAGAGTCCCCTCCTGTGAGAACTCTATCACTCTTTCCGAGGCAGTACTCCCAATGACCTAACCACTTTCTTTTACCCACAGCACTTCTTTAAAAAATTTTTATTAAATTTTTGTGGATTTCATACCATGTGTCTTAACAATATTTAGCCCCCCTTCCCTATTTCCACCTCCCCCATAACCTATTCACGGGACTTCATGCATTTTGTCATATGTTAAGGCCTACTGAGTCAAGTTTGTGTACCCAGATGTCCCTCAGTGTTAGTTCATCCACTGGAGCCTGTTCAGCCTATTTAGCATCACTCCCTTAAGAAAGCATGAGCATAAGGAAACTGATTCTTATAGGCTCCTGGGACCTTGCTCATATGAACTTACAGCAATGGTGACAACATGCATAAGACCCATGCAAACTGAATCAGACAAAAACCAGCATAGAACTGGGGAAATGGGTAGGAGGCCACAACTTTGGTGAGGAACTACTGGTAGCTGACCATCCCACCTCTTAAAGGTTCTACTGTCTTACCACCACCACTGGGGATCAAGAGTCTAGCACGTGAACCTTTGGGGGGCACACAGAGAAAGGTTGCTGACAGTGACAAAATTTTAATTCATAAGAAAAAAATAGAATTTTAAACTTATGTTTCTAAAAACGTAACCTTAAAATATATAATACAAATATTTCCAGACTCATATGAAGAAATGGACAAATAGAAATGTTTTATGTTGAAAAAATGTTGTACTACTTTAAAAATTGTGATTAATTTACTTATTTTTATGACGTAAAAACTCTTTTGGAGCCTATAATTCAGTAATTTTTAGCATAATGTATTCATAAAGTTTAAAAATATTGCCACATTAATTTATTTTTGTCTCTTTGAGACAGGGTCTCCCCATAGCTCCAGCTGACTTGGAATTCAATATGAAGATCAGGCTAGCCTGAAATTCACAGAGATCTGCCTGCTTCTGCCTCCTGAGTGCTGAGATTAAAGGTGTGCATCACTATGCCTGGCTGCCACATTAATTTTTAAAATATTTATTTTTTTTGTTTTTCTGCGTGTGTTTTGCCCGCATGCATTTAAGAGTACTGTGTGTGGACAGTGCCCATGGAGGCTAGAATTAGGCACCAGATTCCCCAGAACTGGAATTACAGAAGGTTGTGAGCTGCCACATTGGTGCTGGGAACCAAACCTGGGTCATCTAGAAGAGTAGTAAGTGCTCTTCACAGTTGAGTCATCTCTTCAGCTCCAGTATCTCCAGTGTCTTAGTTATTTTTCTATTGCTGTGACAAAATACCTGATGAAAGCAACTTAAGGAAGGAAGAGTTTATTTTGGCTCACAGTTCGATGATACAGTTGTCACAATGGGTAAGTCATGGTGGCAGGAGCATGAGGCAATTGGCCATACAGAGGGAGATTAAATGCTGGTGCTCAATTGCTCTCTCCTTTTTATTCAATCTAAGACCCCAGCCCATACAATGGTGCTACCCACTATTAAATCTATAGGCATGCCCACAGGTTTGTCTGCTAGGTGATTCTAGATCCTGTCAACTGGACAATCTATGTTATATGTTATAAATGCCATCTGACTCTAGCACATTTTCGTCACTCTAAAAAGAAACCCTTAACTCTTTAGCAACCATACTTCATTCCCTACTTCCAGCACTTCCTGACAGCCACTCATCCCTTTGTTTGTTTGAAGTGGACTATTCTGAAAATTTTTTTTTTTTGGTCTTTTTGAGACAGGGTCTCCGTGTAGCCCCAGCTGTCCTGGAACTCACTATGTAGACCAGGCTGGACTTGAACTCACAGAGATCCACCTGCCTCTGCCTCCCAAGTGCTGGGATTAAAGGCATGCGCCACCACCCCTGGCTTATTCTGAAAATTTTATGTACATGGAATCATAAAGTGTATTGGCCTTATGTATCTGGCTTCTTCACTTAGATTTGTGAACTCATGCATATGCACATGTGTGTGTGTGTGTGTGTGTGTGTGTGTGTGTGTGTGTACATGAACATACCACAGTACAAATGTGGAGGACAAAGGACAGCCTGTAGGAGTTCCCCAGTACCATGTGGGTTCTGGGAACAAACTCAGATCATCAGGTGTATTAGTTACACTTCTGTTGCTGTGATAAAATACCATGTCAAAAGAACATGGTAAGTTCTGGAGGGGATGCAGTCTGTCATGGTGGGGAAGGCATAGAAACAGGCATGTATAGTGGCAGGAGCAGGAAGCTGGTTGATTGAATTTCTTCTGCAACAAAACACAGAATAAGAAGTAGAATGAGGCTATATAAACCTTCAAAGCCTCCCCACAGTGATGTACTTCCTCCAGCAAAGCTCTTCCTCCCGAAAGTTTGGCCTAACCTTCCCAAACAGCTCCACCACTGAGAATCAAGCATTCTAATGCACGAAACTAGGGGGTACATTTCTCATTCAAATCACTTCAGACTTGGTGGCAAGTACCCTTATCCACTGAGCCATGTGTCCTGGATAGCTTTAGTTGACAACTTGACACATATGGGTAGAAGGAACCTCAACTGAGGAGCTGTCTCCATTGGATTGGCCTGTGGCCATGTCTGTGGGACATTTTCTTGATTGTTGAGTGATTTGGAAGGGCCCATCCCACTGTGGGTGGTGTCACCCTTAAGCAAGTAGTCCTGAGCAGGCTGAGCGCAGGCCAAAAGAGCAAGCCAGTAAAGCAGTGTTCCTCCATGGCCTGTGCTTCAGCTCCTGCCAGCAAGTTTCTGCCCTGAGTTCCTATCTTGGGTTCCCTCAGTGATGAACTGTGACCTGGGAGATATAAGCCAAATAAACCCTATCCTCCCCAAGCTGGTATTGGTCAGAGTATTTTGTCACAGCAATGGACAAGCAAACTAGGACACTATCTTAATAGCCAAGTTTTACTAACATTGTAGGATGTAATAGTACTGCATTCATTTTGGTAGTGGAATAATATTCCATTGTGTGGATATTTGTTTTGTTTTTGTGTTCATCATTTGATGGATATTTTAGTTGCTTCCACTTTGGGCTATTATGAGTAATGCTATATGCCCATTCATTTTTTTTTTTTTTTTGTGTGTGTGTGTGAATGTATGCTTTAAATTTTCTTGAGTATATTCCTGGAAGAGGAATTACTAGTTTTATGGTAACTATAACTTTTCCCTTGGTGTTAGGGCTAGAATCCAGGCCTTGCACATGCTAGGTTAGTACTCTACCAATGGGCTATATTCTCAGCCTTTTTTTTGTTGAACTTTTTGAAACAGTGTGGGAAAACCCACACTGTTTCCCAAGTGACTGAACCACTTTTCATTCCCATTGAATAGGTATGGAAGTTTCAATTTTCGTGTTTCCACCACTAACCCCCACTCTAATGTGCATTGCTGGGGATTAAACCAAGGGCTTCACAAATGCTAGGCAAGAACTCTATCAATGAGTTATACCCCTGTTCCTAATGCTGACTTTTTATTATAGCCACCCTAGTACATATGAAACTATTTCTTTGTGGTTTCTGTTTGCACACCCCTAAAAAAAGTCCTTATAAATATTGAATCTAAAAGTGTAGCAATTAAGTAACAACTAATTTTAAGACAGCTATTCTTTCTGGAGGCAACACCTCTGGAATTTCATGTGCACATCATCTTTCATTTCTTTTAAAAATTTTTATTATTTATTATTTTTATTTTATGTGTATGAGTGTATTGCCTACATGTATGTACATGCAACCATGTTGTATAATTCCAAGGGCATTGGATCCCCTGGAACTGGAGTCATGGACAGTTGTTAGCCGCCATGTGGATGCTGGGAACAAAACCCGAGTCCTCTGCAAGAGCAGCCAGTGTTCTTAACCACTGAGCCATCTCTCCATTCCCTCGTTTTTCGTTTCTGTAGAAAATGTTAGTGTCTTCCATCAGGATTATTGGAAGGGTAACTTTTCTTTTCAAGGTATATCAGTGTGTTCACTTTCTTAGCAGGTTCTAGTAAATAAACCACTAGGTGCTTGTAAGGCTGCCATTTTAAAAGTATGGCATTAAGCTTCCTTTTGCTGAAGCTTTTTGAAAAATGTGTATTAGTTGCTATCTAACTTTTAGAACATCTTTCAAAAAGTAAAGTGACATGAAAATATTAAAATATCTTTCCTGTTACATAGTTTTGGATGTGAGAAGTGCTTATCTTATCCTATGTGGAGATTATGTTCTAAATGCAGAGCTAAAGATTCTGAATAAAGCATCTACACTGGTAATTACTTAACCACTTATGACCTCAGCCATGTTTGTTCTTTGCCAACTACAAATGTATGGTACCTTTATTTCCTAAGTTGTCATTTTGTAAATATTTCTTAGTTTTCTATAGGGTGTGTTGACTCATATCTGTAATTCCAGTATGTGAGAAGTGGGGGTTGGGGATCACAATTCAAGATCAGCCTGAGCTACATAGAAAGACTCAGCTTTAAAAAAGCAAACAAACACACAGAAAGTTCCTGGTACTAGATGGAAAAGAATGATGGAAACTGCCATGTGTGGTGGCACATGCCTTTATACCCAGGATTTGAGAGGCAGAGGCAAGCAGATTTTTATGACCAGCTTGGTCTATAGAGAGAGTTCTAGGCCAACAAGGGTTACATAGTGAGATCCTGCTTCAAAAAACAAAACAGGACAAAAACAACAATAAAAAGTTATGGAACAAAATAATGGAGAAACACAGCCACACTCTCTTTCATCTGCAGTACTGCCAGTCCTTAGGATGACTTCTGTTTGTTTCTGCATGTCTACATACCTGGCATAGAATACATAGATACTTATGTTTAAGACCCAAATGGAAAATACTTTAATATGTTTTAGAATATTTTCTTTATTATTTTTATATTATGTGTATGAGTGTGTTGCCTGAATGTGAGTGCACCCATGTCATGCCATGCCCATGGAGGTCAGAAGGGGGCATTGGATTCTCTGGAACTGGAGTTACAGACAGTTGTTAACTACCATGTGGGTGCTGGGACTTGAACCTGAGTCTTCTGCAGGAGAAGCCAGTGCTCTTAACTGTCTGAACCATCTCTCCAGCCCCTAATAATGTGTTTTATGGGAGGAACTTGGTTTTTGAAGTCTTCCAGCTCCCAAAGTCTACTGAAAATAGGATATAGGGATTTTTCTGGTAAACTTTTTGCTTGAGTTTTAGACTGAAAGCTAAAATATATAGTCTTTTATTTATTTTTATTTTTATTTTAAAAATATTTTATTTATTATTTTTATTTTATGTGTATGCATATATTGCCTGCATGTATGTAAGTACAGTGCCCACAGAGGATGGAAGAGGCTGTTAGATCCCCTGGAACAGGAGTTACGGACAATTGTTAGATGCCATGTGGGTGCTGGAATTTGAACCCTGGTCTTCTGAAAGAACAGTCAGTGTTCTTAACTGCTAAGCCATCTCTCTAGCCCCAAGATATAGTCTTTATGTGACACCTGCTTAGTGAGAATAAAGCATGACTAATTTCTTATGCTTTAATTTTTCTTTATACATTGTCTTACTCTTTTTTCTATCTTGATATAGAATGGTTTGTCATAGATATAGCTTTACATAACTTTTAATATTTTTCTCTTCATAAAAATTTGGTACCAAGAATTCCCAAGTAAATAATTTTTTTTTTGAGACAGGATCTCCCTATAGACATAGCTGGCCTGGACCTCACTATGTAGACCAGGTTGGCCTTGATCTCACAGAGATCCACCTGCCTCTGTCTCCCAAGTGCTGGGATTAAAGGCATGCACTACTACTCTGGGCTCATAAATTTTTTTCTTAAGGCCTCATGATGAGTGAAATTAAATGATTAATTTCAGTTTGGGGCTGAAGAGATGGTTCAGTGGTTAAGAGCACTGGTTACTTTTGCAGAGGACTTAGGTTTGGTTCCCAGTACCCACATGGTGGCTAATAATCATCTGTAACTCCAGGTCCAGGGAATTCAATGCCTTCTTCTGGTTTCCACAGGCGTTGCACAACATGGTTGCAGTTATACACATGTATGCAAAATACTTATAATATTAAAAAAATTAAAAATTACAAAAGTTAAGTTCAGTCTGTAAAAATAGTTTAATACTATGAATGGTGTATCAGTCCACTTTCCATCATTGCAATGCTGAGACAATTAGCTTTATGAAGAAAAGCTTTATTAAGGTCACAGTTTTGGAGGTTCAAATTGCCTAGCTGAGGCCCTGCAGCCACTATTTAGATGGATGTCAGTGGTGTGAGCATGTTGGGAGTGGGTGAGTGAGTACATCTCAATTTGAAGCAAGGAAAATTGGGCAATCCCAAACCCAGGTTGTTATAATAGCCCTTTCTTGAGATCTACCTTGCTAGCACATGTCCCTAGAGACCCAGGGGCTTCCCACTAGGTCCCACCTCTTAGAGGTCACAGTGTCTCCTAACACTGCCACTTTAGGAAGCAAGTCTTTGACATATGGATCTTTGAGATATTGCCTAAAACAAATGGATATAGTCCATCATGGCAGGGAAGGCATGGCAGGAGCAGGAGGCTGACTGGCCACATTATATCCACATTCAGAAAGCAGAGAGTGAACAGGAAGTGTGCATGCAGTGTGCCTGCAGTTACTCACTTCAGCAAGACTCCACCTCCTAAAGGTTCCACATCCTCTCCAAACAGTTCCACCAGCTGGAGACCAAGTGTATAAATGCATTAGCTTATGGGGGACATTTCCTATGTAAACCATAACAGTCAATCTGTTACCCTATATGCTGAAATATTAGAAAGTTCTTGAAAAGACATTAGAAATGTCTTTTTTTGAAATTACATTAATAAATTTTATAATAATCATTGATCATTGTTTTATTTTACTTTGACCTGTTAATAAAACTAGCATATTTCACTTCATACCACACGTCACATGCACACTTATATATGAACATTAGTGTTCAGGTATTAACAATAAATTCTAGTGATATCCTAATTCTCAATGTGGTCAAATTACACTGTGAATTGAAACTAACCCAAACTATCACTCAGAAAGCAGTGATGTTCTAAACAGTCCCATGTACTCCTCCTAAATCCTCTGTTTTTGGTTTGTAACCAGGCGGGTCCTTCCATCTCACCTCCTCGAAGACACAGTCCTAGCAATTTTCTATGACCTCTCCTCCCTCACTGATCTTCACTACCTACTGAGCAAGACTGCTATCAGCATACAAGCTTACTCTGTTTCTTCCCAATAAAAAGAAGCGGAAGTAGAGCAACACTTTTGAGTCAGTTTCTTCTTCCTTCTTCACCTACCATCCCACTTATTTGTTCCCTTTTGTGGTATAGATCCTTGAACAAGCCTGTTCTACATAGTGAGTTCTAGGCCAGAAGTGCTACATAGTGAGACTCTGTCTAAAAAAAAAAACCAGGTGAGCAAGCCAGGGAGTAGTGAGCCCCAGTAAGCATCAGCCTCCCTGGTTTCTGCTTGACTTCCTGCCCTGACTTCTCTCAATGATGGATTCCTCCCTTTATTAGTTACTTTTTGTAGCATTCATGTCCTAAAAGTTCCATACCTTCCCAAACAGTGCCACCAACTGGGGACTGAGTGTTCAAATACTTGAGCCTATGGGGAACATTTCTCATTCAAACTACCACCCTCCTCTAGTTGCTTTTGGTTGATGTTTTATCGCGGCAACAAAAAGGAAACTAGAGTGACTACCTTTCTCCTTTTTATGTAATCCAGGACCCCTCAGGGAATGGTGCTGTCCACTTTCAGGGTGAGGATTCCCATCTCAATTAATCTAATGAAAATAATCCCTCATTGGCATGGACAGAGGTTAACCTTATCTAGATAATCCCTCACCATGGTGCCTGAAGGCTTGCCTTCTAGGTGATTCCAGAATCTGTCTAGCTGACAACACTATCACATCATCTTAAGTCCTTCATTCTTTTTGTTTGTTTGTTATGTGTATGGTACTGAAGATTGAACCTAGGGCTTTGCTAGGAAAATGCTGTAGTACTGGATAGATCCACGGTTCTTTTACAGTTTGTCCAGGCTGGCCTTGAACTCACTGTGTATCCCAGATAGGCTCTGTGGTCCTCCTGCCTTGGCCTCTAAGCTGTGATGACTTGTCAGGAGATCTGGCCATCCTTTCTTTTTAAACTCATTCTAATGGGCTTCCACATACATAGTATCTCAACTCTAAAACTGCCAGCTGGTCCAGCTCACTAATATCAGACATATGCCACATACATTGATCCATTCTCAGGGCTGCATTGCCACAGTCTATCAATCACTGCCTCCTCCTGGGGTGCTTTATTCTCTTAGCATTCAGACACCTCAATTCCGACTTTTCTTTTTTCCTTAATGCTGCTGCTTCTGCCCCAACAGTTTCTTCCTCTTTTCTCATCAGGTGTGCCAGGGCTTGTGCTTGGTCTTTTCCCTTGTCACATTTAGTTCATTGGTGATTTCATCCAGAGTATTATTCTGTCAAGCCATTAATTTATATCTCTATCCCAGGCTCTTTCTCAACA
This sequence comes from Nannospalax galili, assembly GCF_000622305.1. Lineage (NCBI taxonomy): Eukaryota > Metazoa > Chordata > Mammalia > Rodentia > Spalacidae > Nannospalax > Nannospalax galili. The sequence goes on from NW_008356058.1 coordinate 3,853,066, forward strand.
TCAAGCTTCTGTATTTAACACCCTGAATGATAGCTCCATTTGGATGTCATACACACACTTCAAACTCAACAAATCGAAGCCTGGTTCCTGATGTTCCCTATCAAACCCATTACCCTCATAGCACATCCTTTTCTTGGGCAATGATAGCTCCTGTTCGTACAGTTTCTCAATCTCAATATGTTAGGGTCGTTTTGAGTCCTTTTTATTTTTCATTCCCAAAACAATGCATGAATTGTATAGATCCCTTTATCTTTGCACTCCAAATATTTCCAGAAGTCCAGAATGTCTCACCATTACGGGTTTCTTTTTCTGAGCTAACCTCACTTCTCACATGATATAATTTTGATCTCTAAAGGGCTATGTATTTAAAGGCATGACCCTTTGGTGTTACTGGGAGGTTGTAAAACCTTTAAGAGATGGGGCCTAGTGGTCTTTAAACCATGGGGAGTGGCTAATACCATTGAAGGGGATTATAGGACCTTCATCTATTCCTCATTTGAATCCCTGGTCATGATGTGATTTTGTTCCATCACTACTGCCTACCATGAATACTACCTCATAGGCTCATAGAAACCTGTGAGGTTCAATCAGCCATAGTCAGAAATCTCCAAAACTGTGAGCCAAAACCTGTCATTTTGTTGCCATAAAAACCAACCTGTTTTAAGAGAAATAAAACAGTTTATTCTGAGCCAACTATGTGGGATCATGGTCTGGGAAAATGGATACAAGTTACCTTGACTGACATGTTCCACTGTGAAAGAAGTTCCCTGAACTTTAAAAACACAGAAAAAAAGTCATGAATTAAATGCTTTCATAAAATACATGAATCAAGAGCTAGGTGGTATAGAGAATCTTGCAAATCTATAGGATTCAGGTATTATTACAGTCTTAGCTTTGGGGTTAATAGAGATTTGAGTGATCTATCAACTTAACAATCCTTTCTAAAGTTTACCTAGAAGTCACAGGATGTTAGGTCAGATATACAGATTGATAACAAATGGCTATTAAAATTGAGTTTAAAGGTAGTCAAAATAACTTTGGCTCCTAATCTGTAACATTCCATCTCTTCATAGTGTTCTGCTCAGCCAAGGTTAAACAGTCTGCAGGCTCTTGAATATAAATATGGCTCCTTTGCAGAATTTGAGTTCAGTCTTATAAATTATTTATTGGAGGTGTTATGTGTTAGTAATAGGAAGTTGGCTAATAGATTACTACAATAGCTTCTTAAGTCGTTTCTTTTTTTCTCCCATTTTTTCCTGTTCCTGAGACTCTTTAATGTGGTAGATAGGGTGTTCTTTTTAAGTCATTATCATTGTTTTGTACCAAGCCTGTAGGGTCTACCACATCATTCAGAGTCAAAGACCTATTCTTGGGCCCTTTGTAGCCTGGCCTCTGCATTTCTCTAACCTCATCTCCTGCTTTTTTGACATCCTCTTTCTCCTCACATACAGGCTTCCTTCCTTGACCTGGAAGGCCTGGTCCTGGTCCTGCCTCAGTGCCTTGCACTGGTTGTTCTCTCTGCTTGGCAGCCTTTCCTCAGCTAACAGTTAACCCTCACCTCCTACAGACCTTTGCTCAATTAATATTTTCCCAGGCTGTCTTCTTCCCTACACCCTACTTCCAACTCTCCTTTCTCATCTACTTTTTTACATTAAAAATTTTTGGATTTGTTTATTTTTATTTTATGTATATGAATGTTTTGCCTGCATGCATATAAGTGCACCTATGTTGTGCAATGCCTGTGGAGGCCAGAAGAGGGCATTGGCTCTCATGGAACTAGAATTACTGATGGTTGTGAGCCATCCCGTGGGTGCTGGGAACTGAACCTAGGTCCTCTACAAGAGCAGCCAATGCTCTTAATTGCTGGGCCATCTCTCCAGTGTTTCTCATCTACTTTTATTTTTTGTTTTAGAGTTTATTACCTTTAAATATACTCCAGCGCTTACATTTTAGTATGTTATTTATTGTTATCTTTCTTCCCCAGCTAGAGTAACGAGCTTTAAAAAGGGACCTTTGTCTGTTGTGTTCACTGATGCATCCAAAGTATCTGAAACAGTATTTAGCATTGTTCCACTAAATTTTCCCCTTCCCGCTGTCTGTTTGACCCGCCCTCACTCTCTCAGGGTCTCCTGGTCCTGACACAGGTTGACAAACTGGCATAACACATTTTTATCTTGGGTTTCTCATGGATTATATGACAGGGAGGGAGCAATTTACAAAAAACAAAAAGGCAGCTTTTCATAATTCAGGTCATTCAAGCCCTGCCCACAGTCTCTGTTAGCTTTCGCCTCACCCCATGGTCTGAATGCTCTGCAGGATGCCTCTGCTGTCCCAACTCTGGACTGGCGCACCCTTGGCTCACTCTCCTTTCCAATCTCACTGCAGCTTGCTCTGCCTGTGGCTAGGAGCCACCCTTTTCCCAGGATGCCCTGCACACGCCCGTTGCTCAAGCTTTTCAGAGGAATGAGTAGTTTCCAGGCTACAAGAATTTAATAAGTGGCCATTAAAATCTAGTAGTTTATTTCTTAATGAATTTAGTGGTACTTGGTATTGAGTTATATCACTAGTCACCCAGACTTCCAAAGGCTGAGTTTGTGAACTGATAGTTTTGAAGATGCAGTTCAGGGCATCTGGTTGTACACAGGCTCTTTCCAGTTCCAGTACCATATTGCTTGGACTTTGAAGCTTGTCTACCTCTCAAGTTGGTTCTTTTCTTTTTCCCAATTCAAAATCTGCACCCTAGGAGTTCCCCTGGTGGTTGAAATGCTCTTACTTATGTCCAGAAATACCTCCATATTCCTACTTTCTTTGCTCAAGACCCCTGACACTTGACACAGTAATTAGACTTGGTTACATGAGCAGAGTAACACGTGCACCAACCTCTGGTACTTTGTCCATGCATGTCATAGACTAGCTTTTATTTATAGACTAGTTTTTAATCAAAGCTAAACCCAAACGTTTTCATCATAGCCCTAGCAACCATCAAGCAGTCCTACATATTAACAACACAGAAAAGGTACTGAGTTTAGAAGAGCTGTTTGTTGATTTTGGGCACCCTACTGCACTCTCTAGATCTATAGCAATGCCACTGGCCCTACTATGCAAAGCCCAGTCATCCCCTGATTCTGGCAGGGTTTCCCCCTCATCTTGTTTACTTGTTAGCTTTTGCCTCTCCCGGGTTTGACTTTTGCTACTGAGCAATTATCTACCCAATGCTAGAAAAAGAACCCTTCCTACTAAACTTTATGCCTTTGTTCCAAGAACAGAGATTTCTCTTAGTTTCTATTTATATTACAAGCTCATACATCCGTGGGAAATGGATTTCAAATCAGTAGTGGGGGAAGATAGTCTACAAACCTAGATGCTCTGAAAAAAATTAACTACCTTATACCAGAGAATAAATTTCATCCAAATATCACATAATGTCCTCTGGGACATGATTCTGTGCCAGAGTATCTGAGTTCAGTTTTTCCTAAGAGGTAATAGTTTAACAAGTTTTATTTTTAATTATGTGTATTGTATGAGTTTGCGTGTCTGTTTGTACATGTGTGAGTGTAGGTGCTTCGAGTACAGAAGAGGTTATCAGATTCCTCCTGGAGCTGGAGTTACAGGAGGCTGGGAGCTCTGATATGGATGGAGGGAAACGAACTCTGGTCTCCTGGAAGAGCATTGTGCCCTTAACCACTGAGCCAACTCTCCAGCCCAAATGTAATAATCTTATAGACCCTTTAAAATAAAAAGTGAACTTCTGGGAGTCAGGGCCAGAACAAGATCCGTGGAAACCCAAACCAGAATATTTTTGTCTCCACTTTGGTGCTGTTCAAACATGAACTACACTTAGTCATCAAATGTGTCCAAAATAATTTTTTCTTTAAAATTTGAACTGTTTTAAAAGACTTTGTTGTTTGCCTGAGCTTGTCGGGCACCCTTAACCAGTGCTTCCTAAAGTACTGTTGTGGGGCAGCGACTTTCTCCCAGTGTTGGGAGTGTTCAAAGAGGCAGCAGCAAACGCTGTCTGCATTTCATATACAAGACCCTGAAATTTGGAGTCCCTCAGCGAAACACGTTAGGAAACCCTAGGTGACGACCAGGGGAAGTAGTAGGAACCTCGAGAATGCTGGACCTGCTAGAAACCTGCTTCCTGCCAACACGCCACCAGTTGGCAACTCCACAAGATTCCATCTGGCCCCGCCCCCAGCAGCGGAGGGCCCGCCTCCGCCCCGCCCCTCCCGGCCTCTTGTCTTTGGCTTCCATCCTCCCGGTTCCCGCCCAGTCCGCTCTAGGTCCAGAAGGGCTGAGGAGGGGCCACAAGCCGTAGCCAATGGGTGCCCACGGGCCAAGTTAGCTGTGGCACGGTTGCCCCGGCGACCAGCGCGCGGCCCCTCCTCCCCGAGCAGAGCCTTTGGCGCGTCGGGGTGCGGGTGAGAACTGCAATCTCGGTGTCGGTGGCGCACCGAGATCGCATGATGGCCAAGTGGAGCCTCCGGCGGAGGCCGGGCCGCGCACTTGGACTCCTGCTGCTGGTCATCCTGAGCTTCCTGGTGCTCCGCAGGTGAGAGAGAGCCCCGCCCAGCACCTGCGGAACTACTTGTGTCCCAAACCAAAGCTTCAGCTTCTGGTCTTCCGCAAGCCCGGAATCCTGAGTCCTGCACCGTGAAACTTCCAGATCCTAGTCTTATTTTCTAGGAGTGCTCCAACAACCCTAAGTCCCTTTGAGCCTCCAACTACTCCCACCCTGCCTGGAGAGTCAGACCTCCTGGCACTGCCCTATCAATCCCCAGACGTCAGTGCATTGAGTTTCCCACTCCTGTGTACCTGTGGTGCTGGGCTTTGCTGTTCGTGGACATTTCCAGTCCAGTGGGAAGAGCTGCAGAACTGGCCTTCATATCTCTCTCCAGACGCCCCCATCACTGCTCCTTGTAGCCCCTTCTGCTCTTCTCCCAGACCCTCACTCTTAATCCCAAGCTTGCTGGAAGTCCTTCTGTTCTGCAGAGCTGGTGTTCCAGTGCACACAGTTATGGTGAATGTAGCCAACCCCGTAGGGTCATAAGGACGCTGCCCGTAGGCCTTCCTAGACTTTTAGCCTTGATTTATTTGCATCATGCTGGTGTTTGTAAGTAGGTCCCCTTTCACTTTCTTACACCTTCCTTTTACAAACTGCTACTTGTGGCAAGTGGTGGGGTTCATTGAGAGAATGATTTACCCGCTGCCCATGGATAAGTTTTCTTGATGCCCTACTCCAGAAATGTTCTAAAGCATATCTTCTTATAGCCCGACAATCTTTCAGGTCGATGCCTGGTGCTTTCCATATTCAAAACTTTCAGTGTTGCTGGGAAGCAGAGCAAGAGCACAGAATGTTTTGCAGGTGGATTGACTTGAGGGCTGAGCCGTGAGAACTGGTGACGGCCATCACACTTATTTTTGTCCGTGGCTCCTTTTCTATTTCCTTTCCTCATTTCACTGAACTTCCCCTAGAAGGTAGAGACGCTTTTTTTTTTTTTTTGATGGAGATGAAGATCTGAGTGTTTTGTTGTTGCCAGGAGAACATATTTGGAAATGTTACATTGACATCTTTCCAAGAAGTCTATCCCTTGGTATCTGAGCTAGTGAGGATGTCATAATGTTTGGGAGAAGAAAATGGATCTTCACTCTGAGGCCCAAAATACCCATAAGGCATTTTATTTCCTTGGTTTTCCCATCTTAGTTGTTCTAGCCCATTCTTCCTTGAAGTTCGGTCTTGGCTTCTACTGAATGCTCAGCTTTCCTGGCCATGCAAATCTGATGAAACACCGTAAGAACCACTCAGGGCTGAGGCAACAGGAGCCCAGGCATGCAGGAGGGTGTCATGGAGCCTGGGCTCTAGAGAGGTGTTTACTTGTTTTTGATCAGGAGTACATCTGTTCCTGCAGGTGACCCAGACAGGTTACTGTGAGGGCAGCACTGAAGGAATGAGTTTGGCCAGTTCCCAGGAAAAGGTGTGGGAAGGAGGATGGGTGTTTGTCACCTGGCAGGACATAGATGAGGTGTCAGGCAGCTGACTGGGCCATGAGGAAGCCTGACCTTCTCACAAGTGAGTAACTGATTTCTCACCCAGGTAGGATGTCCACAGCAGGAATCAGGCTGGGGCTGTGGAGTGATTTGGAATGGTGGTAGGAAACTTATAGCTATGACTCAAGCCTGGGAAACAGGTTGAAATGCTTCATAAAGTTGCTTCTGCAAACCTTTTCTTTCTTAGCAGGTAAGAAAGGCAGATGCTGGAGAAGCTCTGATCTAAGGTTAGGGCCATCTTGGAATTCTTTAGAATTCGTGTCTCTTTGGCATCTTTTTTACTGTCCTATCATAGGTGTTTCTACCCAGTTCCTCTATCCAACTTTTACTGGATACCAGTGATTGTGAGCTGCTCTAATAGTTCTGGAGGCCAGAGGAAAACAGACTCTGTTTCTCTTCCTAGCTTACCCTAGCTTTGACTACATCATTAACTGAGTGGGTGGCAGAGGCCTTGCCCAGCTGTTGTTGGGGAATGTTGGTGTGGCCAGTGGAATATAGGTCACATGGAAACTGACTACTGTGTTCACATCTCTATCAAGGCCTGGCTGTCAGGACCAGCCATTTTCCTGGACCCGAGCAGGCAGGTATTTGGAAGGGTATTTGGGGGTAAGTTGTTTGGCTGCAACATTGCCTTTTCTTTTTCAGTCTTTTCTTAGTTGGTTCACTGTCAATGATAGCTGTTTGATTATATCATATCTAAGAAACAAGAGGATCAGATTGACTTCTGGGGAGGATTTCAACCTTTGTTGCTTTGGCTTCAAGCAATGACTTTTCTTAGAAGATACCTACATAGTTGATAAGCTTTGATGTAGATAACCTGGGGAAAACACCACTACGATTAAACTTAATGGAAATGTCCACCCTCCTCCTCCTTGAATTTTCTTATAACCCCTTGTACCCATCGCTCTGACTTCTTGCTCTCTAGTACCTAGTAACTGGGTTGGTTGTTTTCTGCCACCATATATTGCCTATAATGTATGCTTTTTGGCTTGGCTAATTTCATTTAGTGTATTATTTTGAGAGCTGTAGCATATGGTACCAGTGTGAGCCATGTCTTTGAGCTAATTGCCCTTCTTCCTCTTTCCTTCTTCTACTCGATGAACACAAGAATGCCTCCTTGATATGATCAAGGCCTGGTTCCGATTGTGACCTTTTCCCATATATGCATCACTGAGCAATAATTCAGTCAGCTCTGCAATTTTCTCAGGCCTGAAATTTTCACTGGCAAAAGTTGAGGGAGAGAGAAAGAAAAGAGGAAAGCCTCCAGTAAGGTAGTCAGGATCATGTTTCTGAAAGATATGTTCATTTTTCTCTCAGTTCTGTGTCCCTTACTATTCCTGCACTACTATTACCTGAATTCTAGGCCCTGGTTTTCCTGTCAAACTCTTCCTTGGTAAAAGTAGATAACTTAGCCATGATTTAAAAAAAATTCAAATTAACCTGCCTTCTATAGGCTTCTGTGAGGTTATTGATTTTATGAGCTTTGCTTATTCCAGGACTCTCCCCGGCTTGAGGCCTGAGTCATAGACCCTGGAATGTTCAAACTCTTTGAGTGCTGTCCCTTTCATCTTCTAGTGATGAAGTTTTCAGCACCTGGGAAGTGTCTCTGGGCAGGCAATCACCTGTCTCATACAGGTGGTAAAGCAAAGCTACCTGGCCAGTGGCTCATAGTGCAGGAGAGGTAAGATGTCTAAATTATGCTATGTTGGCAAGGCAGAGCTGGCATTGTGATTTTTGTGGAAATGAGGCCAGTGTTCTTTTTTTAACATTGACATTTTTGGTGAACTGGTGACTTAAGGGCCAGGCATACCCAGAAAATTGAGAGCAAAGAACTGCATCCAATTGGCAGCAGGTATATCATAAAGTTGGCCAAAGGGGCCTTAGGTCAAATAAGTCGTAAAGAAAATGCAAGCATTTAGCCTTTGACAAAACAACAGAGGTCCACCTTCCTATCCTGTCATCTCTAGCAAAGGCAGAGTCCATAGGATGTGAAGATATTTGCTCCTTCTACTCAACCCATTTCATAATGGATTTGCTTAAATCTATTGCTCTGGATATTAAAGCCCATGTTGAAAAAAAGAGTTCCCCTTGTGTGGGCCTATTCCTGGGATTAAAGGGCAGGGATAGTTTTCAAGACTCACAGTAAGGAAGCAAGTACTTCCAGACTGGTGTCTACCTGAGGGAGACTCAGCTGATACTCAGGACTATTGACACTCAGCACAAAACTAGTGTTTCCCCTTTCAAGAAAAATAAATGTTTTAAGCATTTAATTTGTATGTGATAAATGGACAGTCAGAGGATAAAGGGGACCTAGTGAAAGGAAACTCCTCTTAATTCTAGCTTCCTCTTCCCCTCCTTCCCACTAGAGTGTCACTGATGATAGACTCTTTTAGATGGAGTGTGTACATATACAAGAAGATAGCTGTACCCCAGTCCTGTTGGTCCATTAGACACATGATTTATTTAAGTATTCCTCTATTGATGGGCATTGATTGTTTGCAGTCTTTTATCTATTAAGTAAACAAAGTTGCAATGAATATAGAACGGACTTCTGTAAGTAGAAATGCTGACCATAGCACATACTCATTTTAAATCTTGGTAGATACTTCCAAAACAGCATACTCCATTTCTGCTGGCTCAGTGTAATGGAAATTTGGAAATTTGGAGCTCAGCTCCTTAGGCTAAGGGAAAAATTCTATTTAATTTGTGCATAGGACAGTATAGATTCTTGAGGTCTTGTAAAACTTAGTGTGTCTCTTCCATACCTTTGTGCCACAAGTCCCAAAAGATAGATTTAAGAAAATATTTAACACAGTTGTACTGTTCTGTTTTTATATCAGGAGGTCATTCTAATGGTCCTCTCCAAACATCATCAAGATCATAGGCCTATTATTAAGGACCAAGAGTCTTACAATTTTCACGTCTCTCTAGGCTGAGATGTAATAATTCATTAATTTATGAAGGTATCATTGGAAATTTTTGCCATAGTGAAGGTACCATATCACAGAAGACCCTGTAGTTGTGACTCTTGTTATGTGGCAAGTTACTGAAAGGATTTTTGTTATTTTACTTCTGGGTTTCAAGGTATTAGTCTAATACACACTTCTGCATTTATATACTTCTTACAGCACTTAGAAAATGTTGCCCTCTGAACCAAGTACCGTTTTAGGGCCAGGTAAGCAGACACTTGGAATTCAGGCAGCAGGCATGATTCTTTTCAGAGGGAAAGACAGAGATTCGAGGATTGCAGTAGAGCCGTGGACCTTGTGTCTCTGTAGAATATAGGTAGTGGGTGGCAAATTGGAAAAGTCCAAGTCCTTTGGGGGGTGTTTGATGCATCTTCCAGCAAAGTAAGAGCCCAAAACATTTGACTTTACTAAGTATATATCCAAGAAGCTGAGTCAGACACAGGGACTGAGTTCTGTTTCCCTTGGGCTGTGGTTCTTGGGACCCAAAGATTGGCCCAAGTATCAATATTTTGAAGTAGAGGCCTTAAAGACCAGGCCTGAGCCAAAGAATGAATAGTTAATTCCTTCCTCAGACTTCCAAGTTCCATTGCTGAAGGCAGAGAGAACAAGAGTGGAAAATGAAGTATTCCCAAATGTCTAGTAAAGGAGAAGGCCATCCCAGGAAATTGCACTTGATGGGATCCTGTAACTGAACCAGAATCTTGAGAGTAATGGAAGTTCATATTCTAAGCCTATGGGAGGAAATTTCTATGTGTAATGAGGCTTTTGGGGCAGTTGAATGTACCTGCCATGCAAAATCGTGGTCCCTGGCCACTGGGATGAATGAGACAGTGAGTGTTTTCTTGGTTGCTACCCACATTCACTTGAATCTTTTCTTCAGGAGTCCCTAGTAGGCTCATGGTGCATCTGGAAATTGAACTTGTAAGTTCTCATCTCAGACAGCCAAGTACATGTTATATATATTACCAAAACAATCAACCCTTGAGATCAGCAAGGACTTGAGTTCAGGGAATGGAAGGACTGTTATTCTAGGCTGCTGCCACAGGCACCCAGCTTGCTACAGGACTCTACCTCTGATCATCCAGCTTCAGCCATTCCTGGTAAGGTCTGTGCTGCATCTGCTTGGGAGAACCTGGCCCATTTGGATCTGGTCAAGCTGTGGTAAACAGATACCCGAAGGAGGTGACTGTGACCTGAGTGAGGCTTCCCAGTTCCCCAGAAACCCAGTACTGTTTACAGGATCTGCAGCTGATCCAGGCAGACCGTCTGGCATGGCAAGAGGCACTCAAAAATTGTCTTGATTAGCATATACCATTCAAGGATCTTGTTCAAGGAAGTGGCAGGATCTGGTCTTCTCTCTCCCCAGCTTCCCTTTAACACTTGAGAATCCATTCATGGGCTCATTCAAAATGAAGGAGGTGGTAACCTGTCACCTGCTGCTCTGTGCTTTCCCCCCCACACCCACACACTTTTTATCATGCCCAGGAACATCCTGCCTGCTGGAGTCTGCTCTATAATCACTGTCCTCATGTTCCACCTCAGTGATTAGCGACAAAGCACCCGGAAGCTTCACCTTTTACCCTACTCCCTTATGAGGCAAAGCCTGATGAGATGTTTTCACAGGGCCTACTTCATGTTCTCGGGTTCATTCCAGTCTAATCTGTTTCTGTGTTTATAGCTTGCGTAGCCCACAACAGGATAGTGAATGCTGTATTTCTACTTAACCATTGGTGGGGTGGGTTGTATGGGGCTTATTGTTCAAGGCCTCATCAGGAATCCAGACATACATAGTTTTGTCTAGGACTCTTGCCTAGACTTATCAAGGCTACCCCCTTTTCTAGGTGGCAGAACAGAATATGACAAAGACTTCAGGGCAGAACCCAGGGCCTTCTGGCCAAGTTGATCCCCTAAAAAAAGCCAAAATACAAAGCAACAAGTTCCAGTGTTAATGTAAGCGCCCAGTTTCAAAGATGACAGGTGCCCCTGATTTCATCCAAGAACATTTTATCATGAATGAATTGCTCACTAAGGAAAACAACAGAAACACACTGTTTTCCCCAGGGTTCAGTTAGCTCCTTGGCAACAAACCTAACTTAGGAGTGAAACCCCTCTGACCTTTAAATTAGGCAGCCAGAACCATGCAGTTAGTATTTCCTTTATTTTATTATTACTGAGTTAATTACTCAGGAAATTATGGGGTTATTCTTAATATGATGATCATTGTATAAATGATGATGATTCGTGTTAATAATTATTTGCACGGAGCTTTGTCCTTTGGTACATGAAAGTCTCATTTGCATCATCTCATTTTCTCACAGTGAATTCTCTAGAGAAACCCAACATTTATCATTCTCATTTTCTCACTTAATTCATCCTTTTGATTAAAGCACTGACATTCTATTTAGTAGACTACCAGAAAATCTTCAGAAAGAAAACAATCTAATTTTTCAGAATTTGGGATTTGATAACAACTAGATGTTTGCTTGCTCATTTTTTGTAATATTTATTTCTGCCTCTTGATAAGCACTGAGGTGTTTTTTTTTTTGTTTGTTTGTCCAAAAAGTGATGGGACATAAAGAAGCAAAGAGGGGTCAAAGATGACTCAAAGATCTGTCACCATACAAGTTCCATTCACTGACATGACAGAGAGGGAGAGAGAGGGAAGGAGGGAGGGAGGGAAGGGGAGAGAGAGGAGAGAGAGAGAGAGAGAGTCTGAGGAGAAATAAAAAATCTTTTATGTGCTTGCTACATATTCCAATAAAGCTGTTAAGCCATTAATTAGGTGTGGGAGTTTGGAATCCAGGAAAGGTGGGGGCAAGAGCTATGCATTTGATATGTTGTGGTTTGTCATTTGTCTCGAAACATTTTCGGATTTTGAGATTTTCTTTTTTCCTTGACTCACTTACTGGTTAAGAGTGTATTGTTCAATTTCTGCATGTTTGTGAAGATATATGTATTTGCATATTTGTGTATGTGTGTGAGTGAGACTATCTATCTATCATCTATCTATCTATCTTCTATCTATCTATCATCTATCTATCTATCATCTATCTATCTATCTATATCTATCTATCATCTTTCTATCTATCATCTATCTATATCTGTATAGACAGGCATTTCTCTTCTTTTTTTTAATTAAAAAACTTGTTTTGCCTGCACATATGTCAGTGTACCTGTCTTGTGTAATGCCTGAAAGACCAGAAAAGGGTATTGGATCCCCTGGAACTGGAGTTATGGATGGTTGTTAGCTGCCATGTGGGTGCTGGGAACCAAACCCCAGTCCTTTGTGAGAGCAGCCAGTGCTCTTAACTGCTGAGCCATCTCTCCAGACCCTAGACCTTGGGATCTGAATAAAGTGGATTTTGATTCAGTATGTCTCAGGTTTCTTCATTTCTGGAAAGCTGTGGATGAAGATGCTGTCTGCAATCACACTTGGAGAAGTCAGTCTACATTGGTCACCAACAGAGGTCCAGATAGGAGTGTTTATTAATGGCAAGGCATGAGGGTCACAGAGCCTGCCTCCAGCCTGTCTCTATTTCTGCATGTAACAGAACGGGGAGGCCTTTGCCCCCATAAACAGAAGTTAGAATCAGTGAAGTGTACTTTGGTCAGTATTTAGAGATTTTTTTTTTTGCAAATTCTCTCTGCCTGGAGAACAATATTGCTCCCTTATAGGGTAATCACTAAATTGCATTATAATTGCCTTTAAAAATAATGAGGCTGTATGTGCATGTGTGTATTTTCATCATCAGACAAGCAACATGCCACCGCTTTTAAGAATCTCTCCATCTAGTTCTTACTCAGAGTAGGATGAGCGAACCCAGCAGGTGCGAATGTGTGTGTGTGTGTGTGTGTGTGTGTGTGTGTGTGTGTGAAGGCAGGGGCTGTGTGAGGCTGGTGACTGCTTCAGACATGAAGGCAGAGTGTATTCTTTGGGGGAGATGTTCTCAAACTAAGAAAGGCAAACATTCCTTGGAGATGTGAGAAACACTGGAAAGCCAAAATTGTCCAGGGCTTTATATAACCAAGGAAAAGAGCCAGCTAAGAACAAGATGGTAAGAGAAAAACCCTGCCAGGAGCCCAGTCCAAACCCTGGGGCCTCATTTGAGTAACCCAGGGCTCATCTACTAGGACAGGGATTTTTATGATTTCCTGAAAAGGGCCAAATAGTAAATGTTTCTAATTGTGTGGGCCATGAAGTACCCACAGCAGCTATTTATCTGTACCCTGGAGCAGCCATCGATAGATAGTGTATATGGCAGTATAAGCACTGAAATGTGACATTCACCTTATTTCTTATGTATCTCAAAACATTATTCTTTTGATTCTTTTCAATCACTTTAAAATGTGAAAACCTTTTCAGCTTGCAGGCCTTGCGAAGACAGGCAGAAGGCTGGGTCTGGCTTGTGATTGGAGTTGGTTAAATGCTTGCTGAAGCGTTCTGTTGGTCTGTTAGGATCTCACTGAACAGATTCATCAGTGTAAAATAGTAAAGTGTAATAAAATAGCCTGGCACAAAATTTAGTGTGTACAGTATTATCTACTAAAATAGGGAAATGGTGGCACTGGGATTATTTCGTATTAAGGACATAAAACCCGCTGAAAATATTCTTTGTGCCATGCAAGCATGATGACATTAGTTGTTTTCCAACAGTGATAAGACTCCTTCACTGCACACCATAGAACACTTTATTACTTCCTGACCCTCTCAGTGACCTTTGAGAGGTAGGGACAGACATCAGTCACCATTTCACAAACAAAGAAACTCATCCACAGACCTGGTGTCGTTAACCTAGAGTGACAACACTACCTGAGGCCTCACACAGAGACCTTCCACTTCCAGATGCTGTTACTGTTTTCATCCACCAATGTGGGTGGTCCTCTCGAACTGAGTCCTCACATGTCATTTGCAAGTCACTAGCTGGACCATGGAACTTTTCTCTTTGAGGGATGGGGGGAACATTAGATCCCAGGTTATCCAAGGATGACCTAGCAGAAATGTAGTCCTGTGCTCTCAGTGTGCGCTTGGAGGCTAGGAGCTGTGAGAAGCAAGGTAAAAGTAAATTTTATTGCCCATAAATGGCCATAGAAAATTCCCAGGTAGGCAGTGATGACCATTCACTCTCCACACTCTGGGGCTGTTAGGACTATAGTTCCTCCTGAATTCAGGGAACTGTTTTCTGCAGGGGAGCCCTGCCTTGTAATGTGCCCTCTAGTGGCAGGAGCTATAATGAAAAAGGCACCAGCAAAAACTTGGTTTTGCTTCAGGTTTATTCATGTTCTTGTTTTCTATCTCCAACAATCCTAACCCGCTTTTCTCAGTTTTCTCTTGTGGCCTTCAGGAGCCTAGGTGAAAAGAGAGAATCTTAGAAACATTGAGCCACATGGGGCAAGTTGAAGGCGCCCATTGGCCAGCCAACCACTGAGATGCTGACAGGTGCTTTTATCATAGACCACGGCTGCTGAACAGCCTTTCCTGATGGGAACCTGTGTTAACTCTTGGCTGGTACTTGATTGCCAGAAAATAAGAATTAGATGTCTGGTCAATGAATGGATGTTGTTTAACCCAGATGCCTCTTTCCAGGTATCTGTGTCCCAAGGTGGACAGTCGTGACCATGAGGGGGCTCTGAGGTACTGTTTCTGGTAGTTGTTGCTTTAATGTTTAGTCCAATGGCTTGGGACACTTGGCAATGGTACAGACTGTGAGCTACAGCTGTTCCTGAGTCTGTGACACTAGAGAGTCAATCCCCTCCTCATGTAGCATGACCCTGCCTCATCCTCTTTCCTTTTAGCACACCCGTCTTCATGTTGAGCATTGTGTCTGTCTTGTTCCTGACTGCAGCATCAGCTTGCTCTTCCCCTGCAGTGGGGCCCAGCCCAGGAAATAGTGCTGAAGAAAGTCACCTTCCAAGGTTTGGCTAAGTGGGAAGGTGGGAAGCAGGCAAAGAGAGAAAGGCAGCGGATCCGTGAAGGAGACAAGGAAGCATAGCGCATCTCTGTCCCCTTGCTCACTGCTGTGGAGAGCACCAAGGCTGCATGAGGGCCTTTAATCTTTCTTCCAGGTTGAACTGGAGCACACTGATCCCATCATGGCTTCAACATCGACACCTGGGTCTGCAAGCAAAAGGCTCCAACTTTATGCTGGAGGACTCCACTTTCTGGATCTTTGGGGGATCCATACATTATTTCCGTGTACCCAAGGAATACTGGAGGGATCGCCTGCTCAAAATGAAAGCCTGTGGCTTGAATACCCTTACCACGTAAGTGTTATGCCCTGATCCCTCCACAAACCCTGACTACCCAAAAGGGACTCCTGGTGTTTGTAGGAGGAAAGCTATAAGACAGAGAGTGAGCTCAAGCTGTGTGCTTAGATTTGCAGAGTCCTACAGAACTCCCCACTGATGGTCAAGAAGACATATAACCAAGTAGGAGGAGAGAGAGAGAGAGAGAGAGAGAGAGAGAGAGAGAGAGAGAGATGGATGTGGAAGGTGATTCATTTCATCTTGTGGCTTGAATAAAGAAACTTGCTTTTTCACAGCTCTGGAGGCTAGTGACCTAAAGTGAAGGTATCCTCAAGTTTGGTTTCTCCTGGGGCCCCCTGGCCTGTGCAGAAGTATCATCTCCCGTGTCCTTCCATGGCTTTTCCACTGTGGGTCTTCACTCCTGGTCTCTTTTTATAAGGATACTGCATTTTTCTGTTTTTGAGGCAGGGTCTTAAACTGTACAGCCCAGGCTGGCCTCAAATTCTTGATTGTCCTGCCTCAGACTAGTAAGTCTTGGCATTGCAGGTGTGCACCACTTCGCCTACCTTCACAAGTAACTTTTGTACACAAAAGTCTCCCCACCTCAAATATGAATCTTAGATGAGTTTAGTGAGGCAGCTGCCTGCCAGCAGCAGTTCAGCAACTTCTGGAATGATCTTTGGATTACTGTGACCGTCATTCCTGCATCCAGCCCGATGACTGGCGTGTGGCAGGCTTAAGATGAAATGCTGAATATACAAATATTCTTAAAAGTAGGCCCAGTGTGAATAGTCTCAATCTTTTCATGAATATTTTTTTCAATATTACTAACATATACTTTGTACTAGTTCTATGAAATAAAGATTATTAGGCTGTAATACCCCATTTTCAGGCAAAAATATGTGATTACAAATCAAGGAGATGGGATTTCTTGGTGGTTTATGAATTGGCTTTGAAGATAGTTTTTTAAAGAGCTATGACAGCACAATTGAGAAAAATGTGGACAAGTTTGTAGACTCCTGACGGTCATAGGAATGCTGTGGTGTATGCTGACCTGGGGTCACAGAGCCCAACCTTTCATTCCATACTTTACCCAAGACTACTTGGCTTTCTGTCCCTGTCCTAAGGAGATGAGCTATTCTTCCCAGAACTTTCTACATCTGATCTCTGATTTCTGAAGTCACTGAGAAGTGCATCTTCAGCTATTATAGAATAAGCATCATGAACAAATTCTCTGTAATTATCTTTTCTATTACAGCTATGTTCCATGGAATCTCCATGAGCCAGAACGAGGCAAATTTGATTTCTCTGGAAACCTGGATCTGGAGTATGTGGTTGTGCTGCTTTTGTACATGGTCTGGGATGGGAGGCTGAAAGGAGATTGTTTGGGACTGATGAAGAGCCCTCAGATGCCATGTCTTTGCTTTACTCTGAGAAACAGACAGTCTGGAGCTTTGTTCTTAGGATGCTGAGACCAGCTCTGTACCCAGGGTCTGGATGTTCCCCAAATGTGATCTTTCACCCATGGGACTCAGTCTATAGCTCTGACCTCTCTTTTCCACTGCAGCCCAAAGGGGCAAGACCCCAGGTGCTGCCAGACTTTGAAGTAGAATCCATATACCTGGGCTGGGATTGGGGTTGATTCTGGGTTAGCAAGACTGTTGTTGGAGAAAAAATCCCTGTACCCTGTCTGACACCCCCAATGGGACTGTGTGGATGGTTTTCATGATAGGAGCCAGTGCACACCCAGCTCCTAGGGCCTCTGGCTCCCAGCCTGGTACAGGAATTCCCTGTTGTACAGGGCTGGGGCCAAGTGTCCCTCACCCCAGGGCTGTTGGTTGAGAGAGGAAGGGGAGGGAGAAGTGGGGTAGCCTTATACTCAGTGGTGCCTGGGGTTCCTTTCATACCCGCCCCCCCCCCACACCAGACCTCAGGGAGAGGGGCTGACATTCTTTCCTTCCCTAGGGCCTTTGTTCTGTTGGCTGCAAAGATTGGGCTGTGGGTGATTCTGCGACCAGGGCCCTACATCTGTAGTGAGGTTGACCTCGGAGGCCTGCCCAGGTGAGTAGGGTTGTGAGTGGCTCCATAGTGGCCCAAAGTAGCTGGATGCCAGTTCATGAGGCTCACAGGTGTTGGTTTAGTTTTGTTTTTAAGGTAGTTTTTATTCTGTGCAAACTTTCCCTTCTAGAACAGGTGTCACCCACATGGGATCATTTGGAATGATTCTGAAATTACTCCTTTTGTCAAATCTGCAGGGATCTTTCTATGTGGCAGGTGACAACAGCAGGAGGGCTGGCATTTCATTCTTCTAGGCCACACTGTGGAGTGGGGCCCAGGCAGGCCACCCCTCTGCTCTGGGCCTTACTTTTATTGACTGCAAAATGGGACAAAACAAGTCTGCCCTGTCTGTTTCTTAGAGATTTGACGCATCATTTTTTTGAAATCTAAGTGTTACTGCTGGTGTTGTGGTTTTGTTTTTAAGTCTCTCGAGTCTGTTCTTGCTGAGTGCAGTTTCCACCAAGGTCAGGGTACTGGGTGATGTGCACTTACAGCGAAGTCTAGACAGGTATCAGCTGGGTCCACTGTCATTCCTCATCCTTATTATGATTGCCTTCATTTTTAGCAAAATGAATCCCTTCTTAACAGAGGTAGTGGTCCCTAGCCTCACACCATCACATGTGCTTAGACCCAGGCTCCACCTACCTGTGCTGTCCCCAGAGGAAAGAAGGCTGAGCCTGTTGGTTTTGAAGTCTCCTGGGGAACTCTCTCCCCACAGCACAAGTACTGAGCTGAGCCCAGGCCTTATTTTGTCTCTGTTTCCAGCATGGCCTTTCCTTAATCAGAGGCACATCCTGTCTCCATCTTTCCAGTACTCAGGATCACTTTTCTGAGCTGGCACAGTGTCCTGGACAGGGTTGTGAACAGAGACAGAGCTGCCCCCCCCTTCCCCCCGGATTAGAAATATTTGTTACTGTCAGCAATTTTCTTGGGCTCAGCTGGAGCTGGGCACAGGAGGACAACAGGGTTTAATAGTCTTAACTTAGAAGCAGTGGGGACTCTCAGATCCCAACCTTCCTATGGGGGGCACCTGCCTATTCATGACAGGGGGCATCCAAGGAGGGTAGGGTCCCAGTGCAGCGAGAAGCTTGGTCTGTTTAATGGTTGGGATGTGCAGGTCAGGCCAGAGGAGCCTCCATCTAGCCTTTCATTATCAACCCACATTCCCTGATGCAGTATGAAACTTTTAAGGGCTTCTGAATGAGGATAGGGAGGCCTCAGAGCCTCTGTTAGAAACTGTGTTTCCCAGAACTTGGTTTGAGAGGGACACACTTTGACTTATGCTTCAGAACTAGCCCCTGAGTTGTTCCCGAAATTAGTGAATTGGGCTCTTCCACGAATTAGCAGATGACACGGAAGACTTGTTTGCCCTCCTTCTGCTACCCTGGTGGCAGACTGCAGGACCCAGGCTTATGAGAATGAGTCCTTCTGTTGGGGTCTCACAGCCTGGGCCCATTTTTTTTTTTTCTGAGGGATTCTGGGAGGTTGAATCTGATCTTCTCCAGCGCCAATGATTCCTAGCCCTTTTGATCCCCACCCCAACCCCACCTTGGGGCAGAGTATTACTGCATAGGTCAGCCAGCCTGGTCCTCACCATTGAGGCCAGGCTGCTTTTGGCTTGACCCTTTTGTAAGAAAGTTGTACATAAATGCTTGAAAACTGAGTCTTAACTTTTCTCACTCTGCCAGGCAGAGATAGCCATGGAGTTGGAAATGTGCTTCCCAGGGCATTCAGGGTGCTGGCTGACACTGTGGTGTGCTAGTCTTGGATTGTGTACATAGCTTCCTAACTTTCTAGCCGAGTGGAGGTGGTGGGGTGGGGATGGACCTTGGCTTGACCTACTCTCTCGACTCATTCCTGAGCTTTCTGAAGCTGCTTCCTTCTCCCTGCTTGTCAGCCTGCCTATGGCAAACCCACAGACTCTGATACTAATGCCTCCCTTCCTCACTTCTGTCTCCAAGCTGGCTTCTCCAAGACCCTGGCATGAAACTGAGAACAACTTACAAGGGCTTCACTGAAGCAGTGGACCTTTACTTTGACCACCTGATGTCCAGGGTGGTGCCACTCCAGGTAAAAGCAAAAAGTTTTTTATCCTCTCCTTCCTGTCTTCTAGGTAGTAGGCAATCCTAGGTAAGCTCTCAGTTCCTCTCAACACAAGGGCACACACACACTTCTCTGTACAGTCTGTGATCTGACTTTAGAATAGGTGGGACTTATAATACTTTCCAAAGAATTAGTCATGCCCGTGTGGTCTCAGCCAGTGCTGAAAGGACAGACTGGGTGAGGTGATTCATATTACTCCATACAGGACGTGGGTAGATAGGATGTCTGGGTAATTGAAACATGCATCTCTCAGAGTCCCAACAGCCCAGTGACTCGGTGAGGCACAGCGCATAGTACACATGGATAGGTCCTGGATAGGACAGGAGAATTTCGTGTAAGTATAAGCAGTATAAGCTACTGCCTTCTGCTACCAATCACATTTACTGTTCAAAACAAATGTATTAAAATGAAAATTTTAACATCTTATAATTGAAAGTAATAAACACAAATGGGAATAATTAACCCAGATGCTTATGTTAAACCACAAAAAATGACACTGGGAACTTTGTACATGAGTAAAAATGAGTACATTGATTAAAAAATGCTTGTGCGTTAATGGTTTGGAACACTGGTAGCAATGTAAGTCAAAATGAACTGCCAGATGAAACAAGGGATATTGAGGTTGATTTAAAGGTTGGATAAGCAGGAAAAACTTTTAGTATAAATATACCCCAATATCACATGAGCCATACTTATATTTACAGAACTATTGCCTGTTTATTTAAATGTCTTCATTGTAAGTTCGATGTAACCGAGTGTCCTATCTCTTTATCACTAAATCAGGCAGCGCTAACGATGAAAGAAATGGGAAGCTTGGAAGTGCCTAGCCTAGGTTTTCCCAGGGAAGGTGGCCTTACTGGGGTGGTTCAGTAGAGTAAGTGGTAGGGGCAGCAGGGAAGGTACTTCTGGGAAGCATTCTGAGGCATGGCAAGAGTGTAACCAAGCTTGCATCTGGTATAGCATGCTTTTTTTTACTTTTTTATTGTGTAAAATATGCATAATAAAAACTGATCAATTTAAATATGCAGTCCATCCTCATTAAATACATAATAGTCCCTCTTGTCACTGGGGATATGTTCCAAGACCCTTAATAGCAGATACCTGAAACCACAGATAAGAGTAACCTACATATTACGTTTTTCCCATTTGAAGATGCTTAAGTAATGTTTATATAAATGGGACCCAGTAAGGCATTAGCAATAACAGCTTATAAAATGGAACAGTTTTAGCACTATACTGTTATAAACTTGCCAGAATGTCTAACCTTATGCTTTGGGCAATTTTAAGTAAAGTAAGGGCCACTTGACCCCAAGCAGGGCAGTCCTCAGTATGTCTGAAACTGAGAAGGGTGCTAAGTGACTGACAGGCAGGCTGTGTCTACAGAGCAGACACCCCGGACAAAAAGATAACTCTAGTTTGGGCTGAGCAGGATGATTTCATCGGATTACCCCTCACACTAAATTCCTGCACAACTTAAAACTTACCGTTTACTTATGGAACTTTTCATTTGCTGTTTAATACTGCAGTTGGTCATGGGTAATTGAAACCTGCAAAGCAAAACCACAGCCAAAGAGGAAACTACTGTGTGGTGGCTGAAAACACTTTCCTGCTTCTCCTCTCTCCTCTCCTCTCCTCTCCTCTCCTCTCCTCTCCTCTC